>NC_083412.1:67732315-68090470 GCF_020745735.1 Hemiscyllium ocellatum
ATCGATGTTTTGGACATAAGCCCTTCTTCAGGGCTTATGAAGAAGGACTTATGCCTGAAACTTTGATTCTCCTGTTCCTTTGATGCTGCCTGACCTGCTGCGCTTTTCCAGCAACACATTTTTAAGTATGTGATTAACTAACCAAGGAAAGAGCTGTTTGAGAAATTGTACTGCATAACATGAAAGTTCTTTATTGAAATTAATAATTAATCCTTACAGCCAGAATTATCATAACATAACATTGAGAACTGAACAGGCTGTTCGGCCCTATGTTATTTCTATGTTCTATAATTAATTTTGGGTTAAATATTTTCAATGAGATCCTTAAATTATGACAAAAACAAGCAACTGAACCAAAACTGTCTTTCTACCTCTATTTGAAAATTCTTTTTAAATTTTTTTAAAAAAAATCTATTTTTCTAATCAACTTGCTCAGGGATGTTATAATACGCCTTTGGAGCAAGTGTCACTTGAACCCAGGTGCCTTGGTCCAGGGTAAGGACACTACAACTGTGTGCAATACACTTTCCTTATCTGTATTGGCTTTAACGCTATTGGGACCCCATTAGTTTAAATGGCGCAGCTATTGCATGATTTTCTTATAACTCGAGATTGCAGGAGCATGGAACTATCGCGTTACATCAGAACTGACTGCAGTTATAAAAAGCAAATGCACTGGTTACAAACTTATTTTAAAAATGCAACAATGAATATAAAAGCATCATTTTCAAAAAAGCCAGGGATTAGAATATTTTTCCTCTGATAGGGTTGAGGGGTCATGGAATTCTCTGTTCCAGAGAGCTGCAAAAGCTACATTGCATATGTTCAAGGCTGAGTTAGGTTTATTTCTGATCAACAAGGCAGTCAAAAGGTTCTAGGGAGGAGAAAACAGTAAAGTTGAGTTGAAGCCCCATCAGATTAGCCACGATCTTACCAAATGTTTGGAATGCTGAATGGCCTAGTCCCAGTTCTGGCGATCTGTTATCGGAGTTAACTCATTTAGCACAAACATTTATTTTGTTCAGTCATGAGATGTCAACATTGCTAGCTGGACTAGCATTTATTACCCTAGTTCCTCGAGAAGGTGGCGATGATCTGCTGCCTTGAACTACTCCAGTCCATTTCATGTAAATACAATTCCATGAGACAGAGTGCATCTTAGGAGTTTGATCCAGTGACAGTGGAGGAACAGTAATATTCTTCAAAGTAAGGATGGCGAGTGGCTTGGAAAGGATCTTGCTGGTGGTCCTGTTCATACGCATCCACTGTTCTTGTCTTTCTAGATGGAGGTGCCATCCAAGGAGGCTTGGTGAATTTATGCTGTGCATTTTCAAGATGGTACACACTGCTGCTACTAAGCATTGGTGAGGTTGTTAATATTTATAGATGTGGTGCCAATCAAGCAGGTTCTTATATCTTGGATGGGGTCAAGCATCTTATATATTCTTGGAGCTTCACTCACCTCTGCAAGTGGAGAGTATTCCAATCACACCCTACTTACATTTTGAAAACACAGTTTTATTGCCACTATATTTTCTCACTCCTCTCCAATTTTCTCACGTTTTTCTCTCCACTTCACTTGAGAGTACTAAGTAGAACTCGGGTACAATTTCAAAAGGTCACAACATCTATTCCTTGTCCCATGCAAATGACCATTTTAAACACTAAAGGGTGATGGTTGATATCGGCATAGATGGAAATATGTCCAGGATCGTTCTTTTGTAAAATGTCCATTGATGAAATTGAACAATTTAAAATTCAGCAAATGTTTTGAGATAAACCATCTACATTTTTGAACTTTCTATCTGACCTTAATCTAGCTTTGTAGGAACCTGTAATTCAAAAATACCACTGGTTGTTCCTTCCCTTACTCCACAGACAGGTTAACAGATTGCACCTAATTTTGTAGCTCTTTGCCAGGAGTGATTAACTGGACTGCAATTTAGATACATTTCCTAATTGTCATCAACTTCCTGCAGAATAAACAGCAAACAAGGAAGCTGACTGGAATTGTTTCATTTATCTTCTCTGGTCTGATGGGTAGAACATTAGCTGGGAAGCATTTTCACATACTAAAAAAACGTTAATGGAACGTAATCTCTCCTTCAGATATTAGTCAGGTTACATTTCAAAATGAGATTTATCTGCTCTACTCCAACGACATGTTTCTGCAGTTAGCAATTTACCAGACTTGGCTTTTCTGTACAATAAATGTGCATTGTTGCAGTGACTTTAATGTAGAAAAATGTTCAAAGGTGCTTTATAGAGGTGTAAGCAGAAAAGAATGGCTGTAGGAGTCAAACAAAATTGCTAGGAAATTTATACAAAAAGCGTTACTGGGAAAGATTATTGGTCAAACGGATAGGTGTTAGGATGAGTCTCAATGGAAGAGAGAGAAAATGAATTCCAGAATACAAGAGTTAAATGGCTGAAGACCTGATTCCTGATAGTTGGGTAAAGTGAGGAGAATGTACAGAAGCTTTAAGTGAGTTGACTAGTGCATTAACCTGTGTATACAGATAGTAGTATAGACACACAAGTCAGTGAAGTGCTCAGTTCAATTCATCAAAGTATCTATAAAGAGTCAGCTGATCTGAGCCAGGGCTGTGGAACAGGATTAGGTGATTTAAAAAAATATGTTTCTGCAACAAAGTGCTGGCCGACATAGTGATCTAAGACAGAGCGTGTGTGTAAATGCCTGGCAGCAATAAGATAAAATTCAACTCTTTTGCCCCATGAGTCTGCTGACAAGTGTAAATTGACACACACACTGCCTCATTCTAACTCCAACACTTCCAAAAGAAAGGAAGAAAATCAGGTTAAAGCCAGTTAATATTCAAAACATTCTTTAATTAAAGACATAGCTGTAATTTTAAAGAATTTGACAACTCAATGAAGTTTTTCAAGAGGTGACAAATCCCAAAAATGCATCACAAAGCACAGTGGGAGAAGGGTGAGATAACAGACTTCCAAAACAGATTTTCAGTAATTAGGAGGAAATGGTGCCAAGTAGACTAGGTCACATTATATCAAATTAATAAAAGCCTTAAAAAGTTTAACAACTAATTAAGTCCAAAATTCATCAGTCAGGAGAAGATACGACGTACCATTCCTGCAAGATGTGGAAGTTTTGAGCATCTGATCTTGACTCAGATAAATACCTCATATTGCTCAAGGTCAGAATTGCTGAACCTAATTAAAATAATTCAGAGAGTGGGAGGTAAGTTTTCGAAGCTAGTATTGGAGTCTGTTGTCACACCAACTCAGGCAGCAGTGCAAAAACAACAACAGGTAACTATCTAAATGAAGGGGATGTGAGAGTCTGAGCACCTCGAGCCACTTACACTCAAATTAAATTGAAAAAGTCTAGCTTTCTGGGAGAAAATGAGGAATCCAAGTAGGACTAAATAAATATCAAAATTTAAAAATTATTAGAAACACAACTAGAAATGCAATAGCAAATAGGATCAAATATTTAGATGGACAACCAGTACAATATTAGGTTAATAAATTAACTTCCCAGAGGATGGAATCACAATACAAATAAAGATGGTTTTGCTGTTGGAAGTCTATTAACTCAAGGACATTATTTCAGATGTTCACCCAAACCAGTGTCCCAGGTCTGACTAGGAGAGTTTAACTTAAAGGAGAAGCTGGATAAGGAAGAAAGGATTGTACGATATGCTGATAATTAGATGTACACATAGCTTCATGTGGAGCAAAACACCAATTACTTCGATTGGCCGATTTCCCTATTGTGAATTATATGTAACTTCTCACCAATTACCTTGCCTCCATCTTCGGGTTACAAAAGGGGCTGTTCAATTCTTTTAGAGTCAGAGTGTCATAGAGGTGTACAGCATGGAAACAGACCCTTCTGTCCAACCCGTCCATGCCAACCAGATATCCCAATCCAATCGAGTCCCACCTGCCAGCACCTAGCCCATACCCCTCCAAACCCTTCCTATGCATATAACCATCCAAATGCCTCTTAAATGTTGCAATTGTACCAGCCTTCACCACTTCCTCTGGCAGCTCATTCCATACACATACCCCCCTCTGTGTGAAAAAGTTGTCCCTTGAGTCTCATATCTTCCCCCCTCACCCTAAATCTATGCCCTCTAGTTCTGGACTCCCTGACCCCAGGTAAAGACTTTGTCTATTTACCCTATCCATGCCCCTCAATTTTGTAAACCTCTATAAGGTCTATCCTCCGACACTCCAGGGAAAACAGCCCTAGCCTGTTCAGCCTCTCCCTACAGCTCAAATTCTCCAACCCTGGCAACATCCTTGTAATCTTTTCTGAACACTTTCAAGTTTCACAACATCTTTCCAACAGGAAGAAGGAGACCAGAATTGCAAGCAATATTCCAACAGTGGCCGAACCAATGTCCTGTACAGCCACAACATGACCTCTCAACTCCTGTACTCAATACTCTGACTAAGAAAGGAAAGCATACCAAACACCTTCTTCACGATCCTATCTACCTGTGACTCCAGTTTCAAGGAGCTATCAACCTGCACTCCAAGGTCTCTTTGTTCAACAACACTCCCTATGCAGGACCTCATGCTGAGATTTGCTTTCCCAAAATGCAGCACCTCGCATTTATCTGAATTAAACTCCATCTGCCACTTCTCAGCCCACTGGCCCATGTGGTCCAGATCCTGTTGTAATCGGAGGTACCCTCTTCACTGTCCACTACACCTCTAATTTTGGTGTCATCTACAAACTTACTAACTGTACCTCTTAGGCACGCATCCAAATCATTTTGTGAAAGCTTATAATAAGGGTTAAGGGGAGCTACTTGCGAAACTGGGAAGTGGTATTCCACAGGTTTCAATGCTGGTAACAAAAACTGTGACAAGCAATGTTAACAATGTGAATTCAGGAATCAGAAGTAGGATTTTAAAATTTCCAAAGGAAAGATAGGACAAAAAGAGAGGAAGCTGTTGGTAAAACTACAAACTATATACATAATATTTTAATGAATTAGCCACATATAAAGGGGCTATAAATTCATAGCAAAATTTAGGAGGCCACAAACTGCTTGGACAAGAGCTAAAATGGCAGCTCAGACTCGAATGAGGAAATTATGCCACTTTGTGCCAACAGTAGAAAGGAGGTGAGTGTGAATCGCAGAAAGAAACCAGAATTCAGCAGGGCCATTTGAATTTACTGCTGAGCTTAAACAGATTCCACTCAGCTCTTGCAAGGACTTAACTTGCAATGAGTGTTTTGATTGATGGAGCAGGCATAAATACTTACAAATAGTGGATAAAGACTGCTTAAGTGTCACGATATGAAGTTGAAAAATTCCCATTCTTTAAACTCTCAAAATAAAAGCCTGAACCTATCACAGGGTTGTACAGCATAGAAACAGACCCTTCGGTCTAACTCATCCGCATCAACCACATATCCTAAATTAATCTGGTCCCATTTTCCAGCATCTGACCCATATCCCTCTATTTTTTTCCCTATTCATATACCAGTCAGATGCCTTTTAAATGCTGGAATTGGATCAGCCTCGACCACTTCCTCTGGCAGCTTATTTCAAACACAGGTTATCCCTTTGGTTCCTTTTAAATTCTTCATCCTCTCACTTTAAACCCATGCTCTCTAGTTTTGGCCTCCTCCTCCCTCTCCCTCCCTCGATTCCATGTGATCTAATCTTGCTAACCAGTCTACCATAAAGGAACCTTATCAAACGCCTAACTGAAGTCCGAATCGATCACATCCACGGCTCTGCCCTCATCAAACCTCTTCATTACTTCTTGAAAAACTCAAATTCCTAAGACATGATTTGCCAATGCTGACTATCCCTAATCAGTCCTTGCCTTTCCAAATTCATGCAAGTCCTGTCCCTCAGGATTCCCTCCAACAACTTACTAACTGTACAATGCAAGGGTCCCCAGTCTATAGTTCCCTGGCTTTGCCTTACCACCTTCCTTAAATAATGTCACCATGTTAGTCAACCTCTAGTCTTTTGGCACCACACTTGTGGCTATCAATGATATAAATGTCTCAGCAAGGAGCCCAGCAATCACTTCCCTAGCTTCCCACAGAGTTCTGCGTACACCTGATCAGGTCCATAAAAGTCCACCTTTATGCATTTTAAGATGTCCAGCATATCCTTCTCTGCAATATGAACATTTTGAAAAATGTTGCTATTTGTTTCCCCACATTTAGTATAAGAAAGTTTTCTGATTCAGTATGTAGAGATACCTATTACAGAAAGCATAAACCTTGACCTACTCTTGGGAAAGAAGGCAATCCGAGAGAGTCAGGTGTCAGTGGGGAGCAGTTTGGGGCCAGCCAAAGTAATTCTATTAGTTATGGAAAAGGACAGACTGCATCTAAATGTTCAAATTCTAAATGGGAGGAAGGCCAATTTTGACAGTATCAGGCAAGAATTTTCAAAAGTTGATTGGGGTGGATGTTCACAGCTAAAGAGTAAGCTGGAAAATGAGAAGCCTTCAAAAATGAGGTAACAGTCCAGAGACAGCATGTTCCTGTTAGGGTAAAAGGGCAAGGCTAGCAGGTGTAGGGAATACTAGATGACTACAGAAATTGATGTGTTGGTCAAGAATAAGGACAAAGCATATGCCAGGTATAGACAGCAGAAATCTCGGGAATCCCTAGAAGAATATAAAGGCAGTAGGAACAGAGAAATCAATAGGCCAAAAAGGGGATATGAGAAAGCTTTGGCAAAGAGGTTTAAGGAATCCAAATGGATTCTACAAATACATTAAAAGACAAAAAAAGGGAGAGAATAGTTTGGGGGGGATACTAAATGAGTATTTTGCATTAGTGTTTACAGTGAAGATAGATATGGAGGATATAGAACATGGGGAGTTTCATGACCAGATAACTGGGTTTTTGTTGACATTTCCCAGAGGCTACTGATGACATTTATCTCAGCAAGGTTCCAAATTTCCTCATGGCTCATGTGGTCTACTCAGTGTTCACTTGGTAAGTCTCTATGGAGATATGATTAAGTATTAGAGGTCACAAGGTATGAAAAGGTATGAGCCGTGAAGGCTAGAGACCCTAACATCTTCTAAAACTGATGACAATTCAGGTGCATTTTCTAACCAGCCTATCACCATACTCACCCACTCCCATGGCCACGTAGTAACTGCTTCTGGGGTGAGTGGGCTCATCTAAATCCAGAACACACTTTATACTCCTAAGGGGATCACCAAAAATTAGCATGGAGAAACACCAGGCAATTAAGGAAGCAAACTGCAAGTTGGCTGTTATTTCATGGAGACCTGAGTACATAAATAAAGAACTCTTGTTATAACTGATGGCGGCTAAGGTAAGACCACACCTAGAATAATGTATAACTTTGTTTCCATATTCAAGAATGGATGTTCACTAAATTAATACCTAGAATGGCAGGGTTTTGCTATGATAGGAGGCTAAGTAAATTAGGAGAATTGACATTTCAGGTCAAAGCCCTTCATGAGAAATGAGGCCTTTTGCCCAAAACATCGATTCTCCTGCTGTTTGGATGCTGCCTGACCTGTACTTTTCCAGTGCTACACACAATGTCCAGCATCTGCAGTCCTCACTTTTGCCTGGTTAAGTAAATTAGATCCATATTCTAGTGGAAAATTTAAAGATCAAAAATTATGGAAAGGTTTGACAGCGTCGATACTAAGAGGTGGTTTCTTGGCTGGAGGAGGAGTTGATTACGTAAGACTGAGATGCAAAGACTTGTGAATCTCGAATATCTATTCCAGACAGCTGGCAATGTGTCACCACTGAATTTAAGATTTCTGGCCTCTCAGGGAATCAAGGGATTTGCAGAGTGGATGAGAAAGTGAAACGGATACCTACAAATAGTCATAATCACACTGAGTGGTGTTCAATGTGCTAGATGGTTCACTGCTGCTTCTATTTCTTGCGCACTCTAGAGCAATAATTAGATCAATGCGATCCTTTAGCCAAGGCAGGTTTGCTGAGTTGGGAAAATTTCATGACTCCAGCTAACCTTTTTAGTAGCAAAGATCTGCACTCAAGAGTCTCAATAAAGGAATAGAAGCCAGGAGATCAACCATTACAGAAATGCAGCTTAATAAGATCATCCAAAAAAGCAAACCAAGCATTAGGATTCATTCCCAGTGGCAACAAATTGAAAACAGGAAGAATTGTTTCAGGATTTATCATCAGATCAGTCATGATTTCATTAAATGGCAGAGCAGACTCATTGTGCTCCATGGCTTACTTCTGCTCCTACATCTTATGATCTCAAGGTGCACGGTTTTGAGGCAAACTTGCAGATGATATCATCCCATCTCTTGCCCTTCTAGATGATAGTAGTTTTGGATTGGGAGGGTGCTGTCTATGGATCTTTGGTAAATTTCTACAGTGTATCCTAAAGATAACACACTTCTGATACTGAGCATCAGTAGTGGAGGTAATGGATGTTTGCAGATGTGGTCCCAATCAAGCAAACTTCTTTATCCTGGATGGTGTTAAGTTTCTTGAGTGCTGAAGAAGTGGGAATTATTCCATCATTTCCCTGACGTGTCCTTTGTAGATGGTGGACAGTCTTTTTGAGAGTCAGGGATGAGTCTTAGCCTCTGATTTGCTCTTATACCTCCAAGTACTTCAGAATCAGAACTGTTACGGTGCAGGACTCCTTTCATGCCCATCATACCTGCACTGGCTCTTCAACCGAGGCATCATTATGCAATGAAGTCTACAACTTTTCCCTCATTCTTGCAAGCTATTCCTATTCAAATAAGTCATCCAACATCCTCCTGAATGCCTCAGTTGAACCTGTCTCCACCACATCTCCAGGCAGTGCATTCCATCCTCTTAACTCGAGCACAGAAATGGACTCAGTCTAACTCATCCATGCTCACCAGACATCCTAATCTAACCTAGTCTCTGAGCAGTATTTGGCCCATATTCCTCTAAACCTTTCTTATTTGTACATAATAGATGCCTTTTAAATGTTGTAATTGTGCCAGCCTGCACCACTTCCTCTAACAGCTCATTTCGTACATGCACCACCTACTGCGTGAAAAAGTTACCCTTCAGATCCCCTTCAAGTCTTTCCCCTCTCACCTTAAACCTATGCCCTTTAGTTTTGGACTCCCCCCACCCTAAGAAAATGACCTTGACTCTTCGCACTATCCATGCACCTCATGATTTTATAAACCTGTATAAGGTCAGCCCTCAGTCTGACTCTCCAGGGCCAAAAGCCCCAGCCTATTCATCCTCTTCCTATAGCTCAAACCTTCCAGTCCCAGCAATCTTGCTGACCTTTCTCCCTTCAATCTTGCTTCTCTTTCAATCATTTTAAAAAGTATGCTTGTTCATTCTTGATTTTCCAACTCTAAAAGAACATCTCCCTATCTACTCTATCAATCCTGCTCATGATTTCGAAAAAGAGTCTTCTCTCAGCTGCCTTCTCCCGAAGGAGAACAGTGCCAATTTTGTTCATTTATCCTCATAATGGAAGTTTCTCATTCCTGAACCCATTCTTGAAAATCACACCTGCACTCTCTCCAATGCATATCTTTCCTATAATATGGAACCATAACTGTACAATACTTCAGAGGAATTCTAACAAACGACTTGAAGTTCAACATCACTTACTTTTTCTTATACTCTATGCCCCTATTAACAAAGCTGAGGATACTTTATGCTGCTTTAAGTGCTCTCTCCACTTGGCCACCTTTATTGATCTGTGTGCTTATGCACCAGGTCCCTGCTTTTGCAATCCCTTTAGAATTGTACCTTTATATTGTGTATTAATGTTTTTTCTGACCATAGTGCATCACCTCACACTTATTTGCATTGATTCTCATCTGCCACCTATCTGACCACTCCAGTTTTACAATGCCCTTCTGGAGTTCTACAGTGCTCTCCTCAGAAATTACAACTCTTACCAGCTTCATGTCATTTACTATACTATGGCTTACTTATATGGTCAGTCTAGTACAGTTTCTGGTTAATAACAACTCATGATATTGACGGTGGGTGGCTCACGAATGGTGGCTCATTAATGTCAAGATGCCATGATTAGATTCCCTGTTGGAGATGTTCATTGTCTGGTTCTCATGTCTGTAAATGTTACATGCTCCCTGTTCTTGCTTGCCCTTGAAATAGTACCAACAATATTTATGACTTCTCTCGACCCTTCATTACATAATTATTCTGGTCTCAATAACTTCAGGAGTCACTTTGCTGATATCCTGCTCTTTGGTAAAAATTAATGTGAAGAACATAATAAATAAGTGTCATTTTTTGGTAATCTTTTATGAATTGAGAACCCACTTAACTTGAGGGCATCTCAGCTTTCTTCTTTCTGTTCTGATATACTTGTACAATATCCCAGAGTTCCGTCTGATCATTTTAAAATTCTTCCTCTAATACCCTCATGGTACTTATTCTGTCCCTGACCCCATATCCTCCCATGCCACTTCAAGCATTTTTTATTATTTTTCCAGACCTGACAGGCCTTCTGCTTCAATTTTATTTCTAACTTTTGCATTCTTTCAGGTCAGCTCAAAGCTTCTCTACTTGCCATTAAGGCACAGATACACCACAATCGCTCTTTTTCAAAATCTCTCAATGTTATTCTGCAGTTGTATAGCAGTTCTTTCTTCCAGTGCAACACAACAGATGGGATCTTCAGCTTTCTAAAATCTGGTCATATCCAATCTGATGCTCTAGCTTTTGTGCAGACTATTTTCCCTTTCTGGTTGAGCATTAAAAGAAATATGCTGTGGTTAAATTTCTCAAGTAACTCGCCCATATTTAATTACCTAATCTATTTAATTAGACATTTCACTGCAACACTTCTGCTCATGTCCACTAGCATACAGCTAGAGGAAGCAGCCTTGTTTATGCTTTAGGAATTCCATTTATTGCACCTATGGCTCAGTTAATAAGCAGATAATTCAAATTTCCCAGAACAATAACATTGATATTCCTGTTCATTTCTAATCTGACCACAATTTTCCACTTCCATTTCCTTCCCATAATTTGTAAGTCAATAATAAACATCTACGAATGCAGCAAGCCCTTTCTTAATCCTTGCTCATGAATCACTGACATTGCTATAAATACCCTCACCCTCTTTGCAGCAGTTCTTGCTACAATATGCTTCTGCCCCCTTTTTCTAGATATTCAACAGGGAAGGATAGAAAAGCAATTGACATGCTTATGACATTTTGCCTTTGTTTGAAGCCAGGATTGCATTCATAGTGAATTAAATTAAGATTGTGTGGTAAAACAATTTCATCCTGCGTACAATCCCCACTCAACCATCCACCCACCACCACCACCAACCCTTCCCCCATCCACAACCAACATCCCTCCCCAGACCCCATTTATTTCCTACACTGTAACTTGTGTGTTTTGGACATTTTGATTTTTATTTAATTCCTTCTACCCATTTTCTTGCCTCCCACGTTTAGTTCGTTCCCAATCTTACAGCTAGCGTATTCAATTTCATTCCCATATTCCTCTTGCTAAATTAGTTTCCGAGAGACCAATATTTGTTTTTCCCTTTACCATTAATTGGTCCTCGATGATCCTATTTTTGTGGTGCCCCTGTTCTAAGTAGTTCATTGTTTCCCTAACTCTGTTTCACCAGCAGATTAGCTACCTTCGTATTTAGTTGTAACCCAGTCCAGTGAAATAACACTCATCTGTTCCAGAACTGTCCTTCAGTCATTCATTAATTTTCTTTGGGTCCTCCCTTATTTTAAAGTACAGCTGAGACATAATTCTTGAGATTATCACCTGTAAAGATGTGGCTCTAAATTAATCAGTTAATTTCCTGGATTCATCTTGTGGAACTTAAAAGTTTTCCTTGTCTGCTCTCTTTGACCATCAGATGGACCACTACCTGTTTGGATCTCTCTCTCAACAAGTCCTTGCATGTGCAATCTAGCCTACACATTAAATCTCTATCCTAGAACTTGGAAGGTAAAGCATGTGTGGCCCTTGATTTGAAGTGAAAACTGGAGAAGGTGATCTAAAATAGAGCAACAGCACAATTAAGCAATTGAGATGATCTACTCTATCTAATATATATTCTCCTATTAAATCTGTTCACACCTCACTGTATCAAATCTGATCAGCATTACATTCAATTCATTTTGCTTTGGACTTATATGGTTTCCCATTGAATGGTTCTACTACTTATTTCACCAACTCCTTGTGCTACTGTACTCCAGAGTTTGGGTATAGAAGTTTCTCTTAAAATTTGAGGTTACAGGTACAGTCTGATCACTTTTGGGAAACTCAAATTTTAATCACAAGTTTCGTAAGACATAGGAGCAGAAAAATATTGAACACAGAACAGCACAGGAACAGGCCCTAAGTTTATGAGAAGATTTGCAGCTCAGGTGCTCATTGTTGTGGTTCTGTTCACCGAGCTGGGAATTTGTGTTGCAGACATTTCGTCCCCTGTCTAGGGGACATCCTCAGTGCTTGGGAGCCTCCTGTGATGCGCTTCTGTGATGTTTCCTCCGGCATTTGTAGTGATTTGAATCTGCCGGTTCCACTTGTCAGTTCCAGCTGTCCATTGCAGTGGTCAGTCAGTATATTGGGTCCAAGTCGATGTGCTTATTGACTGAATCTGTGGATGAGTGCCATGCCTCTAGGAATTCCCTAGCTGTTCTATGTTTGGCTCGTCCTATAATAGTAGTGTTGTCCCAGTCGAATTCATGTTGCTTGTCATCTGCGTGTGTGGCTACTAAGGATAGCTGGTCGTGTCGTTTCGTGGCTAGTTGGTGTTCATGGATGCGGATCGTTAGCTGTCTTCCTGTTTGTCCTATGTAGTGTTTTGTGCAGTCCTTGCATAGGATTTTGTACACTACATTGGTTTTGCTCATGCTGGGCATTAGGTCCTTCGTTCTGGTGAGTTGTTGTCGGAGAGTGGCTGTTGGTTCGTGTGCTGTTGTTATGAGCCCAAATGGTCGCAGTAGTCTGGCTGTCAGTTCATAAATGCTCTTGATGTATGGTAGTGTGGCTAGTTCTTTGTGTTGCGGCATGTCCTCATTCCGTTGCCTTTCCCTTCGGAATCGGTTGATGAAATTGCGCGGGTATCCGTTTTTGGTGAATACATTGTATAGGTGCTCTTCTTCCTCTTTTTGCAGTTCTGGTGTACTGCAGTGTGTTGTGGCCCTTTTGAATAGTGTCTTAATGCAACTTCTTGTGTGTGTTTTGGGGTGGTTGCTTTCGTAGTTTAGGACTTGCGTCTGTGTGTGTGGCTTTCCTGTATACCTTGTGGTGAATTCTCCATTTGGTGTTCTCTGTACCATCACATCTAGGAATGGGAGTTGGTTGTCCTTTTCTTCCTCTCGAGTGAATCGGATTCCTGTTGTCTGTTCTGTATGTCCAGCAGGTTGGCTGTTTCTCTGGCTAGGGTTTTGTCGATAGAGGTGAACAGCGCCATTACATCGAATGACACCATGGTTTCTTCCTTGTGTATATGTATATTTCTGATGATGCCCAAGAAATCCTGTGTTGATTGTATAGAGTTTGAACCTATCAACAAAGACAGCATACTCAAACTACTGCACCTGTGCCTCAACACACTTCACATTCAACAACCAAATATATGAACAAATCAACGGCACACCCATGGGCTCACCCATCTCTGGACTCATAGCAGAAGCAGTAATGCAAAGATTGAAACAAACAAACAGTCTTACCACAAATTTAACCCAAACTCTGGGTCAGATATGTGGATGACACCTTTGTAATCATTAAAAACACAGAAATAGAGAACACACACCGGATCATCAATGCCACACTCACAGGAATCAGATTCACTAGAGAGGAAGAAAAGGACAACCAACTCCCATTCCTAGACGTGATGGTACAGAGAAAACTAAACGAAGAATTCACTACAAAGGTACACAGGAAAGCCACACACACACACACACAGACCAAGTCCTAAACTACGAAAGCAACCACCCCAACACACACACAAAGCAGTTGCATCAAAACGCTATTCAAAAAGGGCCACAACACACCGTAGTACACCAGTACTGCAAAAAGAGGAAGAAGAACACCTATACAATGTATTCACCAAAAATGGATACCCGCGCAATTTCATCAACAGATGCCTAAGGGAAAGACAACGGAATGAGGACATGCAGCAACACAAAGGACTAGCCACACTACCATACATCAAGAGCATTTATGAACTGACAGTCAGACTACTGCGACTACTAGGACTCATAACAGCACACAAACCAACAGCCACTCTCCGACAACAACTCACCAGAACGAAGGACCTAATACCTAGCATGAGCAAAACCAATGTAGTGTACAAAATCCTATGCAAGGACTGCACAAAACACTACATAGGACAAACAGGAAGACAGCTAACGATCCGCATACATGAACACCAACTAGCCACGAAACGACACTACCAGCTATCCTTAGTAGCCACACACGCAGATGACAAGCAACATGAATTTGACTGGGACAACACTACTATTATAGGACGAGCCAAACAGAACAGCCAGGGAATTCCTAGAGGCATGGCACTCATCCACAGATTCAAATCAATAAGCACATCGACCTGGACCCAACATACTGACCACCGCAGTGGACAGCTGGAAGTGACAACCAGAAGCGGCAGATACAAATCATTATAAATGCTGGAGGAAACATCACAGAAGCGCTTCACAGGAGGCTCGCAAGCACTGAGGATGTCACCTAACCAGGGGACATAAATTTCTGCAACACAAATTCCCAGCTCAGCGAACAGAACCACAACAACAGGCCCTTCTGCCCATGATGTTGTGCCAAACGTGATACCAAATAAAACCATTCCCTTCTGCTGGCCCTTGGTCCAAATCTCTCCATTCCTTGCATTTCATGTGCTTAAACCTCTCTTAAATGCTCATATCATATCCGCCTTCACAAACAGCCCTGGCAGTGTGTTCCAGACTCCTCCCACTCAAACAAATCATGCCCTTCACATCTCCTTTAGTTTTCTCCCTCTTACCGGAAATGCATTCCCCCGGTATTAAACATTTTAACTCTTGGAAAAAGACTGACCATCAACCCTATCTATGCATCTCAATTTTATAGATTTTGATCAAGTCTCCCCTCAGTCTCTGCCATTCCAGAGAAAACGACTCAAGTTTTTCTAGCTTCTCCTTATAGCCTTAGTAAACTCCTTCTACACCATCTCCACATACTTCCTGTAATGTGGCACCAGAATTGAACACAATACTCTAAGAGTGGCTTAACTAAAGTCTTATAAAGCTGCAACATGACATCCTGACTCTATTCCCCAATCAAGACAAGTATGGCGTACACTTTCTTTACCAGCCTAGCTCCCTGAAAGTGGCTACTCAAGGATTTATTAACTTGAACCCCAAGATCCCTCTGTACATCAATGATGCTCAGAGCCCTGCCATTAACTGTATGCTTTTCCTCAATATTTGATCTCCCAAATTGCAGCACTCCACACTTAACCACATTAAACTCCAACTGCCACACCTCTGCCCAAATCTGCGAACTGATCTATATCCCACTGCATTATTTTACATTACCAACAAAATCCACAACGCCATAGATCTTTGTACTTTCTGCAAACTTACTAACCCACCCATCTACACTTTCATCCAAGTCCTTATATATCACAAACAGCTAAGATCCCAGTATGGATCCCTGTGCAACACCACTAGTCACAGACCTCCAACATGAAAAAAAAATCATTTCACCAATCAATACTTCTCCAACATTCAACAAGATCATGTCTGATTTGAGAATTATCAACTCCATTTTGCACAGCCTTTTTTCCATAATCCTTGATTTCCTTACTGATTTTTTAAAAATGCCTCAGCCTCATCAGTTCTCGATGGTAAAGAATTCCATAGATTCACTATCCTCAGAAGAAATTCCTCCATATCGCTATCATCAACATGTGAGCTTTTATTCTGAAATAATGCCCTGTGGTGGTAGACTCTCCCATAAAAGGAGAAACATTTCCAATATCAAGCTTCACCAATCCAATAAGAATCTTATGTTCCCATAAGGTTGCCTCTCATTCTTTTAACTTACAATAAGTATAAGCCCAACCTACTCACTCTCTCCTAAGACAGTTTCTCCATATACATTCCAGAAAACATTGTCTGGACTGCCTTCCAATGCCAGTATACTTTTCCTTAGATAGGCCACCAAAAACTGTCCAAAAACTAGCTTAGGTCTGAATATTGTCTTAAGTTTTAAGCAAAACCTCCAAACTTTTATACTCTATTTCCTTTGAAAGGAAAGACCAATATTCCATTTGCCTTCCTTGAACTTGGATGCTCGCTTTTTATGATTCATGGGCAAGGACTCCTTAATCACTTTGTTCTGTCACTTTCTGGAGTCTTCATCCAGTTAAAACAACATTCAACTCATCGACTGTTCCCATGAAAAGTGCATAACATCATATTTTGCCACATTGTGTTCCCTGGCAATTTTTGCCCAATCGCTTAGCCTATATCCATCTGCAGAATCTTGTCATCCTTGTCACTTACCATCACAATTATTTTTGTATCATGCACAAACTTGGCTACAGCACATTTACTTTCCTTATCCAAGTCCTGTATGTATAAAATATAAATAAGTAAATAACTGTGGCACAGCACTGATCCCGATGGCACAAAACAAGTTACAGATTGCTATCCTGTTCCTATATTAAAAGATTCAGCACGATTACGTTGGGTCAAATTACATCCTTCTTGTGCTGGGAGATTCCAAGAGATTAAAAACACCATCTGAAGTTGAATATATCACAGCAAAAAATAAACGTAATTCTTTCTTTTAAATCAAAAAGGGCCATAGAGTATAAATGGCAAGGGAATTGTGAGCCTTTGTAAAGTTTTAAGACTGGAGTGCACTGTGCACCATTGGATTCCCCACTTTAGGGAAGATATAGAGGCTTTAATTATGCACAAAATAAGGTTGAAAAAAATATCTACACCTTAGTATGCTTTCCAGATCTTGGTAGCTGAGCTTTCACAACATTCACTACTGTTACGCCACTAATGAGCCAGAGTTGACCATTGCTCCCACACCTGCATGCCTGTGATAATCCAGGCAACTCCTCCCGATGCTGTTGCAGTACCAGTTCTTCTCATCCCCAATCAATTTATTTGCACTTCAGCTGATATTATGTGTTACAATTTTATGAATTATGGAGGGTGTCTCCTCAATGCAAACAAATTATCCAGCAATACCAACATTGAGAGCAGCTAATATTAGATTTGTTATTAGATTCCTTATAGTGTGGAAACAGGCCCTTCAGCTCAACAACTCCACACCAACCCTCCGAAGAGTAACCCACCCAGACCCATTTCCCTCTGACTAATGCACCTCATACCATGGGCAATTTAGAATGGCCAATTCACCTGACCTGCACATCTTTGGACTGTGGGAGAAAACTGGAGCACCCAAAGGAAACCCATGCAGACACAGGGAGAATGCACAAACTCCACATAGAGTCACCCAAGACTGGAATCGAACCTGGGTCCCTGGCACTGTGTGGCAGCAGTGCTAACCATAGAGCGACCGTGCCGCCCCCAAACATTCGAGCCCCCTAAAATTCAAGCTGGTCACACAAATTGAATAAGATCCAGCAAATTTAAACCTTGCATTTGAAAAAAAAAGTTGATGCACCCAACACCCTCACTTCTCCCAGGTAATGCAGGGATTTATAAAATTAACTTGAATATTTGGAATTGAATCTAACCCTCCCTGTTGGAATGAAGATCTCCACAATCTGCTGGCTGCAAAACACTCGAGCTTAAAATGTGTTCAGAAAAAAGACAAGTGACTCTTATGCTGCAGACCCAAAGCACTAAAGCTGTCCCTGTTTGTGGTTAGCTGGTCAATACCACCCAGATAGGTAACAGGAATTATTTTCCACTGCCTACCCAATGACTGGAAATTCCACTTAGTTTTAAAGGGCAGGCTCTCCAGAGACACAGTAAAAACACATTGAACACTAACTAGTGAGCCTTACTCCGGCATATGGTTGTGCTACACCTAACCCGGGAACATTTGACATCAGTGGTCTCCAAAGGGGAAATGCACCAATTTACCAATGCTGATATACTTCATCATGGTTAGCACTCCCTTATCTACAGAATACAAGTGGGATTTCTTTCACTGAACTAAACAAAAATGTGACTATTTAAAAAAAAGCAAGTCAAGAGAAATAAAGGGATCAGCTTCTGTAGATTTTTATAATTGTAATTTATGAAGCTATTCCTAAATTTTGACAGTAAAATACACAGCCTATTTGCGTCACACTAACAATTCCCCAGATCCAGCACTCAAACATGATGTGAAGATACCCTTTATGGTTGCCAGGTTACAGAGCATGCGACCACTTTAAAAAAAGGGTTTTTTTTTTCTGCGTTCTGCTTTCAGATGGTATAAGTTCCAGCAGGTCTCAGCAATCTTCACATGATGGCAGCAGTGACAGAATCACTTATAACATTTGTGATATCTAATGTTTGTGTCCCAAAGGTTTTAAACATGAAAATCTATTACTGAAAACTAAATTCTTTCACCTAACTTCTCATCTTCCTGACATGCATATACACCCTGTTTTCCATACGATTAGAAACAATTTGATTGTAGGTTTACCGTAGTTCATATCCACTCCCTCTGTTCAAACCATTCCAAATGCTTAAGCTATCAATTTGTCCACAGGAGTTCAGTTCAAACCTCATTGTAAATCCACAGTAATGACCAACATAATACATACCACAAGATTGTTTACTATAATTTTAGCACTTCCATTTTCTTTTAAAATTCACTCACTTTGGGAGTGTGAAATATTTATACAAAAAGTTGGTTTCAGCAAAATACTAAATGCATTAATGTAACTGGGACTCCTTGCCATGACTGTTGAAGTTAGGCAAAACCCCAACTTGACAAATTCATTTAATTAATGTTTCCTAAAAAAAGGGGTGGGGAGAAAGAGGTGGTATTAAGTTCAAGAGAACAAATGCAATAAAGGACAGCACAAACGTGAGAGCATTGATCAATGGAGAGGGGGAGCAAGTGAGCTAACTGGAGAAAGCCTTGGGAAACATCCATGCATAACCCAAGTGTTGGCAAAAGAGCAAGCAGATTGCCCCAGATATTCTTCATTTAAAGTGACACTGTGTGACATCAGAGAGCCATGATAAATAATCTTGAAATAGGGAATCTCATCAACTTTAACAAGTGCTATTTGTCCAGTTCATTTTTAACTCGTCCTGCTGACCTCAATATGCTGGATACTGGCAAAATGACTGATACAAACAATGAGATAATCGAGACTGTCATAGCGTAATGCTGTGATTGGAAAACAGGAACCTGTTGGAACAGTACATTCAAACATCATAGTGACCTCAATCAAGAGAAATCCAAAAAGAACAACGCATTTTGTTTTTTTTATTGCCAAATAGGGTGCAGTACATCTACAAATTGTTAGCAATTGAAACATTGTATTCTCTATTGGACATTAGCAAAGCTTGTGATATTATGATCTTAAAAACATCAAGATGTATTGGACAAATTTTGTACTGAACAAAATTATATTAATAAAATCAAACTAAAAATACAAGATGCATTACATAGAATAACATTTCAGACACATTTGCTCAATTTAAATGACGAGTTAAACTATATTTTCCAGTTAGAAATGTTGAATAAATTATGTATTACTATTGTTTTGTTTTCAGCATTTTTTAAAAACACATTTTAGGAGTTCTGTAGGAGTTTACAACAACCTTTGTTCTCCAACACAACTGTTGTCACAACATTAAATCAGTCCTCCTACTACAGTATGAATTCAATTATCTCTGAAGAGTAAACACCTGATGTAATTACACTTCAAAATGATTATCAAACACGCACAACTAGAACTGCATAGCATTCAAACTTTAAAAGCAACCAAAAATATATTGAGCAAACCTCCTGCGAACACTTTGATGCTGACCCTCTTGCAAGTCAAATGAATTCAAAGCAAAGCAATCTAAGAATTTAACCACACATTAAATTCCGCTCAAATAGCTACAACAGGAAAATGCACAAAAGGAACAATATTTCCTTTTTATCTTAGAGGTTTTACATCAGTGATGTTATCCAAAAGGTTTCCATCCCTCGACATCCTGTCTGCACAATTTATACTTAGTGACAGCAGTGCTTTTAATAATATATCGCTAACCAACGCCCACTTCCCTTGCAAATGAGTGGCAAAAAAGTGTAAAAGGAACGTGCTCAAACTGAACTTTCCAAAGTTTAAAAAGTAGGCAATTCACAACTACAAAAAGTTCAATTTCCTGAACCCATTTCTAAGTGCATATCTTCCCATGATTTTTTAAAAAAATCTTCTTCTGCTTGGAATTACAGTGCAACCTGAGTGGCTTCCAGACTTTGATTTTGCTGCAATTAGGAGTATGTAGTTGACCTGTTCCCATCAACAGCGCAGTCACGGGACAAGCATTCCAAAGGCCAAATGCAACTTCTCTGGAGCAAGTGACTCATGTCACATCGAGTCAGTGAAAGTTAAGACTCTGGGGCAGCAGCATGTCCAGAGTTCAGCATCAATCTATCACGAATCGTTACGTATTTGCATAAGTGTTTACTTCTTTAATTAACCGTTCATTTTAAAAAGTGAAATAAACAACCTGCGTGCCAGTCGCCAAAGAATCTCTCAATTCAGGAATAGCGGTTATATTAATGGAAAGTTAACGCGGCTGTATGACTTCAGTCATTCACCAAACAAAGGACACGCACTAAGTAATCAGAATACCAACCCCCCATGTTTTAAAAAAACTCGTCAAAACAAGAAAATAAATCCTTGATTACTTTCTCGAAGCTTCAGAACTTTTTTGTTTAATACAAATTAGAAGGACATTCGATCTGCACGTTTTGCAGGTGTGATACCTGCACGACTCGCTGAACGAGTTCCAATAATCTCCCCGCCTTTTCCTTCAACCCAGCTACAAACAAATCTGAGCTGCTGTGCAATGAGTCGTGTTTAAATGCAGAATGTAACCATGAAAATAACACTGCAGTACCACAGACACACATGCAGACAGGAAAAACAGTACAACAGTATTGGCCATAGATACGAAAACAATAAAACAAGCTTGTGTTTTTTTTATAAATATAAATAACAATGGTTCGAGAAACAGCAATGAACTTCTTTAACTTGCCTTCAGATTTGCAGGTTACCTTTGCTGCCTTTCCGAGTACACGAGGGGCAATTCAGAATAAACTCAAAAGTAAGTGGCAGAACATTCCCTACATCTCAACACTCCGAGATTGCATTAACAAAAACACAAAACAGTCGGCAATTCAATCTACCTTACCTCGCATCCCCAACCCCAGCAGCAGAAACAAAATCAGATGCAAGGTTCTAGTGCTGGACGCTCCCATGTTACCGTCTGTTTAGTGTTTCTCGCTGCGGATCACGATAAACTGGATGCTCTGTTTGACGGTGGGGGGGGATTAAAACTTTTTTTATTTTCCCCCCGCTTTCGTCTCCGAAAGTTTCTCGTGCACTTTCGCTGCGAGTAATTTGCGCTGTCAGTGGGTGTCTGTATGAGTGTATCCTGTGCAGAGAGAGAGACAGATACACTCGGTCCCAGCTGTCAGTCTGGTGGAGCTCGAGAGCCACGCTCTTGGAGCAGGTGAATGTGAATGTCTCTGTCTCAGCCTCAGCCCCCGACACCACACCAGCACATGCGCACTCACCAGCGGCGCAACGCCTGCCGGGACTTGGAGTTCCCAGGATCTCCCCAAAGTGGCAGCCACAGCACCATCTCACACCAGCTCCTGCTGAGGAATCTGAAATACAAGCATGCTGAAGCAGGTCATTATTTCCTCCACATTCTGATGATAGTTGAACAAGAAGCCTGCCTGGCCTCTCTGCTTCATCCAATAGTTTGCATATGCCCTGGCTCTGATTCCAACTGCAGAGTTGCTTCACTTTACACTTGTACCCACAAGGGCTTTTTAAAACTCTCATGATGGTTCTCCCTATGTCTGGAACCTGCTTCAGCCATTACAGTCCTGGCAAGAGCTTTGTTTTCCTCCAACTCTGCCCCTGTTTACATCACCATCCTGGCTCCCCCAAACTGAGTATTCCAATGGTGAAGACATCAAGAAACTGGATTCTGGAATCTTCCTCTTTAAACTTCTTTGCTGACTCTTCCACTTCCTTTAAGATACTCCTTAAAATCTACCTCTTCAATCATCTGTTGATTTTTTTTTAATTACACTCACACAAAACAGCTTGTTAGGTTTATTTTAACATTAAAGACACTCTATAAATAAAAGCTGTTTTGTATTGCCTTCAACCTGATCATGATGAAAATGAGCTAACTCAGAACCAAGCAACATATCTAGAAAAGATGCAAAGTTAAAAAAACCTGGTCTATTCCTATTCAAGTGACAAAAAGGAAGCATACATGAATTTGAACTGTCAATATTAATGACAAAAACAGTAAATATCTGGTCAGAAGTTACACAACATCAGGTTATAGTCCAACAGGATTACTTGAAACCATGAGCTTTGGAGCATTGCTCCTTCATCAGGTGAAGGAGCAGCACTCCGAAAGTTTATCATTTCAAATAAACCTTTTGGGCTATAACCTGGTGTTGTGTGACTTCTGACCTTGTCCATCTCAGTCAAACACTGGTACCTTCACATTGTAAAAATCTGATTTTTTTTAATATGCTAAAGATGAACAATCATGGATGCAGAAAAGAATGGACCAAATCTGTGCACAGAAATACATTTACCAGGTCTAGAATATTCTGAAACAAAATTGGAAGTTGCTGGAAAAGAACTCAGCAGGTCTGGCAGCATCTGTGGAGAGAAGCAGGAGGTTGGATGGACACAGTAAGCTAGGCAGCAACAGGAGGTGGAGAAGTCAACGTTTCAGGTGTAACCCTTCTTCAGGACTGGGAGTGAGTGTCAGAGGAGCTTCATATAAAGAGGGACGGGGGTTGGTGGGGTAGGGATAGGTGAACATAGGTAGTGGGTATGACCTGGTTGGTCGATGAGAGGAATGAATCCAGTTGGTAGCTGGAAGGAAGCGTCGATCAGAAGAATAGAAAGGAGGGGAAGGGGCTGTGAAGGGAATCTTGGGATGGGAAGGGAGCTTATTTGGAATTGCAGCGCTCCATGTTGGGTCCTCCAGGCTGCCCATGCAGACGATGAGGTGTTGTATATCCAATTTGCGGTCTGATTCACTGTGGCAATGGAGGACGCCAAGGGCAGTCGCAATGGAAAGGGGGTGGGAAGAGGAATTAAAATGGGCAGTGACTGGGAGGTGAGGTTGGCCCCTGTGGGTCCGGCTGGGATGTTCAGCAAAACATGCCCTGAGTTTATGTTCGGTCTCCCCGATGTAGAGAAGACCACATCAGGCACTAGATTCAGTAAACTAGATTGGAGGTGAGGCAGGTGAACCTCTGTGTCACCTTGAAGGACTGTTTGGGCCCCTGGATGGAGGTGAGGGGGATGGTAGCTGGCAGATTTTGCATCTTTTGCAGTTGCCGGGGAAGCTATCTGGGCATTTAGGGGGTTGGTGGGAAAGATGTTGTTCAAAATAAGTGGACATCTGGGATGCTTGGAAGTGGAATGTCTCCTCGTCTGAGCAGATACGGTGGAGGGGGAGAATTTGAGAGAACGGGATGGAGTTCTTACGGGATACTAAGTGGGACGAGGTGTAATCCAGGTAGTTATGTGAATCTGTGGGTTTATTGAGAAAGGAGAGTTAACATTTCAGGTCCAGTAACCATTCTTCAGAACTGGTAGTGCATAACATTGTGTATTACTGATAATTAATTCATATTTTTTCTTCATCTTCATTCATTTAGGAAATCCTGATTTTGCTTTGTATTATTCTGAAGCCCCTGCTTAAAAAGGCAACTGTAGATTTGAGATATATGTAAATTATACTGATGCAGTTTTTTTTTGTTCATTGTGGGGATATAGACCTCACTGACTGGGCCAGCATTTATTATCAATTCCTAAATGCCCCTGAGAGCATGGTGGTCAGCCACATCCTTGAACCTCTGAAGTTAGTTTGGTGTATTCACACCCACATACCATTTGGGAGGGAGTTTTGGATTTTGACTCAGCAGAAGTAATGGCAATATATTTCAAAGATGAGTGACTTAGAGGGGAACTTGTGTGGTGTTCCCATGTATTTGCTGTCTTTCTCCTCCCAGATGATAATGGTTTGGAAGGTGCTGTGTATTTCTGCAGTACATCAATGTAGATAGTACACATTGATGTCACTGAGCATTAGTGGTGGAGATGGTGAATATTTATGGTTGTGATACCAATCAAATGAGCTGCCTTATCTTGAATTGTCTCAAGTATTTTGAGTGTTCTTGCACCTTCACTCATTCAGGCAAGTGGTAAGCATTCCACCACACGCCTGACTTGTGACTTGTAGATGGTAGACAGGCACTGGGAAGTCAGGAGATGAATTACTTACTGCAGTGTCTCCCCCTAGCCTCTGACCTACTCTTGTAGTGACAATATTTATATGTTTAGTCCTCGAAGTCATAGGGTGATGGTTAGATTCTCTCTTTTTGGAGATGGTCATTGCTTGGTACTTGTGTGGCATGAATGTTTTTGCCATTTGTTCGTCCAGTCTGGATATTATCTAAGTCTTAATGCATTTGTACTTTTTAAAATTCATTCATCAGTCGCATGACTGACTTGGCCAGCATTTATTACCCTTCCCTAGTTGCTCTCGAGAAGGTGGTGGTGAGCTGTTTTCTTGCAATTTTGCACTCCATTTAATTCAGTTTGGCTCACAGTGTGTTAGGGAGGAAGATGTAAGAGTTTGATGCAGCAAAACTGTAGGAACGTTGATATTTTTCCAACTCAGAATAGTGAGGGGAACTTGAAGGTGGTGTTGTTCCTATGTACTGTATTTTCTGTCTTTGTTGTTCTAGCTGGTAGTGGTTGTTTATTAGGAAGGTGCTGTAAGGAGCCTTGATGAATTTCCATAGATCATCATGTGGATGGTACAAGCTGCTTCTGATGAAAAAAACTGGTGGAGGGAGTGAATGTTCATGGATATGTACCAATCAAACAAAGTCTTTTGTCCTGGATGGTGTTAAGCTTTTTAGTATTGGTGAGGCTACACTCATCCAGGGAAGTGAAGAGTACTGAAGTACTGAGTGCTGCTTTTCTAGCACTACACTTTCGACTCTGATCTCCAGCATCTGCAGTCCTCACTTCCACCCTGAAGCACTGAAGAGTACCCCTTTGAAGGTGGGGGACAAATATTAGAGAGTCAGAGGTGAGTTACTCATTGCAGGATTCCTAGTCTCTGACCTGCTCTTGTAGCCAATGTATTTAAATAGCTAATCCAGTTCAGTTTTTGGTCAATTTATAATAACCCTCAGCTTAAACAATGAGGACAAACTAGCGAGGAAATATAAAATCTGTCAATAAGATATTTTATTTAAATATATAAAGAGAAAGAGAAGAGTTAAAGTGAACTTAGGACCCCTAGAAAATAAATCTGGAGAGATAGTTATGGGGCATTAGAAAATGACAGAGGAGTTATATAGATATTATGTACGAGTCTTTATAGTGAAACATACTTCGAACATCCCATTAATGCTAAAAGATATGGGAAGAAATTAAGTGTCATCACCAGAGAAGAAATATTAGACAAACTGATGGGCTAAAGGCATGTAATTCTCCCAGCCCTGTTGGCTTGCATCTAGAATCCTAAAGGAGGTAATTGCAGAATTGCTGGTTGCATTGGTTGTAAATTTCCAAAAGTTCTTGGAATCTGGAGAAGTACTGGAAGATTGGATAACAACTGATGTGATACCCCTATTCAAAAGGTGAGTGAGGCAAAAAGTGGGTAAAAAATGAGGTCTGCAGATGCTGGAGATCACAGCTGAAAATGTGTTGCTGGTTAAAGCACAGCAGGTTAGGCAGCATCCAAGGAACAGGAAATTCGACATTTCGGGCATAAGCCCTTCATCAGGAATCTGAACTCAAGGCCGATTAACTGAACACTTGTTGTTGGAAGAATGTTGGAATCAATTATAGGGAAGTAATAACAGCACATTTGGAAAATCATATTGTAATCAAGCAGAGTCAGCATTGCTTTATGAAAGAGAACTCATGTCTGACTGATTTATTAGAGTTTTTCGAGGAAGTCTTAACCAGAGGGGATAGCGAGGAAACAGTAGAAGTATTGTTTTTGGACTTCCAGAAGATAGGACTCCATGACTAAGTAAACTGCAAAAGGTTAAGCCACTAAGTAAAAGCTCACAGTGTTGGATGTAGTATATTACCGTAGATACAGATTTGGCTAATGGGCAGGAAACAGAGAGTGGGGGGATAAGGGGTTCTTTGTCAAGTTGGCAACTTGCAACCAATAGCATTAGTGAGATTGGTGCTGGGAAAGCAACTATTTACAATATATATTAATAACAAGGAGAAATGAAGTGAATGTACTGTAGCCAAATATGCAGACATCACTAAAGTAGGTGAAATGGCAGGTTATGAGAGAGATGCAAAGGGTACAGAGGGGTGTTGTAAGGTTAAATAAGTGACAAGAAGTTGGTAAATGCAATATAATGTGGGAAAATGTGAAGTCATTCATTTTGGAAGGAGTACAAAAGAACGGAACGTTATTTAAACACAGAAAAACTGCAGAAAGCTGCAGCACAAAGGGATTTCAGAGTTATTGTGCATAAAGCACAGGAAGTTAGCCCTAAACGAGATCTAAAAGTTGAAGTTCTAAATTGGAGGAAGACCAATTTTGACAGTACTAGGCAAGGATTTTCAAAAGTTGATTGGGGACAAATGTTTACAGGTAAAGGGCCAGCTAGAAAATGGGAAGCCTTCAAAAATGAAACAACAAGAATCCAGAGAAAGTATATTCCTGTTAGGGTGGACGACAAGGCAGGTAGTATAGGGAATGCTGGATGACTAGAGAAATTGAGGTTTTGGTTAAGATAAAGAAGGAAGTATATGTCAGGCATGGACAGCAGAGATCAAGTGAATCCTTAGAAGAGTATAAAGGCAGTAGGAGTATACTTATGAGAGAAATCAGGAGGGCAGAAAGGAGACATGAGACTGCTTTGGCAAATAAGGTTAAAGAGAATTCAAAGGGATTCTATAAATACGTTAAGGACAAAAGGGTAACTAGGGCGAGAAAAAGGGTATAGGACCCCTCAAAGCTCAGCAAGATAGTCTATGGGTGAAATCGCAGGAGATAGGGGAGATATTAAATGAATATTTAGCATCAGTGTTTACTATGGTGAAGGACATGGAAGATATAGAATGTGGAAAAATAGGTGGTGACATCTTGAAAAATGTCCATATTACAGAGGAGGAGGTACTGGATGTCTTAAAATGCATAAAGGTGGATAAATCCCCAGCACCTGATCAGGTGTACCGAGAGCTCTGTGTGAAGCTAAGGAAGTGATTTCTGGGCTCCTTGCTAAGATATTTGTATCATCGATAGTCACAGGTGAGGTGCTGAAAGACTAAAAGTTGGCTAACGTGGTGCCACTATTTAAGAAGGATGGTAAGGAAAAGCCAGGGAACTATAGACCTTTGAGCCTGACATTGGTGGGCAAGTTGTTGGAGGGAATCCTGAGGAACAGGATTTACATGTATTTGGTAAGGCAAGCACTGATTAAGGATAGCCAGTATGACTTTGTGCATGAGAAATCATATCTCATGAACTTGATTGAGATTTTAAAAAAAATAACAAAGAGGATTAATGATGGCAGTGCGGTAGATGTGATCTATATGGACTGCATTAAGGTGTTCAACAATGTTCCTAATAGTAGACTGGTTAGCAAAGTTAGATCTCATGGAATACAGGGACAACTAGCCATTTGGATACAGAACTGGCTCGAAGGTAGGAGACAGAGGCTGGTGGTGGAGGGTTGCCTTTCAGACTGGAGGCCTGTGACCTGGTGCTAGGTCCATTGCTTTTTGTCATTTATATAAATGATTTGGAAGTTTTCAGAAAAGATTTACAAGGATATTGCCAGGGTTGGAGGATTTGAGCTATAGGGAGAGGTGGAATAGGCTGGGGCTGTTTTCCCTGGAGTATCGGAGGCTGAGGGTGACCTTATAGAAGTTTACAATATCATAAGGACATGTATAGGGTAAATAGACACAGTCTTTTCCCTGGGTTGGGAGATTCCAGAACTAGGGAGCGTAGGTTTAGGGTGAAAGGGCAAAAAAATTTGAAGAGACCTAAGGGGCAGCTTTTTCATTCAAAGGCTGTGCATGTATGGAATGAATTGCCAGAGGAAGTGGTGGATGATAGTACAATTACAACATTTAAATGGCAAGTGGATGGGTATATGAATATGAAGGGTTTAGATAAGGGCCAAATGTTGGCAAGTGGGGCTAGATTAGGTTAGGACAAGTGATCGAAATGGACAAGTTGGACCGAAAGGTCTGTTTCTGTGCTGTACATCTCTATGACTGTCTAAGTACAGCAGGTTATCAGGAAGGTTAATGGAATGTTGACCCTTATTTCAAGAAGATTGGAATATAAGAGTAGGGAAGTCTTCCTACAACTGCACAAGTTATTGGTGAGACCATATTTGGAGTACTGTGAGCAGATTGGTCCCTTTATTTAAGGAAAGATATCATTTCAGTGGAGGGTGTTCAGAGAAGGTTCACTTGGATGATCCCTTGTATGGATGGATTGCCTTATGTGCAAAGGCTGAACAGATTTGGATACTATTCACTGGAGTTTAGAAGAATGAGAGGTGATTTAATTGCAACATATAGGATTCTGAAGGAGCTTGCCAGGGTAAATGCTGAGTGAATGTTTCCCCTCATGGTGAGTGTCTAAGACCAGAGGATGTAGTCTCAGAATAAAGTGTGTCGACTTAAGGTTGAAGTGAGGCTTGATTTCTTCTCTCAATTGTGAGTCTTTGGAACTCCTTACCACAGAAGGTCATGGAGGTAGAGTCTTTATGTATGTTTAGGGTTGAGGATAAATAGATTCTTCATGAGTAGGAGAATGATGAGCTATGGGGAAAGAGCAGGAAAGTTGACATGAGGAATGTTGGATCAGCCATGGTCCTATTGAAAGACAGTGAAGACTTGAGCGGACAAATGGCCTAGGCATGTTCCTATTTTTTCTGGTCTTATGTTGATAATGGCAGATTCTATGATGATAGTACTATTGAATATCAAATAGTGGTAGCTATATTGTCTCTTATTAGAGACAGTCGTTGCCTGGTAATTGTAGCCCAAACCTCGATATGGCCTGGGTCTTGTAGCATTTGGACATGGACAGCTTAAGTATCTGAGGAGTCACAAATAATGCTGAACGTTGTGCAGTTATCAGCAAACATTCTCAATTCTGACTTTATGAAGGAATGTCATTGACATGCAGCTGAAGATGTTGAGTCTAAGACACTATTCTGAAGAAGTCCTGCAGAAATGTCCTGGAGCTAAAATAACTGACCTCTGATAATCACAACTATTTTTCTACAAGCCACATTGTACCCCCAAACAGTGCAGAGGTTTCCTAGATTCCCACTGAGTTCACCTTCATTAGGGTTCCTTGATGCTACTATCAATCAAATGTAGCTTTGATGTCAAAGGCTGTCACTCTCACCTCACCTCTGGAATTTAGTTCTTTTGGCCATGTCTGAACCAAGGCTGTAATAAGGTCAGGAGCTGAGTGGCTCTAACAGAACCCAAAATGGGCATCAACGAACAATGTTGATGATTCCTTCTATAACTTTACTGGTGATTGAGAGTAGACTGATGTAATGGTAGTTGGCCAGGTTGGATTGTTCTGCTTTTTGTATATAGGAAACATCTGGTTAAATTTCCTCATTATTAGGTGGTTGCCAGTGTTGTAGCTGTACTGGAACAGCTTGAGTAGGTGCACTGGAGCACAAGTCTTTACTATTATTGCTAGAAAGTTGTCAGGGTCCATAGCCTTTGCAATATCCAGTGGCTTCAACCTTTCCTGATATCACGTGGAATGAATCAAACTGGTTGACGACTGCCATTGTGATGCTGAGGGACACTGGAGGAGGTTGAGATTTGGACATAATGGTTCACAATTACTACAAATGCTTCAGCCTTATCGCTTGATATGCTAGACTGCCCATCATTGAGAATGGGAATATTTGTGGTGCCTATTCTTCCAGTGAGTCATTTAATTTTTCTCCACCATTCACAACTGGATGTATCAGAACTGCAAAACTTAGATCTGATCCATTGGTTGTGGAGTCACTTAGTGCTATCTATCCCTTGCTGCTGATGATGTTTGGCACATTAGTAATCATGTGTTATATCTTGATCAGGTTGACAGCTCATTTTTAATTTGTGTGTTGCTACTCCTGGCATACCATCTTGCCGTCTTCATTGAACCAGGTTTTATTCCCTTGCTTGATGCTAATGGTACAGTGGAGGACATGCCAAGCCATGAGATTGCTGATGGTTTTTGAGTACAGTTCTGTGGTTATTGATAGTCCACAGTGCCTCATGGATGTCCAGTTTTGGATTGTTAAATTTATTTGAAATCAATCCCATGAATCTATTGATGGTTCTATAGATGACAATGGAAGATAACTTCAATGTGAAGGTAAAAGTCCATAAGGACTGTTTAGTGATTACTTAAAATGATACTTTCATGGACAAATGCATCTGCAGAAGGCAAATTTATGACAATGAGGGTTGGTTCTGCCATAGACTCAGTGTGGTAACAATGTCTTTCAGGACTCACCCAACTCGGTGAGTAGTGATGCTATGCTTCCTCCGCGTGGTGTTCAATGTGGAGTCCTGATTCAGCAGCCCATTAGAGGCGGAGGGCAGGCAGAAGATGGTAATCAGTGGGAGGTTGCCTCACCCATGCTTGACCTGATGCCATGAGGCTTCATGGGTTCCAGAGTGAATGTTATACAAAATGGTATTGGCATTATCCTAATGTCGTCCAAGCTTTGCTGAATAAAGACACATTTTCTTGAAGTTTTCCATCTTACCACTTTCATCAAACCAATTCAAATGAAATACCATTGCAGAGAGAAAATAACATCCTGTGTAGGTAGGAAGGTGGACTCTGATTTATAGAAGACTACCATGGAGACTGCATTAGTACATGATGACTTATTGTTAACTACCAAGTGTTGTTGAAAATTTAAACCAGACAAATTGACTCTGATTGGTCAAGACATTACCTTAAGAAACTAGCAAGTGAATTGCTGTCACCTATTTTGTTGAGTTGAAACAGGTGAAGTGTGTGTGTATATTCTTTCTGTCTGCAAGAACAGGGCTCTGTCTGTTAATAGATATAACATCCAGTACACTCAAGTGTGCCATATGCCTTTCTGACTGACAATTTTAAATTTGTTGTCAGCATAATTCTTCACACACTCAAGATATATAAGTTAAAAATCACACAACACCAGGTTATAGTCCAACAGGTTTATTTGGAAGTACTAGCTTTCACAGCACTGCTTCTTCATCAGATAGTTGTGGAGTATAAGATCATAAAGCATGGGTTTCTTATGATCTTATATTCCACAACTACCTGATGAAGGAGCAGTGCACTGAAAGCTAGTGCTTCCAAGGAAACTGTTGGACTATAACCTGGTATTGTGTGATTTTTAATTTTGTACAGCCCAGTCTAACACTGGCATCTCCAAATCAAGATTATTAAACAATCAGTACCTTCCTTTCATACAATATAAATGTCATTTTTCCTATTTTTGACAATTCACTGTCCTGACGAGTTTAAGACAAAATATAATTTCTCAGCAATACTCAAGTTCTGTACTATCAAATTACTATCTTTTTTCCCGAGATTGTAAATCTTTTAAACTGAAGTACCACCATAATTCCCAAGTAGGAAAGTTGATTATTCAGTCCTTACTTGCACCAGGTTTAGTTCAGCATCACCTGAGTTCTCACTGTTGTATATGGATTCTCAATCAAGCAACACTTCAATTTAAAATGGTCATCTTATTTCTCACTGCTCAGTGAATGTATATGTCTTGAACAACAGTCAAGAGTTGCGTCAGCAAGAGTTTGAAAAGGTTAAATCTTGATTAATGCAGTGATGAAGTCACAGAGTGTTGATTAGAGTAAAAACAGACATTGAAGGAGACAAATCTGGGATATCTGTAGTAATGTAGGTCATGTTCATGTAAGCAACAAGTAGTTGCAGTATTAGTATCATTTTTATATTGTTAGCTCAACACGTCTCTTCTATTAGACTAGAAAAGTGTCTATCCTCATCCACTCTAGAACTCTTCGGCCTTGAAAGAACTCACACACAACTGAAGTCATCTAGCACAAAGCAATCTGCTTGACTTGTAGCCAATCCATTAAATTAAACAGTCACCTCCTTCACCTCCAACACACAGTCAGAACACTGGCTATCCTCATCCACTTTCAACCAATTCAGGCTTGAAGGAACACTCACCCAACATGCTGAGCAGCAATGTCGGGAAAATGTTGGGCTCCAGCCACAGCTTAATGAGCAGGCGTGACCTGCACTATTTCTTAAAGTTGTGAGCTAAGAGTAATTTGACTTTGGGCATTCAAGAATAAAAGAGGGAAAAAGTGTATCAGTGACCTAGAGAAGTTCAAGACAAATAGATACTGCTGATTGCTGGTGATAGCAAACTCCATAAACAACTTAGCTATGGTCAACACTGACAAATACTTCAGAGAAGGATAGAGAAATCATTTGAGCCCTAACAGAAGACATAAAGAAATAGGAGAAGTCTGCAACTCCAAAACAGTTATTCAGGATACGTTTGACGGGTGTGATTCCGACTCCAAGTTGAACCGATGAGTCAACCCAACCTCAAAGATTGCATCGAAAATGTCCAGTACAAAAGATGGAACCTTAAATAATACAGTCATTCAGACTGAAAGGGTAATAATTAAAAAAAGTTGGTGCTCCAATTTGGTGTTGAAATCATAGCATGGTGACAAAAAAATGAAAGTAAAGAAAGCCTGTATGTTCCAGGAGTGGACATCTGGACAAATTACTAACCAAGCCCTGTAAAGGAGATACACATTGGACACTTAAAAGAAGTGCACTATCCGGGTCTAACATAGAATTTCTTCTGGGCAACAAGAAGAATGTAATCAAAGTTACAGCAATTTCTGAAGTGCAGGAAATTTTCCATTATAACTGTAAAAGGTAGGAAAATCTCCATTACAGCTGCATGGAAAAATCCTCCAGTCCAGGAGAGAAGCTAGAGGGAACCATCATTACTGCAGAATAAAAATATTTAAACCAGATAAAATGTGACAGCATCAGAAATAGTATTGTCAGGAAGATTACTTTCAGGGATGGAAATAGATCACAAAAATTTGATTTCTTGGAGAAAACTCTGTCAAGTGCTTTCAGATGAAAAGCAAGATTGCCTACCACATTTATGTTACCGGTTGGGAGATTTTGCTTTAATAAGATTACCATTTGGAACTACAACTGCCCCAATGGGTCAGGTCTAAGCTCTGCAATCCTGTCACACTGAGACAGACTAACAGCATATTTAAACCTATCAAACTCTATTATATGTGTTGCTCAACTCGGCACTAAAATATACTAGACAATTCACATTACAAACTATGGAATGACAGAGGATGAGTTTGCACATAGGCACCACCAGTTGATGTTTTGAACACAGGGAGCTTTTAGGACTGAACCAGAAAGAGACAATTGTAAAATTCAGAAGATCCTAGCTACAATGAAAGTAGTTGTACTGCTCAGAGCAGTTTAGCAATGGCATAATGTGGTAAACAAATTATGTTTTGTCGTATTACCACTGGCACAGTCTATTTTCAATATCTACCTTTTATTCTTTCTACTTTCTGGAAGGTGCTGACCTTTACTTAGTTACTGTTCCACTGTCTCTGGCAGTTCCTTAGTATTTCACCTAAGACTCTATTTTTAGCATAATCAGGCAATGAATTTTGGGACAAAGAAAAACCAGGAAATGCTGAAAAATGAAGGATCATTCACCTGAAACATTAACTGTTTCACTCATCACAGATGCTGCCAGACTTGCTGAGTATTTCCAGCATTTTCTGTTTTTATCTCAGATTTCCAGCAGCTGTAGCCTTTTGCTTTTGCAAAATTGAATGATGAAAGGCTGATTTCCCATGCAAAGCACGGGTGACATCACAACCTGATTCATAGTGTCTCACGTAACGTCAATTTTCCTGCAGAAGTCATACAATTGCACTTAATATCATAAATCTCAGCTAAGTGTTTTCATCCCAAATCTAATAGTGCTGAGGCCTGACTGTAACTGTTGAAATTTGTTTATATAACACAAGCTAGTCATCTAATCTTTTGTACAATTAGGCTTATAGCTTGCTTAAAAAAATTAATTCTTCTACCCACTTAACAGACCAATCCTATGGCCATTGTTTTATTAACACCTCAAATATAGTCATAGAGTCATACAAAACAGACACAGATCCTTCAGTCCAATCGATTCATACCGACAATGTTCCCAAACTAAACTAATCCCACCCGCCTGCACTTGGCCAACATCCCTCCGAATCCTTTTTACTCATGCACTTATCCAAATGTCTTTTAAATGTTGCAACTGTACCTGCATCTACACTTTCTCTGGTAGTTCAGTCCATACACAAACCACTCCCTGTGTAAAAAAAGTTGCCCCTCATGTCCTTTTAAAATGTTTTTCACTTCACCTTAAAAATATGTTCTAGTTTTGAACTCCTCCACCTTCAGGAAAAGACCCCTGTCATTCACCTTATCCATGCCCCTCATAATTTTATAAACTTCAATGAGGTCACCCCTCAACACTCAGTGAAAAAGTCCCAGTCTTTCCAGTCTACTTTTATGTCTCAGACCCTCCATTCCTGGCAACATCCTGGTAAATCTTTTTTGAACTCTGTCCGGTTTAATAATATTCTTCCTAGAACAGGGTGACCCGAACTGCAACAGTAATCCAGAAGAGGCCTCATTAATATTCTGCTTAACCTCAGCATGACGTCTCAACTCTTATCACTGCTCAGCTATGGCGTGCCATTCCCACCATTTCCTGGCTGTATTCAAGCAATGTCATTTCATTCTGTCTCCAGTCCTGTTCAAAATCACAAATGTGTCTTCCTCGCCCAATGCCAGTCACAGAGATGTACACTTCTTGATCTTTCCACATTTTTGCATCCAGTGACCATACTTTTTTAATCCATGGCCTACTTTGTGAGACAGTATTGATATGATTCCATCTATGCCTGCCTGCCTCAACACATATGCCTTGCAATGTCTTTTCCTCCTGTGTTTGCTTCATAGTTCTTGCCTTCTATAATATTTCAGCCTTCTTGCACTCTGGCAATGTTGGCAAACAAGACTGAGCTTTACCCGCAGCACTCTTGACTCAATGAATACTATCCGGCTGCTTGACCACCATCAAAATATGAATGAGCCTTAAGCCCATCAAAATAATTGAACAGTAGTGTGAGTACAGTTTCCTTTCAGGAATATCGTTCTGTTTTCCTCCTTGATGGCACATAACCGATCTATTGCTTACAAATGAAATTCAATGAAGTAATTACTTATAAAACATTCTACTTATAGAACATTCTGCTTCAGTGAAAATGGCATACTGACGAAATGCCCATTAGTTTGGAAGTGCAGGCTGAGAATTATTAGATAAAATAGTGCAATCTTCATCAGAAAGACCTTTAACTGCAGATCAAAACTAGTATGTAATTGGATTGAAATATTGCAGCAACGTTTTATAACAGCAGACCTGTGCACATTACACAGCTGTCGAATCACTAGTGGAGGATCACTGTCCACCTGTTGCTAAATCTCCAACTACTCACAGTCAATGTAATCTCTTGACACAAAAACCAAGTGCAGCTTTGAGTGTAATATTTAATAGTTTGTGATTATAGTTGTAAGGATGTCCTTCAGGCAATTTTGTAGTTTGTTGCTTTTAAACCTTGATTGTGCAAAAGCAAAGGAAAGAATATGCTTTTCTATCGCACTTATTATGACCTCAGAATATAACAAAATGGTTTTCAGCCAGTTAAGTGCTTTTGCAGTGTAGACACCATTCTTATGTAGGGAAAGGCAGCAGCAAATTGACACACAGAAAGGTCCTCCAAATAGTAATGAGCTAAATGAGTAGATAATCTATATTAGTGACATTGGTGAAAGACAAATTGATCAGAGCATTAAAGAAAGATATCTATTTCCTAAATCTCACTACTTCCCTGTATTCCTTAAACACACCCCACCTGCATTTTAACTAAGTCTTTGATCACTTCTAACACTTAGTTACTCTGTTTGATTGCACTTCTGTGAAACATTTTAAGACTTTTTTCTACACTAAGACTTTTTGCAAGTACAAGCTTGTTTGTATTTCCTTTACAAAATGTGTAGCAATTGAAATTTACTGTAAACCACATCCAATCATAAATACTGTATTATTTATAAGGCTGTTCAAAAAGAATGAATATTATTCTTAAAAGTGAGAGAACAGTCTGAAATATTAAAGAAAATGGAAAAAAAAAACCAAATTTGGCAAATCTGTCAGCATGGTGGCTCAGTTGTAAGCATTGCTGCCTCACAGCGCCAGGGACTTGGGTTCAATGCCAGCCTTGGGCAACTGTTTGTGTGGTGTTTGCACATTCTCCCCATGTCTGCGTGGGTTTCCTCCGGGTGCTCTGGTTTCCTCCTGTAGTCCAAAGATGTGCAGCTTGTGTGGATTGGTTATGCTAAATTGTGCTTATTTCCCAGGGATATGTAGGTTAGGTGGATTAGCCATGGGAATGCAGGGTTACAGGGATATAGTAGGGGGTGGGTCCAGATGGGATGCTCTTTGGAGGGTCGGTTTGGATTCGATGGGCCAAATAGCTTACTTCCACACTATAAGGATTTTATAAAAACCAGAGGATATTTAGAAAACCTTAAGTGCTTTGAGAAAAGTGATACATCTGTAAACAAATACAATAAATGAAGTGTCCTTGATCATTGCTATTCAATTAAGCATGCAGACATAAATTTGAAGTTGTGTATTTTAATGATAATCCAAAATAACTGATCAGTCTTTTTACATGAAGTAAATAATCAGATATGGAGACAGAAAGAAGTGTAACAGATGTGTGCATTCTTACTGGATATAGAATCATTATATTCTTCAGTGATTTAAGAATATATAGTTATGATTTTTGTCCTTTTCCATTAAGCTAGTACTCCACCTTGTGTATTCTGAAAACCCTGCTAATAAAAAAAGTTGGCACCTGTTCATTTGAGAAAAATACAGACATGAAAATTATGGAGCTCTAGAGTATAAAGTAATTTCCCATTCATCTTGATTATCATTGCCAGCAGCAAGCCTGACTAGATCAGGAGTAACATTTGTTAAGGAAAAGTAAACAGGATGGTAAAAGGGAAGTCTGCTGAGTGCTATAACATTTCCCACTCACCCAAACAATAACATAATGAGCTTTCTGGCATTTAGTTTCAAAACTGTATCTTTGTAGTGCATTTTTTGATGGTATTGAGTGCTCATCTCCTTAAATTGAAGCAACATGATTATCCCAGATTAAGCATATTGGTTTCGAACAAAAATCAGTGTTCAAACAGACTGGTGCATGTGACATCTAAAAATTAAATAACAGTTTTAACCCTCCAAACATTAAGGAAGCTCTAATCTTATTGTCAGATTTATCGTGATGTGATTTATGTTTTGTGATTAGAAATCAAACTTTACAAATGTATCAAAGCTGTTGAGCAGTACATGGAAGATGAGAATGAACAGAAAATTGTTAAGCCTAAGAAAACAAATGGAACAGATTGACAGTTCATGTAAACATATTGATCTCTGCATGTGTGCTACACAACTCAGTGTTAAACATACTGGAAAATCATCACAATACACTACTGAAAGATAGAAGGTGGGTTTGTACCTAAATATCACTCATTGTTAAAAAAAACATGCAATATGGATGCTGGAAATTGGAAATAAAAACAGAACTTGATGGAAAAACTCAGCAGGTCTGACAGCATCTGTGGAGAGAAGGCTGAGTTAACATTTTGAGTCTATTGAACCTTCTTCAGAAGAAGACCTTCTTGAGAAGCATTAACTCTGCTTTCACTCCACAGATGCTGCCAGGGGTGCTGAATATTTCCAGCAGTTTCTGTTTTTGTCACCTCCATGACGTCTGCAATTGTTGCTGCAACAATGAGGAGCTTTGAAGATTGAAACAGAAAAAGACCCATTCTGTTTTTGAACAAATGTAGGGACTCAACAAATCTTCACTGCAGGGAAAGCACCAGATTCATGGAAAGATTTATGAGTGGTTGTATTGCTCAGAGCAGTCGGAGACAGTTTGGCGATTGAACAGTGTGGGAAGCAGATCATGAAATATCGTGCTACCACTGACACATTATCCATTACAGTTCAATATCTTATAAAAAACTTTTCTTTTTCTTCTTTCTGCATTACAGTAACTTTTACTGATATAAGTTTCCAACAACTGTCTCTGGCAGCTCTTTGATGTTTTGCTTAAGAGGTCAGGGAGCCGAGAACTAGAAGGCATAGGTTTAGGGTGAGAGGGGAAAGATATAAAAGGGACCTATGGGGCAACCTTTTCACACAGACATTGGTATGTGTATGGAATGAGCTGCCAGAGGAAGTGGTGGAGGCTGGTCCAATTGCAACATTTAAAAGGCATTTGGATGGGTATATGAATAGGAAGGGTTAGGAGGGATATGGGCCAGGTGCTGACAGGTGGGACTAGATTGGGTAGGGATATCTGGTCGGCATGGTTGGATTGGACTGAAGGGTCTGTTTCCATGCTGTACATCTCTATGACGCTAAACCATTTTGCATATATAGACAGGTAGTAAATGTGGAAGATTGTTTTAGCATACAGAGTGGAGATCCCACAGTCTAGTTCATTCTGTCTCACCTAATGTCAATTTTCTTGCAGAAATAATAGGATTGCGTTGACGTTCAGAAGTCACAGCCATGTATTTTAGTTTCTAATCCAATGGTAATGACGCTTTACTGTCACTGTCAAGATTGGCTAACTTGGCCTGCAATGATCATTTTAACTTGTCACCTTGCTGGATTGTATAAGTTATGTATAAAGTTCACATTTGATCCTTCAACTACTTTACAGACTTATCCCATTTGCATCCTTCTGCTAAAGCATTGCTATCACTTAACTATGCACCTACTGAATTCTTTCAGTGTAATTTACTGTCAATCTAAAGCGGTGGTCAAAGTCATGAACTTGTATGTCATGGTATTGCAACCATGTGCCATTCCTGAATTCAGATATTGCCACAAATTTCAATTCAGAGATTCTTTATCCTTTGCTTCCACTTCTTCATTCCATCATTGACATTGTGACATAGCCCTGTCGTGATCCTGCTCCATTCTTGCCTTTTCCAACACAAATTCTGCACTGTCTGTCACAATGATTCACTTTTCATGCTTGCCCATGGTGATTCACCAAAATGGTGGACCACTCATTAATATTAATCAGAAACACGGTGCCAGACATGTTAGTAACCAGTGCCTGAGTATATTCATACCATGTCTGATGCATTGATTACTACCTGACTGCTGGCCAATTATGAAGCCATGAATGAGTAATAAGAGTAACAAAATAAATGGTCCAATAATAGTTTAGAACATAGAACATAGAACATTACAGCACAGTACAGGCCTTTTGGCCCTTGATGTTGCGCCGACCTGTGAAACCAATCTGAAGCCCATCTAATCTACACTATTCTATTTTCGTCCATAAGTCTATTCAATGACCATTTAAATGCCCTTAAAGTTGGCGAGTCTATGACTGTTACAGGCAGTGCGTTTCTGTCAAGTAAACTTTGAGATATGGAATTTCTTTCCCCCTTGACTGCAAGTATCAGAATTAGTACTTCTAATTTCTGATTGTAATATTGATGGAACTAAAATTAGTACTCAAACGGGGTGGGGTACAGTTGGATGTACATTGGGTTAAATAAGAAATAAAATGACTTTTCTCTACTCTGGACTGTTTGATCCTTAATTTGCAATTCCCAACTGTCAGCCATCTCAACAACATTGGAGTTGTTAATACAGCCCCCATTTCTGAAGGGGAACAAGAGAAGCAGCAACATCAGGACCAACAGGAACAGCACTAGGACCAGTAGCAAGAGTATCACCAGCAGATTCAGGAGTAACACCAGCAGGAACAGAAACAACACTAACAGCAACAAGAAAACACCAGCAGCATCAGAAGCAGTACCACCAACAGTTGGGTCTTCCTAAGACTCCTGCCATTGCACAGGCCAGGGAGGATGAACACAGGGCTCTACATCTCAGGGATTGACATCTCCAACCCAGTCGACATCTACTGGAGGATATCAAACACAGCAAACCAGTTGGGAGCATTGCCCATTTGGACTAGGTCAGCGCAGCTATGTATTTCTTCAGTTCCGGCTCCTTCCAGGGATTTGCTGGCAACATCTGCAGGATTTGACAATCTGCTGCCCGCAAATGCAGCTGCCAAGTGATCTATACCATGTTTGCCAGAGGTGACATTTATGTACACTTTGTGACTGATGAGGCTGGTCAGAACATGAGGACTCTTCCTTTGGCTGAAATGTCCGAATGTCCTGTGTACAGTATACTGATTTGGCAATGAGGCATCCTTATGACAACCAACAACATTCAACACTCAAACGGATTTCACTCCATTAAGGTGCAGCTGTATGTATCCACCAGAAGATAATCATACATTGAAAGATAATCATACAAAGACAGTGCAAGATACATAGGAAATTGCCATGCTGTGTTCATTCTGTGCTAGTCAAATCTCCAACAGATATTCCAAGCTCCAGACACATTCAACAAGTAACTCCGTGGAGACATGGGTGAACTACCAGGGATGTGCCTGATGACATCTGATGCCTTAGCACTGAGACAAAGGTACAACAGAAGCTGTATAAGGACAAGAGCGAACTTAGAGAAAATCATTGGGTTGTTAAGAAGGAATTCATTTGACTGTACAAACCTGCGTGTACCTTTCAAGGTGCAGTAGCAAGGACATCTCAAATGATAGTAGTGTACTGTACTCTGCCGAGTGGGATGACAGAGAGGACTGAAGCTGCAGAAGAGGAATGTAATAACCACGCTGCTTCTTCAGAGAAGAAGGAGGAGGAGGGACAGGAGGAGGAGGCAGAGAGATTATACATAACCATCATCTCTACAGCCACACACTTAGTTGCTGGAGATGCTCAGAATAGACCCATTCAGAGTTGATTCAGCTATGACTGAGGTTACTCAGTCACGCTGCTTTCAAATGCTGAACCCACTTCCACCACAACACAATCAATAATGCCTTCACTTCACTAACCCATTGCTGGTCTTCTACTTGTGTTATACCATTTACTTTAGGGATTCCTGAAGAAGGGCTTATGCCTGAAACGTCGATTCTCCTGCTCCTCGGATGCTGCCTGGCCTGCTGTGTTTTTCCAACATCACATTTTTCAACGCTGGTCTCCAGCATCTGTTGTCCTCACTTTCTCCTCCTTATACCATTTACCTCAAGGTTGGTGTCTACTTTGCAGATGAGAGGCAATAATGGAAACTTGAAATAAGTTTTATAACATTGTCAACAAATTTATCACTTTTAAATATCCAAATGTTTTCATACAGTTATTTTCCTATAACTTATTATTTTCATTTTATTTCTATGAAGTGATGAAGTGTCATCCTTGTGGCTTCCACACTTCATCTAATAACTCTCTCAGCCTGGTATTTCAAATTAATAGTCAACTTTTAGTATGTCTTCTTTGCAGAAATAGTATGTTCTATAAGTAATGTTTTTTAAAAATATCATTTTTGTGGGACGTGGGCATCGCTGGCTGGGTCAGTCAGCTCGTCCTTACTTGCCGTTGAGAAGGTGGTGGTGAGCTGCCATTTTGAACCGTTGCAGTCCACCTGCTGTGGTTTGACCCACAATGTCATTAGGGAGGGAATTCCAGGATTTTGACCCAACTAAAAGCAGGCTGCTAAGTCCCCTGCTTTGACTGTTCTAATTCTGTTACAGGTCACCAGTGGGCATTGTAGGTTCTGAGCCACCAAAGACGGCCTGTCTGTAACTATGTAAAGACAGTCAAGTATTATTGAGTGAAAGGGAAATTAAGAGCACCAAGAGCGTATACCCTCCCCTCCCCCTTCTATATATCCTTTCTGCATGTACAACCAACATTCTTCCGGCCTGAAGGTGGAAAGCATTTTGCTGGACTTCATTAAGATACTAAATGAGTACGGCGAAGCTTTCTTTCATCTGAAGATTATTATCTTAGAAGAATTTTTAAAAATCCATCAGCTTCATAATAAGAATCTATGTTGAGGACCAAATGCAAGTGCTAGACATAGATTTACAGTAAGAGATAAAAGGTTTAGAGAGGATTCCAGGGGGAATCTTGCTCTCAGAGGTGGTGGGGACTCAAGCCTACCACATGAAAGGACAGGAAAATGAGAAACTCCTCGCTTTGTTCTATTACCCTTATACACTCTGTCTGGTCTGATCTGTCTGTACTGCACGCAAGACAAAACCTTTCACTGAAAACAGCAAATGGTGGAGAACACAGCGGGTCAGACAGCTCCAGCGAAGAGTCACCTAGACTCGAAACTTTAGCGTGCTGTCTTTCCATGGATGTTGTCTGACCCGCTGAGATCTCCAGCATTTGTTGTTTTCAGTACAGATTCCAGCATCTGCAGTAATTTGTTCCTCCAAAACTTTTCACTGTGCCTAGAACACGTGACAATAATAAATCAAATCAAATTAAAAATTAAAAACAAAACATAACATAACATTTAAAAAAGGTTGGGCACTTGGATTACTGCAACCTTCAAGGCTACAGACCAAGAGAGGCACAGGAGAATTAAATGGGATTATTTCTTGCCAGCCAGACAGAATGGGCTGAAAGGCTTTATTTCTTGCTGTAAATTTCTATGATTTAAAAAACCTCAATTGGCTGGAAGGCACTTGGTGATTTTCTAAAGTGCAATCGAAAAGATGTTTTCTTTTGTCCTTGCACCATCCTGATCCAGAAGCAGCTAAATATAAAGACACTTTACATCAGCAATCAAAAACATGACTAAATATTACACTCAAAACCACTCTAAGTTCTTGTGTCAAGACATTGCATTGTGAGTTGGTGGAGATTCAGTAATAGGTGGACTATAATCCTCCAGTAGTTATTCAACAGCTGTATGGCGTGCACAGGTTTGCTATTATTTGACATTGCTGCAATACTTCAGTCCAATTCCTGCCATTTTCAATCTGCTTCTAAAGGTTTTTTCTGATGAAGATTCTGCTATTTTATCTAATAACTCACTCCGTCTTGGCTTTCAAACTAATAGTCAATTTTTCAGTGTACTATCTTTGCTGAAAATGTATGTTCTATCAGTAACTTATTTTTAAACTCATTTTTGAATGATGTGGGCATCGCTGGCTGACCAGCATTTATTATCCCGTCCCTAGTTGCCCTTGAGAAAGTGGTGGTGAGCTGCTTTCTTAAACCACTTCCGTCTACCTGCTATGGGTTGACCCACAATATCCTTAGGGAGGGAATTCCAGGACTTTGACCCAGTGACAGTGAAGGAACGGTGATATGTTTCCAAGTCAGGATGGTGAGTATCTTGGAGGGGAGCCTGCAGGTAGTGGTGTTCCCATATATTTTTAGATTAGATCAGATTCCCTACAGTGTGGAAACAGGCCCTTCAGTCCAACAAGTCCACACCGACCCTCTGAAGAGTAACCCACCAGGACCCATTTCCCTCTGACTAATACACCTCATGCACTATGGGTAATTTAGCAAGGCCAATTCACCTCGCCTATCTGCAGCTCTTTCCCTTCTAGATGGAAGTAACAGTGATTTGGAAGGTGCTGTTGAGGATTCTTTGGTGAATTTCTGCAGTGCATCCCATAGACAGTACACTCTGCTGCTACGGAGTATCAGTGGTGGAGGGATGCTTGTGGATGTAGTGCCAATCAATCTGGCTGCTTTGTCCTGAATGCTTCTTGAGTGTTGTGGGGGCTGCATGCATCCTGGAAATTGGAGAATATTCCATCTCATTCCTGACTTGTGCCTTTAGATGGTGAATAAGGTTTGAGGAGACAGGAGGTGAGTTTCTTGCTGCAATATTCATATCCTCTGACCTGCTTTTGTAGCAACTGTGATTTTGTGGTGAATTCTGTTGATTTTCTGGTCAACGGTAACTCCCAGGACATTAATAGTGGGAGATTCAGTGATGGTAACACCATTGAATGTCAAAGAGTAGTGCTTATGTTGTCTCTAATTGGTGATGGTCATTGCTTGGCACTTGTGCGGCATGAATGTTACTTGCCACTTGTCAGTCCAAGCCTGGATATTGTCTAGATTTTATTGCATTTGAACATGAACTGCTTCGGTATCTGCGGAGTCACAAATAGTGCTGAATATTGCGCAATCATCAGGAAACACCCCTACTTATGGCATTATGATGGAGGGAAAGTCATTGATGATGCAGCTGAAGACGTTTGGGCCTAGAACACTATCCTGAGGAACTCCTGCAGAGATGTCCTGGAGCTGAGATGATTGACCTCCAACAACCACAACCATCTTCTTCTGTGCCAGGTGTGACACCAACTAGTGATCCCCATTGCGAGGGCTCCTTGATGCCACAATTAGTCAAATGCAGACTTGGTGTCAAAGGCTGTCACTCTCACATCACCTCTGGAATTCAGCTCTTTTGGCTATGTTTGAACCAAGGCTGTAATGGGGTCAGGAGCTGAGTGGCCCCTGTGGAACCAAAACTGGGCATCACTGAGCAGGTTATTACTGAGCAGGTGCTGCTTGATAGCACTGTTGATGTCACCTTCTATCACTTAACTGATGATTAAGAGTAGACTGATGATGTGGTAATTGGCTGGGTTGGATTGTCCTGCTATATAGGTACAGGATATACCTGGGCAATTTTCCACATTATTGAGTAGATGCCAGAGTTTTAACTGTGCTGGAAGAGCTTGACTAGGGGAGCAGCAAATTCTCGAGTACAAGTCTGCAGTACTATTGCCAGAATGTTGTCAGTGCTATTGCCCATAGTCTTTGCAGTATCCAGTGCCTCTAATTGTCTCTTGTTATTACATGGAGTGAATTTAATTGGCTGAAGACTGGTATGTGTAATGCTGGAGATCACTGGAAGATGCTGAGATAGGTAATTCACTCAGCACTTCAGGCTGAAGGTTGCTGCGAATGCTTCAGCCTTATCCTTTGCAATGAGGTGCTGGGCTCTTCCATCATTGAAGAGATATTTGTGGAGCCTCCTCCTCCTCCAGTGAGTTGTTTAATTGTCCTCCACCATTCAAGACTGGATGTGGCAGGAGTGCAGAGCTTAGATCTGATCCATTGGTTGTGGCATTCATTAGCTCTGTCTTCATTGAGCTTCATTTCTCATCAGTAAATTCTGAAGCTAGAGGTACTGGCCTGAATTTTAACTGATAAATTCACAATCAGTGGATGATGCTGACTGCTGGCTAGATATCTGAAAGAGTGGGAAGGCAACTGAGTGATCTTTGTCCACAGAGTTTGCTGAGATGATCCTTTTATTAATTAAAATGCTTTCTTCTCCAGGTACTTTAACTTGTTTGCAGGAAACACAGGATGATTGTTTCACACTTACAAAGATCTCTGATTTATTAATTAAAAGTCACACAGCAACTGCTGAGGGGAAATAAAATGGCTATCTTCGAGAGGTTATTCCCTTCCAGAGGTTCAATGTCTTCTGACTGGAACATTCGTGCCCCCCCAAGTTGTTTGGTTACTTGAGAGCCAATCACAAAATTGTCGACAGGCAGAAGTCTGTTGTCATCAATAACTGGTCACCAATTCACAGACAAATTAATTACTTGTTGCTAGTTTAAATTCCCATTCATAGACAACCTCGGAATCCAATTCAGTTGTAACTAGGCTCTTCCTCTTGCCTAAACAAACAGCTATGTAAACAAGGCTTACAAAGAGTGTCAGATAACTTTTTTTAGGAAGTGTATAATCCTTGAACTAACCTTGATTTTTAAAACAGTTCTTTGCTCATTTTAGTTCACAATCAAAATTACAAACATAAGGTGTTTATGGTAATAAAAGATGACTTGCAAAAAACCAATTGAGTCCTGGTTCAAGATTCCCAATACTGGAATAAGAAACACAAATAGAAATTGCTGGAAAATCTCAGCAGGTCTGGCAGCATCTGTGGAGAGAAATCAGAGGTAATATTTTGGGTTCAGTGACCCTTTCTCTGATTTATAGCTTCCGCAGTTCTCTTGGTTTAATTTACTGAAATTAGAAACCTGCCTGCTTTGTTCATTAATTGATTTAGTTGTCAGAACAAATTAGTCAAAAATGAGTTACATGGCAGTCTGAGCAGCCACATTTAACAAACAATTCGAAACAACCATGTTTCCATCATACAGAATTATTCTCTTTTATTCAAATTTTATTTAAAATTAATTTTGTCAACATTACTCCTTGGAGTATGTCTTGGACCTAAAATGTGATACTTAGTGTGCATGGAATGAAGAGGCCATGTTATCATATTATACTGCCTACAATTAACTAAAACCCATTTAAAATAACTGGCCTTTCAGGGTTCTGGTTGTCGTATTCAAAGCACTCGATTATGGTTCTGCCAGCACCTCCATGTTAAGATTCCCTTTGAATGTATGTCAACCTTTTTAGATATAGAACTTGTGGCTATACCTGAACTTCAGAAAAATTGGCTGTCCTTTCTTTTGTCTTTAATCTCATCTGCAACAGTGATAAATTGCTTGTTTGGTTTCAGTTCACTGATCAGATCAGCAAGGATATCATCGAAACCTGTTGTATTTATTTTTGAATCATGTTTTCACTGATGTATTTGACACTTCCAGTGTCAGTTTCCTAGCAGAATTTAAATTGTGTTCAAGAACCACTTTTTTCTTTCCTTCCTTTCTCCTCCTTACTTTTCTTTTCTTTCTACCTGAAGGCATTGATTGCGACATTGTGGGATGGTTGGTCATCACCTTCTTGTACTAGGCTCAAGTTTCCATGGTTTACATGTAAACTTTGATGGTGGCAGCTGCAGGATATCCAAGTATGGGGCATATTGCAATGCAGCCTGATCCTCTTCATGTTTCTGTGTTGATACACCCTCAAAACCAGGAGGATTGGTTGTTTAGAGTCCGAGAGCCAAGGAGTTGTACAGCATGGAAACTGTCCTGTTTGACCCAACTCGGCCATGCCAACCAGATATCCTGAATTAATCTAGTCCCATTTGCCAGCTTTTGGCCCATATCCCTCTGAACCCTTCCTATTCATATACTCATCCAGATGCCTTTTAAAATGTTACAATTTTGCAGCCTCCACCTCCTCCCTGGGCAGTTCATTCCATACACGCACCACCCTCTGTGTGAAAAAGTTTCCGCTGAGGTCCCTTTTAAATCTTTCCCCTCTCACCTTAAACCTATACCCTCTAGTGTTGGAAAAAGACCTTGCCTATTCACCCTATCCATGCATCTCATGATCTTATAAACATCTTTAGGGTCACCCCACCAACCTCATCACAAACTGTTATAGCCTCATTACAAATTTCACTCTCCTATTGTTGAGTTGAGGCCTGAGGCAGATCAACCATGATCTTATCTAACGGCCTGAGACTCACTATCCCATTCCTTCTCCTATTTACATTCTTCAATCCCCACATCTGATTGTAATAGATCGATCAAATCTCAATATTTTATGCGTTTTGCTTCATTTACTCGTAGTGCATTGACACAGAAGATAAGGCTAAAGCATTTGTAGCAATCTGCAGCCAGAAGGGCCAAAAGCATGATCTCTCGTGGTCTTCTCCAGACACCCTGAGCATAACAGATACCAGTACTAATTAATTCAATTCTCTCCACACATTATCAAAAAAGGCTGAAGACACTGGAAAATGCAAAGGCTTCAACCCTCACAAATTCCATCAATAATACTAAAGACGTATGCTCCTAACTTCACTATACCTCTGGTCAAGCTGTTCTCGTACAGTTACAACACTGACAACTACCCAGTAATTTTGAAACCTGCCTAGGTAAGACTTAAAAAAGCCAAAAGCAAAACTAATTCAACCAGGCCAATTATTGCGCCATCAGCCTACTCTCTATCATAAGTAAAGTGATGGAAGGTGTTATCAACAGTGCTATCAATCAGCACTTACTTTGCAATAACCTGCACAATGACACGCAATGTGGGGTCCACCAGGTCCATTCAGTTCCTGAGTTCATTACAGTCTTGGTCCAAACATGGACAAAAGAGTTGAATCGCAGCGGTGAGGTGAGAATGACCTTCCTGACATCAAGGCAACATTTGGCCAAGTGCAGTATCGAGGTGATCGAGTAAAACTGGAATCAGTGGGAATCATGGGAAAACTCTCCATTCATTAAAATCAAACCAAGAACATAGGAAGATAGTTGTGGTTGTTGGAAGTTAGTCAGCTCAGCTCCAGGACAGCTCTGCAGCAGTTCCTCAGGGTAGTGTTCTAGATCTAACCATCTTCAGTTGCTTCCTTAATGATATTCCCTTCACCATAAGATCAGAAGTGGGGATAATCACTCACAATTACACACTTTGTGAATCCTCAGATAATGAACAGTCCATGCCCAAAGATAGCAAGACCTGAACAATGTCCAGGCATGAGCTGACAAGTGACAAGTTACATTTGTGTAATACAAGTGCCAAGCAACCAACTTCAGCAAGAGACGGCATAACCATTATCCCTTGATATTCATGGAATTACCATCCCTAAATTCCCTTCTGTAAACATCCTGGGAGTTAACATTGACTAGAAACTAAACTGGAGTAGCCATATAAATACTGTGACTACAAGAACAGATCAGAGACTGGGAACTTTGCAAGGATTAATTCACCTTCTGACTCCCAAAGCCTATCCACCATCTGAAAATGTGTTGCTGGAAAAGCGCAGCGGGTCATGCAGCATCCAAAGAGCAGGAGAATCGACATTTTGGGCATAAGCCCTTCTTCAGGAATAGGCCTTCTTTCAGGCTTATGCCTGAAACGTCGATTCTCCTGCTCTTTGGATGCTGCCTGACCTGCTGTGCTTTTCCAGCAACGCATTTTCAGCTCTGATCTCCAGCACCTGCAGTCCTCACTTTCTCCTATCCACCATCTATAAGGCTCAAAGTCAGGAGTATGGTGCAGTCCTCCCTGAATTGCCTGGATTTGCCAATAATAATCAAAAAGCTCAACACCATCCAGGACAAGGCAATCTGTTTGATTGGCACCACATCCACCTTTGCTCCTTCCACCACCATTGCTCAGTAGCAGCTGTGTGTACCACGGATCTTCACCAATGGTCCTTAGAGAGCATGTTTCAATCCCACAAACCACCATCTTCTAGAAGGACAAAGGCAGCAGATACAGGGGAACATGATCACCAACACGTTTCCCTCTAAGCCACTCGCCAATTTGATTTATAAATATGTTCCAGTTCCTTCAGTGTTGCTGAGTCAAGATTCTGCAACTCTGTGACCTTCAGGTTAAATCAACACTAGTCAGCTCTGTCTAAAGAGACAGCAGGACTATGGTGACTTTACTTACTTTTACACCAATTGGACCATGAAGAAGACAATTCAACATGATCTTCTCAAGGCCAGTTTTGGATGGGGAATAAATGTTTACCCAATGTGTGTCACCCACCTTCTATGAATAACAAAAAAAATCACTTTGGAAGCCAACAGACTTTGAACATTTTTCACTGAAGTGATGGCTTTCTGGAAGCAGTTGACCTTTGCTTCAATTTTGGGTTCTGGGTGAAGAGCATAAATTCAGGTTGTTATTCTTGAGGTCAGATAGTGTTCCACTGTATTTTGTTTGCACTGACTCAGTGGACTCCCAGAAAATTAGCAGCCTTATTGTCAAAGCACACGATTCCAAGATGGACAAGATGAGAATAAAGATCTGCCACTTATCTATGAAACCATAAAAGTCACGATAGTCCCAGAGGACTCACCTGAGTATCATCACCACACCTCAGGCGAGGAGGCAGCATGAGAAGGGGGGACCTTTGTAGTGACCTCAGCCTATACAGAAATTGAACACAAGTTGTTGGCAACACTCTGAATTGCAAAACACCATCCAGCCAACTGAGCTAATCAGAATCCTCAGTCTTTGAAAATAGCATGTTAAAAAAAGGATGTTCTTTTACAAAATGTTTGCCTAGATGAGCCTGTTAGTGGCCAATCAAAATTATTTTATTCTGTACTATGTTATCTCCTCAAAGTAAGGTGGTAATAGGAATGTTACAGTTAACTTGGATTAGGAGGGGAAAGAATTGCCAGCATTCCTGTTCCTGATGACTTTCAACAATCTTACTTTAAAGTATGTGTTTGTGAACACTTAGTGAAGAAAGAGTGAAATCAGCTTTGATTTCACTGCAAATTAACCTGCCGACATACAAGAAATGCGAGTGAAAAATGACTAATTAACAGGGCAAGAGGATACACAGAGATCATATCCCAGCAATGACTCAGTTCCTCCAGTGTACAAAATTAATATCAAGCAAAAAGAAGGAATCAGCGAAGGTCATAGTGACAGTATAAAAAGGAATACACCTAACAGCGACATTAACCTTATGCAAATTAAAGCAACTTTAAGTCAATTCAGCTGAAAATTAAAGAGAAGTACTGTTATGTCTTTCTCTTTCCAAATTCGAAGATGTTGCATTGATGAAAAGATAAAAACAACACATGAAGGAAAATAATTTTGGACTGGCCATAGAGCATTTTGCTAAAATAGCTCAGTTGGAAGCACATTAAACTGAACGTCATATGGTCCCTGGGTTTTGGTAAAATATGCAGTAAGAGCAGCACAATGACTCAGTGGTTAGCATTCAGAGCTCCAGGGACCCAGGTTTGATTCCACCCTTGGGTGACTGCTCTGTGTGGAGTTGGGTATTCTCCCTGTGTCTATATGGGTTTCCTCTGGTGGTCCAGTTTTCCCCCACAGTCCAAACATATACAGGTTAGGTGGATTAACCATGCTCAGTTGTCAAGAGATGCGTAGATTATGTGGATTAGCCATGGGAAATGCGGGGTTGCAGGGATTGGATCAGGGTGGAATGCTCTCTAGAGGGTCAATTTAGACGCATTGGGCCAAATGGCCTGCTTCCCCCGATAGAGATTCTATTCATTGCAGATGGGGATCTTGCCACAAACAAGCTGCATTGACTTAGAATATGTAAATCTCTTATCTACACGGTTCGATGTTCAACTCTTCATCAGATTTTGTGGCATGAACTCTTCAGTTCTTCATACTTATAAATTTTGAGTTTCACATTGCTGTGCAGGCAATGTAACTGTCACTGTAATCTAACATTGCAGCATGTTTAAGAACTGACTTCCTATCTCCTGAGAGGACAGAATGTCAGTAATGTAATGCTCACTGTTCACTTGTAAATCCGGATCCTGTTTGTCAAATTCTCCTGTAGCACAAATGCAATAGTCTGGGTAAAGTGAAGCATTGGACTGATGCTTGTCATTTGAAGCAGAGTTATCTTGGAAGCAGGAAGCACAGTCCATTGGGTATGTTTGGGGGGGGGGGTGCGAGGGGGGAGTTTTCAATGGCACTACTCAGTAGCTAATTAACTGCTGGCTGGCAAAGGAGATATCTAGAAAGCCACTGACAGCAGTGTGACGTGGAAGTGCTGGTGCCATATTTAAAGAGCTGCTGGCACTCTTTTTTAAAAGCAGATGATGCCACAAGACCTGAAGGGAAGGAGTAGTGAAAGTAACCTCTTCTAGCAATGTTTTAATTATTACTTCCCTATAAGTTCTCAAACAGCCTGCTCAGGCAAGATGGATGGTCCTCTTCACTTAATTTACCCAACCAAGTGAGCCTGATTGGAGATCACAGAGCAGCTCAGCAGCTGTAGTGGTCACTTCTAGAATTTAGTTTCAGTGCCACAAGCAAATGACTTAATGTGATCGGTAGTTACCTTTAAGGGGTGTGTCTCAAACTCCTGTCAATCCTCACTTACTAGATAAATAGTTTGTATGGTATTAAAAATTTCTCCAGAAACTAATTTAAGATTATCAGTTAGGCTCACTGATATATTTGCATGTGCTCAAAGCTACATATATTAACGCCCAGCCTAGCTAGAAAACAAACCCAATCACTGGCAATCAAACCTGGCATAGCTCTGTCATAGGCATGGCAGAATTTCACTGAATGACCATGATCTGTCATTGCTTCTGAAGCCTCATCATGGACAGCTACATGGTCAGTAACCTTGTGCCTCTCTTTTTGAGTCTCCTAAAAATGGTCAATGTGTTTGCAGGATAAGAAAATCCATGTTGCAACGGGAAGGGCAGTGGTATCCCCTCCCTTGAAATCCTGACCCCACCCTCCAGACTGGAGGAGACCTCCTTTTGCACTTCAACAATTTCTCTAAGCTGCATGGCATTGCAGCAGTACAGCCTCTTGGAGGTCTCACATATGCTGACACATTGACTTGCATGTCATAGTGGATAAATGGTGCCCCTCTTGATCCTTAATTGTAAATTTATATCTTCATGTCAAGACGATTAATGAACACTACAAACAACAAGAGACACAATACCAAATCCTGTTGGACCTTTGGACACAAGCTTTCTTGTCACAAATATGCCCTTCAGCCATTATCCTCTGCTGTGACCAAAAGTACTTGATATCTGACCAAGGGCAGGTGTGACTCCATTCGTTACTCTGCCCTTCCTGAGGAATTCTTTGCCCACCGCGCCACCTCTCAGTACAACTCCCTGTGCCGCGAAATGCCCACCCCCTAAATCACCAACATTGCTTTTGGGTCCTGGGATTCCAGGGTTGCAAGACCTCCTCCATTGTGCTGCCAAGTGCAGGAATTGTGGACCTCTGATTCGCCCTCGGCTTCTTCTGCCTTCTAATTGTGGAGGAAGATCTGCTGATGTCCTCAGAACTGCCTGATGGGCAGAAAATATGGCAAACCTTCCTTTAGATGAGGCAGCCAAAGTCGCTTGCCAGCAGTCCAGTCAGCCGATAAGACCCACATTGCTAACAGAACATTCCACATAAGACTGGACAGAAGAATTATTATTATTATTCTCCAATTAATATTTTCTCTTCAGTAGTTCAAAGACAAGAGCAACCAGCTGCAGAGCCTGGGGGACATCTGAGGAAGGAAACTTTGTCCCTGGTTCTAAATTCCTCGAAAGGAAACACCTTTCTACATCCACCCAGTCAGTCTCCTCAGGATCTTCCATGTTTAAATGAAGTCACCTCTGACTGAGGATACAGGGCAAACTTGTCTAGCCTTTCCTCAAAAAGTAGTTTGCTCATTCCAGGTTTTAGTGATTGGGATGACATCAGACAGGTGGATCTCATTGAATATGAGTTCCTTGACTGGGCCTGTTAATCTGTTCCAATGAGGGAGCCCTGGCTGACAGATAAAAAATAGGAGTGCCAGGGTTTCTGCTCACTCTAGAAGCGACTTTGAGCTAGCTGGGTCAGTGTTGTGTACTATGTGTGTGTAAATAAAGCGTAGCTTGGTTACAGGGTGCAGCCTTCATGGAGCTATTTCACAAGTGTTCGTCTAATAAACCTTCTCTGAACAATTTCCAATGCATTAATGTCGTTCTGTAAGTACAGTGATCAATATTGTACACAGTATTCCATAACTGCATAACTGAAGCATAGCCGCCCTACTCTTGTATTCAATTCCCCTTGTAATAAAATATAACATGCTGTTAGCTTTCCTAGTTACTTGCTGTACCTACAAACTAACCTCTGTCATTCATGCATTAGGACACAGACCTTTCTGCATCTCAGAGCCCTGCATAGAACCATAGAAAATAACAGCAGGAGTAGGCCATTCGGCCCTACAGCCTGCTTCACCATTCAATATGATCATAGCTGACTATCTAACTCAGCACCCTGTTTCCACTTTCTCCAACAGCCGTTTATTCCTTTAGCCTTAAGAACTATATTTAACTCCTTTCTGAAACTATACAATGTTTTGGCCTCAACTACTTTCTGTGGTAGGAAATTCCACATGCTCACCATTCGCTGGCAGAAAAATATTTCCTGATCCCAGTCCTAAAAGGCCTATCCTGCATCTTTTCACCATTTTGATAATAAACTTTTTAGAAAATTATTTTCACCAAAATGGATAATTGCACATTTTCCCAAAGTATACTCCATTTGCTAGATCCTAGAAGTAATGTTCTATTGCTTCAACTGATCTTGAGGACTGGATTCATAACTGGTAAATGACTTTTGATTTAGACAAGTTCAGTGGTATGGATGAGTCCAATAGGTTTGGAGGGATATGGACCAGGAACAGGCAGGAAGGACTAGTTTAGTTTGGGATTGTGATCAGCATAGACTGGTTGGGCTGAAGCGACTGTTTCTGTGCTGTATGAATCTATGACTATGATTCTATGACTATGACCAGAGGACAGAGGTTTAAGAAGCAATGGCAAAAAGAAGAAAAGCATTTCCATACATTGAATGGTCAGAATGTGGAATGCATTTCCTGAGGGTGTGCTGGAGGGTAGTTCAATTGAGGCATTCAAGAAGCAATTGGACTATTTATCTGATAAGGAAGAATGTGCATGTGATGGAGAGAAGGCAGTGGGGTAGCAGTAACTGGTGTGTTCCCTCAGACAGACAGCACAGGCACAATGGGCTAAATGGACTGCTTTTCTTCTGCTGTCATTCTGTGGTTCTGTGAACTATTAACAAAGTACGTCATCTTTCAAAGGAGCTTATTAAAAGAAGATATTCTTGAAAGATGAAAGCTGAAGGGTTGAGTGAAACATTTATAGAGTGTGTAGCAAAGACCAGGCTACAGGAATTCTAGGTAGTTAATCCTTTCCACGTCAATCATTAACTTCTTTGAAAATGACCTGCGGATATTGTAATCTATAGTCATTAGTACTGCATTTCAAATGAGGTGGATAAGAAAGAACGAGTGGCCATTTCTCTGTGGTATAAACAGAATAGTTCTGAAATGAAAAATAATTATAATCAAAGAATAATTTCTGGTATGAATTTTGAGGTATGGCAATTTATAATTTTGAACCTTTAGATTTTTATGTTTTGACCAGGGTAAACTATTAGATCACAGCAACCATGCCAAACTCTTATTTGAATTTACATGTTTTGGAAGGAAATGAAACATTTGGTCTCTCCCTCTTCATGTGAGGTTCTGATAACACAATTCAAGCTAATAAGCCGTCATGTTTTGTACAAAGATTGCAGATGTGAACCAGAGATTGTATTTTTTGTACTAAAGTGTGCATAAGGCTTCCTGTACATGAAAATACAGTCTGTGACTGAAAGAATGCATTAGGCAAGTTTCCATGATGACTTAATGGATGAATGCCATGCAGATCAGAACATCTCAGATTGATCTCTGCACGTGATAACTTTTAGTTCAAACTTCTGTTCTTTGGATGAGGGATCTGCTGGTAGGTTGTAGTTATTTATATTATTGATATCACTACACCTGCATTTATTGGGGAAGTCTCATCTAGGTGCTTGTTCATGCATGACTCTGTTCAAAAACACACATATTGAAAGCTTTATTGGAGGACTGGAGAAATGTGAAAAATAGGGCAAAGAGAACCAGTCCATTGTGCTTAATGTGCTGGCCTCAATCTAGTTTGCCAAGATCATTGTGCTCCTCCAATTCTCTCCTCCTCTGTGCTCCTGATTTTTAGTACGGACTACTAGTAGCTGGGCCATCAATTGCCTAAGCTCTGAACTCTGGAGCAACATCCCTAAAACTCTCCAGAATACCACATGACAGAGGGCTCACTAAATGTTTTTATTTTCTTCCCATGCTGCTGTTAAAAACATAAACATCTGAAGAGAACCAACCTCTGTGAGCAAGCTTAAAATTAACAGCCTCTAGGGGATCGAATTGCATCTCAAAAGTATCAGGAGAATTCCCAGCTTCATATGTTCAGCTCAGGGAATATCAGTTTCTCAAATGGAATATGCATTGTGGAAGACTGGGGCTGGTTTAAGTCAATTCTGCAAGAGGGTGGTCTGTTTGAAAGGTTCACTTTGTTGTAGTGGGACTTCAACCCAAAAAATGCAGGAATACCTTGCAGCCCTCTCTCCTGATACCTCCTTCACTCCCCACACAGTCTCCATACTTCCTCCACGACAGCTTCACATGGTCTTTCATGACCCATCATCTAACTGTACAGTCCTTCTCCCGCACCCATGGCCCATCCCACCCCATGCCAGCTTACGTAACTAAAAGGTCTCAAGCACCTCGTGTCCCCATGTCAGTGTTGGAGGTGAGGGGGGAGCAAAGTATATTTGGGGAAGAACATGGAAGAGCTATGGGAGGAAGGGCAGCGGAAGTGACGTAGGTGTTATTATTACTTGACCAATAATCCAGAAACTCCAATAATGTTCTGGAGACCTGGTTTTAAAGTCTATTATGGCAGCTGGGTGGAATTTGGATCCAAAAGAAAATTTGAAATTAATAATCTATTGTGACCATGAAACCATTGTCAATTGTTGAAAAAAACCTATCTGGGTCACTAACATCCTTCAGGGAAAATCTGCCATCCTCACCTGGTCTGGCCTACATGTGACTCTCGACCACAGCAATGTGGTTGACTCTTAACTGCGCTCTGAAAATGCTTAGCATGCCACTCAGTTGTATCAATTGCTACAGAGTCTCAACAAAGAAATGAAACTAGATGGGCCATCTGGCATTGACTGGAAAAGACAATGGCAGAAACAGCCCTGTCGACCCTGTAAAGTCCTCCTCATTAACATTTAAGGGCAAGTAGTCATGCTAATGGAATTGTACCCAGGTAATGTACTGGGAACCTGGATTCGAATCCCATTATAGCAGGTATTGAATTTGAATTCAATAAAAATCTGGAATTAAAAGTCCTTAATGATGATCACAAACCATTGTTGATTGTTGGAAAAATTCATCTGGTTCACTAATGTCCATTAGGGAAGATACTGAAGCCATCCATGTTCAAATGCATCAAGATCTGGACAATATTTAGGCTTGAGCTGCAAAGTAACAAATAACATTTGTGCTACATAAATGACAAGCAATGACCATCTCCAAAAAGAGACAATCTAATCACTGCCCCGTGACATTAAATGGTGTTACCATCACAAAATACCCCATTATCAAGATCCTGAGGGTTGTCATTTAACAGAAACTCAGTTGGACTCCCCACATAAACACAGTGGCTACAAGAGCTGGTCAGAGGCTTGGAATCCTGCAGCACGTAATTCACCTCATGTCTCCCCAAAACCTATCCACTATCTAATCAGCACAAGTCAGGAGTGTGATGGAATATTCCCCGCTTATCTGGATAAGTGCAGCTCCAAAAACATTGAAGGTGCTTGAGACAATTCAGGACAAAGCTTACCTGGCACCAAATCTGCAAGCATTCATTCCCTCTGCCACTGAGACAACATAGCTGCAGTGTGAACTAACTACAAGATACACTGCAGAAATTCACCAAAGATTCCAAGCCCACAAACACTTCCATCTAGAAGGACAAAGGCAGCACTTACATGGGAATACTGCTACATGCAAATTGTCCTCTAAGCCACTCACCATCGTGATTTGCTCCTTCATAGTCAAGGAGTCAAAAATCTTGTAATTCCCTCCCTTATAGCATTGTGGGTCAACTTGCAGCAGTGTTAGAAGGCAGCTCATCAACACCTTCTCAAGCACAATAGTGGTGAGCAATAAATGCTGACCAATCAGTGAGATACGTGTCCCACAAATGAATAAACAAATATATAAAATACCTTGGCATAAGGGTGTGGGCTTGGAGAGGACATTGTGTACCATTCAAAAAGTTCCCTCCTGTAGACTAAGATTCAAAAGTAGCTGATGTGCTGTGAACCATGATCTTTGAAGTACATTGTCTGACTCCATGAAAATTGTAGCAGAGTAGACCATTCCTGTCTTGGCCATGGAGCAGTCCAGGTTGGGATTTCCAGGTTCAGTTTTGCAACCCAAACCAGTCCATGTTTTTATAAGACACTCCAGAAGATCAGAAACTCTGAGAATGTGATTAGGATTCTCAAAGTGCACAAGTTCACATTCTCTCACATGACGGCTTGTCTGTCAATTTTTGGACAAATCATTCAATCTTTCTCAATTCTTTTGCAGATTTTCTACCATCTCCTGACAATGTATTTTCCTTCCCACCTTGGTGACTTGGTAGACTTAGCTGCCACATATTTGAACTTTGCATTCACATCATTGACATAGAAAGAACAGTGCAGCATGCAGCAAGAATTGATACTTCCAGTGACTGTATTTGGCTTATCAAGTAGCACCGCAAATGTACATCTCAGAGAATTGTTCCTTTAGTGTCTCTACAGTGTGCTTGACAGCATATTGAAACTGCTTATATTTGCATTCTGATGCTAGAATGGGGATTTGTAATTTCTAATACTGTAAAGGGGCAACTTTGATTAACCAAGAGACATGAGTTCATCTTAAATGAGGCTCCTACATAACACTCAGAAATTCCTCCTCCACAATAAAAGTGTTAGGAATATTATCTTAGGGTAAATTAATGACTATGATCACAATTTAGAGTCAAAAGCTACCTGAAGATTTATGGATAAATTAGAAAATTTATAGGATCCTTGGCTTTATAAATAGAAGTATAGAATATTAAAGCAAGGAGGTGTAGCTACACCTGTACAGACCACATTTGGAGTCTTGTATTCAGTTCTGGGCACCTTATTTAAGGACGATGTTAAAGCACTGGACAGAGTCCAAAGGAAATTTATGAGAATGATATCAGGATTTTATATACAAGAAAGATCAGGGAAATTGAGCTTATTCTGTTTGGAGCAGAGAAGATTAAGAGGTGACCTGATTGAGGTGTTGAAAATTAAGAACAATTTTGATGGCTAAAGAAAGATATTCTGTTTCCACTTGGAATATCAGACACCAGGGGTCACAATTTCAAGATTGTCAACAAGAGAGTGAGAAGTGAGCTGAGGAGAAACTTAACTCAAAGAGGTGTTAGGATTTGGAATGTGCTGTCTGGGAGAGTGGTGAGACAGATTCCATATGAAATTTCATAGCTGGATATATATTTGAAAGTTATGAATTTAGAGGGCTACGGAGATAAGGCTAGAAAATTGGACTTCCTGGATAGCTGTTTCGGGGGCCAGTATATAGATGCGATGGGTCATAGAATCATATAATCTCTACAAAGTGGAAAGCAGGTTATTCGGGCATTGAAACCCTCCAAAGAGCATCCCACCTAGATGCACTCTGCTCCCCCCACCCCAGCCCTAACTCTATCATGTAACTCTACATTTCCCATGGCTAACCCACCTAACCTGCACATCTCTAGACTGTGGGAGGAAACACGAGCAGACATGGGGAGAATGTGAAAACTCCACAGAGTTAATTGAGGCGGGAATCGAACCCAGGATCCTGGTGCTGTGAAGCAGCAGTGCTAACCACTGACCACTGTTCTGCTGAATGGCCTTTATTTGTACTGTAAAATTCTATGAAAATATCTGTAAGTAAATCTCACCCAAGAAAACGTTATTTTGGATTTGAAGGATTCATTCAAGATCATGTAAATAAAAGACAAACAATTGGTGGATGTTTACAAGATGAAATCTAAGGGAAAGCAGGATAGTGAGTTCCTGGAGCAGCTTAGACAAACCAAATAGCTGACTGACTATATTATGCTGTATAGAGAACAACTGTTGTGTGAAATGCCAGAGGTGCACTGCTGGGTTCAGTTCAACTAGCATTTGTTAAGTTACAATTATAGTCTGTCATTCAGTTGGTTGTACTTTTACCAGCTATGGGTTCAAGTCCCACTGCAGGCTCTGAATATAGAAGCCATTTTCTGAGTGAGATGTTAAATCAGTGTTCTTTCTGCCCTTACAGTTGAACGTAAATGAATTTATGATTTTTTTTGAAGAAGAGCAAAGGAGTCACCCTTTAATGTTGAACCTTTAATTAACATTCAGAGAAACCAAGTCATTATAATATTGCTGTTTATCATAGAATCACAGAATCTCTGCAGTGGGAGATCGCTATGTGCAAATTGGCTGCAGCATATCCAACACTGCAACAGCTATTACACTTCAATAGTCCTTAATTGGCTGGAAAATACTTTGGCACAGGTAGCTAAGGTAGTTAAGAAGGAATGTGGGATACTTGCCTTTATTAGTCAAGGCATAGAGCTTATGAGCAGGAAGGTTATCCTAGAACTGTATAAAATGTTGGATAGGTCACAACTATAGATTGTGTGCAGTTCTGGAACCCCCATTATAGGAGGAACATGATTGTACTGGAGAGGGTGCAGCAGAGGTTTACCAGAATGTTACCTTGGCTGGAGATTTCAGTTAGAAAGAGAGATTGGATAGGTTTGCATTGTCTTCTTTGGAACTAAGGGGGAACATGATTAAGATGTCTAAAATTATGAGGGGCATAGGTTGGATAGATAAGGAAAAATTTTTCTCTTGGTGGAAGGATCAATGATGGGGGTTGGACACACAGATTTATGGTAAGGGGCAGGAAGTATAGACGGAATGTGAGGAAAATATTTTTCACCGAGATGATGGTAGAATCTGGAACTCACTGCATGTAAGGGTGGTGGAATCAGAAGCTCTCGTAACATTTAAGAAGTATTTAGATATACACTTGTGATACCAAGCTATATAGAGCTATGAGCTAAGTGCTGGAAAATGGCATTAGAATAGTTAGGTGCTTGATTTGATTGCCACAGACTCGATGGGCTGAACCACCTTTTTCTATGCCGTAGACGTCTATGACTGCATGACAGTATTAGATCAGGTTCCCTACAGTGTGAAAACAGGCCCCTTCAGCTCAACCAGTCCACACCAACCCTCCGAAGAGCAACCCACCCAGACCCATTTCCCTCTGACTAATGCACCTAACACTATGGGCAATTTAGCACGGCCAACTCACCTGACCTGCACATCTTTGGACTGTGGGAGGAAACTGGAGCACCCAGAGGAAACCCACGCAGACACAGGGAGAATGTACAAACTCCACACAGACATTTGCCCGAGGCTGGAATCAAACCTGGGACCATGTTGCTGTGACGCAGCAATGCTAACCAGTGAGCCACCGAGTCACCCTATTCATGATCAGAAGCACTTAAATGCCAACCTTTTTGTTCCCAAGCTAATAGATAATAATTAGTGACCTACAGCTGAATCTTATGATATTTTGGTTGTGTCATAATGCTGAGTTTCCCAGAGAGCTTTTCTTTGTGAAGTCTAGTGAGTTTATCATGCTGTTGTCCAAAATCATTAATGACCATCATACTCATATAGTGTCCCTCCAGTCTGATGACAGCTGAATTCTACTATTTGCCATACCTGGACGACTTGCTGTTACTAAAATATCTTAGAGTGAATGGGAATCCTTGATATCTGTGCCATCTGTACAAGTTTGCTGTGCATCTGGATAAGCACCATCTGTCTGGAACTACCCAGCACAGTTCCTGGCATTTGCCAACGATGTGGCAGAAAAGGGGGAAAGGGTGCCCTGCTTGTGAATAGTGATCTGGCAGATGGGGTGGTGCAGAGCAGAGATTATGATCCCAGTCACTGGGAGGTATCCGTAGCAGTAGAGGAGGAACATCAATGAACTCTTCCGCTAGGCCAGGATAAGTGCCATCACCTTCTTTCTGCTACCTCACATTCATTCCTTCTCTGCTACTCTACCCACCTCCCACCAAGGCTCATGCTCTATTCATTTTATTAACATGCAGCATCTTCCCTCACTTGCTGTCTCCTACCCCAAACCCCACCAACCCTGTGTAGTCTTTACCTACTCATTTGCTCAGACTCCTCACCACATTTCCCCCATCAGCAGCATCACTACCAGCTGTGTCACCGACTTCCATTTCACTCAATCCCTCTCTTTCTGTTATTTCAGGAGAAAACAACCAACAACAGGGCAAAAACAAGGCAAGTGGTGTGCTTCCCAACGTTCAGCTCCTCACTCTCTATAAGGATGAGAATCTGACCCTGATGGGGCAAATGGCAGACTGACCATGCGCAAACCTGTGGACTGATATCAGAAGCTGACCTTTCTGTCCCAAAACCCCCTGAATGAAGGCCATTATGGATCAGACCAAAACCCCTCAAAACATATTAAGAAGATAGGGGTCTTAAGAAGAAAGCCTAGACCCTAACTTTCTTATTTTTGAAGTGTTTTGTTCCGAATGGAATTTGATTAAGCTACCAGGCTTGAAGCAAAAACAGACATTATTCATACACTAATAGTTAAAATGCACAAAGAAGAAAGAATAATTGGAGTTACTTAACTCTATTTGGAAACTTAATAGAATAATAGATTATTTAAATAATGAACAGCAACAGTTCCAATATAGTAACATCCCATAACCACACCCTTGGCAAAGGCAAATTCAGTAAAATAGATTGCCTTATGCTATTCTAGCAGCAGGAAGATAACCCAAGCTTTTAGCTGTAACAGAGAGAGGAATAATATCTTCTGCATGCAGCTTCAAGACCTCAGCAACTGCTGAAAGTTAAATTAAAATCCTTGTTCCCACCCCTACATTTTGCTTCTATTGTTCCAATTTTTTTTTAAAAAGCAAAACTCGCTGGGCTCAGAGCAGATTGCTCGACTCCAACTCTACAACACTTACTTACAAAACAAAACCTGACAGTACAAATCCTTCTTAAAGGCACATCTCGTAACAAGGCTATCTCCCTTGACTTGACTGAGGATTGCTGGCAATCATGATGAATTTCCTGGATTTGTGTCTGTGCTAAACAACAACACAAAATAGAAGTAATGTAAACCTTGTGGGTCTGACTAGGGGAACAAAGTACAAAAAGACATGGCTAGGGAAGAAAAGTAGGGATGCTGTGAGAATTCGAGTATGCTTAAGGTAAATAAATATTAAGACAGCAATCAAACAACCTTGAGATGAAATCTGGTCCCATCCACGATCTGGGTCCTGTCTCTTCATGTGAGGTGTCCTTGCAATTGCCTTTCATTGCTGCTTGCTAGTGTGTCGGACTGCAGCTTTAAAGTGTAGAAGCATTCTGTAAGTGGATTGAAAAAGTGCATGAGGGTCCTGAGAGGTTGGTAGTTATCAGATGCCAGTATCCATGGGCAGGGATCTGAATGAACCAGGTCTCCTGGAGTATGCCCTGAGATGCTTTTGCCAGTATTCAAGATGGCACCCTGGAAGAGCAAGCAATGAGCTGAAGTCACCAGTACTCGCGCTGAGTTTCATGTCAGGAATTATCAACGCCTAGTTTCTTTGCAACGTGTGGTGGGATAAGAATCTGTTTATTAAAGAAGTGAATTTTGCAGTGTGTGAGACTGACAACAACCAATAAGCTCCGTTAAGAGGCATTGTGCTTCTTCCTTGCAAGCGTCTTTTCTCAACATCCAAAACTCTGATGAAAACATAAGGGGCTGCTCCTGACATTGAGAAAAGGCTCATGCAATTCATCCCTGTAAGATTCTGCTCTTGTCTTCTTGGGTTTGTTGCTGGATTTCATATCCGTCAGCAACAACTTGTATTTGCTTAAACAGGCATTTTCTAATGCGGTTTCACACGACAAGGAGAGCTTCCTTCATAAGACTGGAAGACAGTGAAAAATTATTTTTAACTGCTCAACTTTTTCATAGTTTAATCTAGTGCCTGGTTTGATATTGAACCATGTATTTCAAGAAAACGCCATGTAATATCTGAATCTATGTTGAGTTTGACAATCTGAGCCAAGCTACTGCTGGTGGTGATTATCATATTGTCACTAAAGGCCATCTACTAGGGTACGGATGGAGAATCAGCTATCAGAATTTGCTGTCAAAAGTGCAGCAAATCCAACAGCAGTTACTGTTCTCAATGTATCCAATGTCTACTAACATCTGTGGAGGAAGAGATAGCTCATAAATCGTGAAGTGAAACCAGTTTCTTCCTGGCTGTTGTCAGACTTTTGAATAGACCTCTCAAATGTTAATTCTGATCTCTCTCTCTCTCTGCACCTTCTTAGTGGCTGTAACACTGTATTCTGCTACCCTGGTGTACGTTTTGTGATATGATCTTCCTGTACAACATGCAGCACAACACTTTTCACTTTATCTCAGTACATGTGACATCAATAATGTCAATCAATCAATCACGTTGGTGAATGGTTTGCACCCCTCTGATGCTAGCGTCCTGGAAACATCAGCTCATCCTCAACCACCACATTAACTGTGGAATTGCAAAAGTTGCACGTCGAAGTTTTACTGAAAATTAGTGACAGTAATGGGATCTTGAAAGTAGCATTGATTATTTTAAAAACTCACCTGGCTCATTAATGCACTTTGGGAAAGAAAATCTACTGTCCTTACCTAGTCTGGTCTACATGTGATTCCAGGGTAAAAAAATGAGGTCTGCAGATGCTGGAGATCACAGCTGAAAATGTGTTGCTGGTTAAAGCACAGCAGGTTAGGCAGCATTCAAGGAATAGGAAATCCTATTCCTTGGATGCTGCCTGACCTGCTGTGCTTTAACCAGCAACACATTTTCAGCTTACATGTGATTCCAGACCAACAGCAATGTATTTGACTCTTAACTGTGTTCTAAAATGGTTAAGCGCACCACTCAGTTTGAGGCCAACTAGGGATTGGCAATAAGCTCTTGCCTGCAATACGCACATCCATGAAAGAATAAGTAGGAGAAAAAAATGAGCCTTGTAAATGACAGCCACTACCTATCATTTAGTATATTTATCATGAGGAGATTAATCTCACTCAGCATCTTCAACCAAGAAAGGAACAACTTAACTGTGGCGTTTCAACCGCACAGGTTCTTCTTGCTCGCATTCCCTTTCCTTCTTCTTCTATTGCTTATCCCAAACTATTTCCCCTCTCTGTTGTTCAATTTCTCTGCTAGATTTTACTCAATTCAACTCTGACACAACCCATTTCTTTGGCTGATGTTTCTTTATTTTTTCTTCATCCTTTAATTTCATCAGTTGGGGAGAACAGGCTATTGGTCTCATTATTCAGCAAGGTCTCTGATGCTCTGCTTCCCTTGCCATACTGCTATGAATTAATGTTGTTACAAATTTATAGGCTTATATATTTTCAACACAAAGGGTGAAGGACTGATTGGGATGCCTGGCCTGTTTCTATTACACAGTATATATCCTATGTAACATTAAAGTAATGAAGCATAGAACAAGATGCCCTGCTCCAGCAGAATCTGGGCTAATGTTTCTGTTGCCAAGTATGCTTCAGCTACTTGAAAATATGCTTGTGTGTACTTAGGTATCGACAGGATCTAATGGCATTTATGGCTCAATAGTCTGCTAGTATTCCATCTAGAATTGTGTCACAAAGTTTTAATCTTTCTACATTCCATTCTGCTCTTTAATATATTCAATCTCTCTCCTTGTGTATGTGCTTTTTATTTGCAATTTGCTCCTCATGGGAATGCACAAAAGGAGAATAGACAGTTGTGTCCTGAAGTGGAAAATACAATTTTACGTGCTACTAGTTGTATTTTTCAATTAGCTCTTTGGTCAAAAATTAATTCTGCTACATTTTGAATTTATTGGCACCATCTCCCTCCACTGCCTTCTGGCATTATCTTTCCAACGGAAATATTCTGTATCTGCATGAAATGCTAGTTTTGTGACAGTTAATCTAATAAAATGTGCTCAACATTGGAAAATTCTAGAATTAATGGAAAGCACAACCTGCTGCTGTTGAAGGTTTTTTCCATCAAACATAAATTGTGAAGATCAAAATCTCCTGGGGGATTCCTGTCACTATTGCTAACAATTGATTCCTGTCTTCCATGAAGATAAACTATGTTGATTGTTCTTGCCAACACTGGAATCAATGGTTTCTGTCAAAGAGTATCATTTTCTCTGTAAGGTTCAAGAGATAAAAGCTGTCACCTTACAGTTCTGTTTTGCACCCAATGATTCTATGTCTGTTCTTAGTACAATGGAAAGGGAAGAATGTCAATGGATATGTTGTATTGCCTTGGAGTGGTGTGCAGCAACATAGCTGTACTTTTTGGAGCATGTGAGAAGTGGGTGCGAGTCTTGCAACATTGGTTGGTATATGATGGCCAGGCAAAGCATATGATTATTTGTCTGAATCCTCACTGGTGGATAAGGAGGGCTGTGAACAGAAAATGTGCCTACCTAGGATATACAGGGAGCACTTCCTTTACCTCAGCCAAGAGCAGCAGGTAAGATGACCTTAGGAAAGAGGTGGAGGTGCCAGTGTTGGACTGAGGTTGACAAAGTTAAAAATCACACAACACCAGGTTATAGTCCACCAGGTTTAGTTGAAAGTACTAGTTTTCAGAGTGCTGCTCCTTCATCAGGTGGTTGTGGAGCAGGGTCTTCTGTAAGGATGCGGTCAATCCTCAGGTGGTCTGCAACTCAAACCTCATTTAGTCAATGTCATCAGCTTACATAGTTCTGGTGGGAGTGCAAATGGCTGCCATTCAGTCTCCAGACTCCACTTGCAGAGATAATTGTTGACCTTTAACCTCCTAGATTGGTGGAACCACTAGATGGTGCTCTTCCATTCGTCATTTTTTAAGAAGACGATGGTGAACTGCTATATTGGCTTGCTGGTTTATTTCACAAATCAGTGTTGATCACTCAGTTCTCCTATATATCAGCAACGAGACCCAGTGCCGCAAAAGTGACAGTGACACAATTAGATGGTGCTCTTTGCTTTTTCACTAATCCCTCAACTAGTGCCCACCAGAGTGCCAGAAAATCTGCAGAGTCAAACTAACCTAACAGCTAAAGGGTACAATTTGCAGTTAGACCTTCATAAGTTCTCAATCCTAAAAGGTGTCACCAGGAACCCACTATTAAAAACATCAACTTCTTAAATGAAAAGCACTAGGAGTTAAAATTGGTGAAAAATGAACGAAAGATAAATATTATCTTTGACCTTATATTCATCACCTTAGTCGTATTTGACACATTTGCAATGTGGTTTCATGACAGTTTCTGAATCTGTATTGTCAGTATGACATTGATATAGACGTTGATTAATGGTTTGAATGGCCTTTAATACAGGATTAAAATAGCAGTGAAGCATACAAAAAGACTGCTAACACTGAGGGCTCTGTGTGAATTTTGAGGGATGGCAATGAATAAATCAGCAGAATTACAATTAGATCATTCCTCAAATCTTTTGTTGACTTGATCCTTATTCTTCTGTTGAATCCATACCTTGTTGGATGAGCACTGCTGCAGCAAAAGCTGGACTCCCTGATGTGAGAACTTGTATGACCCACAGCACTCAATAAACAGTAGACAATAGATAATAGGTGCAGTAGTAGGCCATTCGGTCTTTCAAGCCAGCACCACCATTCATTATGATCATGGCTAATCATCCATAATCACAATCCTGTTCCTGCCTTATCCCCATAACCCTTGATTCCATTATCTTTAAGAGCTCTATCCAACTCTTCCTTGAAAGTATCCAGAGACTTGGCCTCCACTGACTTCTGGGGCAGAGCATTCCACACACCCACCACTCTCAGGGTGAAGAAGTTTCTCCTCAACTCTGTTCTAAATGGCTTACCCCTTATTTTTAAATGGTGTCCTCTGGTTCTGGACTCACCCATCAACGGAAACGTGTTTCCTGCCTCCAAAGTGTCCAAACCTTAAATAATCTTATACATCTCAATCAGATCCCCTCTCAGCCTTCTAAACTCAAGGGTATACAAGCCCAGTCACTCCAATCTTTCCACATATGATAGTCCCGCCATTCCGGGAATTGACCTCGTGAACCTATGCAGAACTCCTTCAATAGCCAGAATATCCTTTCTCAAGTTTGGAGACCAAAACTGCACACAATACCCCAGGTGCAGTCTCACCAGGGCACTGTACAGCTGCAAAAGGACCTCTTTGCTCCTATACCTAATTCTTCTTGTTATGAAGGCCAGCATGCCATTAGCTTTCTTCACTGCCTGCTGTACCTGCATGCTTGCTTTCGTTGACTGATGTACAAGAACACCTAGATCTCGTGGTACTTCCCCTTTACCTAACCTGACTCCATTTAGATAGTAATCTGCCTGCTGTGGATAACCACACATTTGAATACATCTGCCATGCATCCATCCATTCACCTAGCCTGTCCAAGGCACCCAGTATTCTCATAACATCCTCCTCATATTTCACCCTGCCACCCAGCTTTGTGTCATCAGCAAGTTTGCTAATACTACTTTTTGTATCTTCATCTATATCATTAATGTATATTGTAAACAGCTGTGGTCCCGGTACTGGGCCTTGTGTTACCCCACTGGTCACCGCCTGCCATTCTGAAAAGGACCCGTTTTATCACTACTCTTTGCTTCCTGTCAGACAGTCAATTTTCAATCCAAGTCAATATTTTGCCCCCAGTACCATGTGTCCTAATTTTGCTCACTCAATATGCTACTGAAAATCTCTGTGGGAGCCACATTGTAGGGAGGCCCTAAACTAGTTGAGATACCTGAATGCCAACTTCAGCAGTACAGTCATGTGCTCAATCTTTCTAATGATAAATATTTGAAAGATAAAAGTTGCATTTGCGTAAGGAAAGTGGAAAGAGCTAGTACAGATTCAATGGGCCAAATATGCTCCATTACTTTACTCATTTTCTCCAAGCTGATTTTCATCTACTACCACCCCATCTCGCCTGCTGTAATAGAACACACTGCTCCTGCTCCTTTTGTCACTCAGATATGTTCGGTTGTGGAGGAATGTCACGAGGAATTATTGTGATACTGACGAAAGGATCAAATATTAGGGGAGCAGCTGACTGTTGGAAAAGGCACTGTGGGATATGCTTGTGTATTAGACACAAAGATGCACAGTAGCATTCTGCCGATCAGTCACTACTTGGATATTAGTGGAGTGTTTTTTTTCTATTCATACATGCTGCTCGCTAGTTTTCTGATACAGATAGCAACATAGATGTAGTAAACATTGGATAGGTGATGACCTAGTGCTATAATCATTAGTTTTATTAAACCAGAGATTCAGGTAATATCCTGGGAACCCAGGTTCAAATCCTGCCAGGGCAGAAGGTGGAAATTGAATTTAATAAAAAAAGTCTGGGGTTAAGAGTCCACTGATGACGTTGAAAGCATTGCTAATTGTTGGAAAAACCCATCTGGTTCACTAATGGCTGTTGGCAGAGGAAACTGACATCCTTACCTGGTCTAGCCTACACTTGACTCCAGACCCTTAGCAGTGTGATTGACTCTCAACTGTCCTCTGGGCAATTAGAAATGGGCAATAAATGCTGGCCAGGCCAGTGATGCCCTCATCCCATGAATGAATTAAAAAAGAACATTGTCAGGGATGCAATGAATACCAGTGACGGTGACAAATTCCTGAGTTTCCTCACATTGATTGTTCCTATCAATAGCGATGCTTTTGGAAGCAAAAACAGAAACTGCTGAAAAACTCAGTAAGTCTGGCAGCAGCTGTGGAGAGAAAGCAGATTTGACCTTTTGACTGCAGAACAGTTCTGAAGAAGGGTCACTGTGCTTTTCCAGCAACTTCTGCTTTCACTTCTGACTTCCAGCATCTGCACTTCTTTTTCTATGAAAATGTTGTTGTCCTGCTCCACCCAGGAAAACAAGGTGTCAGTGATGTGCCTAATATAGCCATATACTACACGATAGAAAATGAAACTGATGTCTCCTCTGACTGAGTGGAAGAAGCAGTGACAATGATATAAAGAGTTTGATTGGGTTAACAGCAAATAACAAAGAATGATGCCGTAGTCCAGCAGACCATGGAGTCTGCAGGTGTGATGAAGGTAATTGCCTGAGATACTCTTTTCCCAATACATTCCAATACATTCAGGGCAGTGACTTTTGATCTGCACACCATACATAATTGAGCTCAAGTGCTGCAATGGTTGCGTTCCTCCCTCTGGGCCACAAGTCTCACTTGTCCCAGTAGTGTCACAGAGTTTCTGAACAGAGGCATTAAAAATATTGATCAAGTATTCTTTCACCTACTAGCAGAATTGAGAGTGTGGCGCTGAAAAAGCACAGCAGGTCAGGCAGCATCCGAGGAGCAGGAGAGTCGGCGTTTCGGGCATAAGCTCGTCATCAGATGAAGGGCTTATGACCGAAACATGATTCTCCTGCTCCTCGGATGCTGCCTGACCTGCTGTGCTTTTCCAGCACCACACTCTTGACTCTGATCTCCAGCATCTGCAGTCGTCATTTTCTCCAAGCTGATTTTCACCTACTACCACCCCATCTCGCCTGCTGTAATAGAACACACTGCTCCTGTTCCACCAAGTGTTTATCTGAACTGAATGAGTGATAATAACCCCTAATTAAGCTGATCAGTCTTTGAGGCCAAACAAGTAAGAAATAAACAGAGTGGAAGTTAATAATATTAAAGCAAAATACACAAATGCTGGAAATTTGAAAAAAATCAGCAGGTATGGCAGCACTTGAGGAGGAGGAATAGATCTGAACCAAATGATCTTTCTTCAGGACTGGGGGTTATCTAGTGGAGGTGGTGGTTTAGTTGTCCTATCAAGCACCCAGGCAAATGGTCAGGGTGGATAAGTTCAAATTCCACCTGGTGAAATTTAAATTCAGTTATTAACTCTGGAATTAAAAGAAAACAGCATCAGAAAAGGTCAATGAGAATTGGATTTCACCAGAAAATGGCTTAGGGTGAGTTTTGTTAACTATAATGGAAGGTTTGCCTCCATAAGCCGTAGTAAGATTTCTCACACTATCTTCCCAAATTCACCTCACTACCTGTACACCACCACCACGCCGTGTTCCCCTCACTGTCCCTGGTGACCAGCTCCTCATATTTTCCTTCTTGCTACATATGTAAGTACTTGTTACTGTTGAGATCTCCTGGGATTGCTGGTACAGATTACATCATTGAAAGCCCAGCCAAGCACCCAGTCAACCATTGGCAGTCAGCAGCTGTGCTGCACAATTCCTGTCAATTGCCCCAGATTTGTTGGATGGAGGGAAATTGGCATCTCATTTTCGTAACAGGGACCTGGAGGTACTAGTGGACAAGAGGGTGCATTCGGCTAACCTGTGTGCTCTGTGATGTTCGTGATTGCTGTCTTTTTGTCACGACAGAGGCTCAGGGGAGTGAGCAGCAAGCGACATTCACCAGGTTACAGCTTGAACTTTCATGTTGGGAATTGTTATCATCTAGATTCCATCCGAGAGTGGGAGAAATGAAAAATGCATATCAATAAGACAATATTAACTAATAATGAGACAGTAATGCATGCTTATACATGCAAATAAGTCTCTTGGGTCTCAAAGCAAGAATTATGTACTGCTGTTCAAAACATGATTCAAAATCGTGACATTTTGTTCTTTATGCTGGGAATCTCTTTATTCCTAACGTCACAAGATTTTCCTAACTTTCTTGCAAATGCTCTCATAATGCAGTGGCTGGGAAAATTCAGCCCCATGAAACTATTGTTTTAATCTAATTCTCTGGGGAAGGAAATCTGTTGTCTTTATCTATTTTGGCTAAACTGTAGCTCCAGACCCATCACAATGTCATATGGATGTACATGGAATAATGTAGGTTAGATGGGCTTCAGATTGGTATGACAGGTCAGCGCAACATTGAGGGCCAAAGGGCCTGTACTGCACTGTAATGTTCTATGTTCTATGCATGGACTGCAGCAGTTGATGTAGGCAGCTCACTGTGACTTTCTCAAGGGCAACTCAGGACTGGCAATAAATACTGGCCAGCCAGTGACGCCCATGTCCCATGAGTGAATTAAAAAACAGTTGAGTCTTAACTGCCCTCTGATAAAGCCTGTTATGCCTCTCAGATCAATGGAAACCAGAGATAGACAACAAATCTTGGCCTTGCTGGAGAAAACCACATCTCACTAAACAACAAAAACAACTGGAAGCTAATAACTGTCCCATCAATCTATTACTGCGGGGATTTGTTATCCAATTTGGAGCTGGTATGTGCCCATTTAAATACTATTAAGGAGGCTCTTGGAGACCAATCTAGCCTGTTTATAATAGTTAGTGTAGCATTGGGACTGATTGTAACAACTTGAACTAAAATGTCTTTCAGGTCCTAATTGCAGTACAGTATATACATTTAAATGCTTTCATAATGTACTGGTTTGTCTTTAGCTACTTCCCCTATAAAAATTACAATGAGCAGGAGTGTAGTGCGAATATGTAGTAAATACTCTGCTGTTAATTTAAGTATACCCTTGTTCCTTTACAGGGTTAAAATTGGAGTTTATAAGTGGATCCATAGGTTAAAATATTTATTCGAAATACAAAAGGAAATTTGAAGTTTACACCAAGAGAAAATGAATACAAAATCAAGCACAGTTTTGTAAAAATAGCATGCATCTGGAATAGATATGGGGATTTAAGTTGTTTCCTATAGCTTGAGGGAACATACAAGAATCTTGTTCTTTTATCTGTACATATAATCCCTCCCTGTGGAAAGATCTGAAGCCAAAATACAGTCACACATTCTGACTTATAAACAACTGTGTGTACATTCAAAACAGGTGAAATCCTCAGGTTTCAGGAAAAGATTCTGTTTCATAAACACAGCATTAAAATGATACATGTTTGTGAGCAGCAGCTTTCCAACCCCACTGTTGAGAGCCCAGAAAAACAACTTTAGTATTTCAGTGTTGGCTCCTTAAAAAGGACCATCATAAACCTTCAGCCTTTCCAATCAATGCATTCCTCTTATCAGTCTAGTGGGAATTTGCCTGAATCATCATAAACTTGCTCATAACCTGTGTACATAGGCTTGAGCCCTGGCTTGAAAGTTTTTTTTAGCGCATAGGGCCATAGAGTCTTAGAGATGTACAGTACGGAAACAAGAGAAAATGAGGTCTGCAGATGCTGGAAATGCTACTGTATGGAAATAGACCCTTCGGTCCGACACGTTCATGTGGAGCTATTAATATAGGGGAGGAGGAGTGTCACTTTGGTGGTTATTGTATTATGGCAGATATTCCAGACCAATCAGGCCTGAAACTTCAAAAGACTTACAGGACATGATGATATGTGACGTTTATGTATAAACGTAGCTGCCTTACATTCAGTCACTCTCTGTAGCGAAGTCAATTGATTATGTATAATGTGCAGTAAGCTCAGAACTCAAACAATGTGTGTAAAGCTATGATAACATAGCCTTGTAAATAGATAGTGCTGTAGATAAACTTCAGATAGCTGACTCAAGAAGAGCCCTGCTGTCTGTGTTATAAATTATGTGAATGACATTCATAATAAACCACAATATATATCATGGAGGCAGAATGTGGGAACTAAAAGATGGTGATGGATCTTGTACACTAAAAGCTGGGTGGCAATGGGCTAAAAGGTAGTCATGACAGCTAGCTAGTGGCAGAGAGAGGGCATTACAGGCTGAACAGTTGCCTGTACTGTCACCAGGAATCCATAAATCTCTCCAGGTTCAGAGATAATGTTACAACTACAACCAAAATGAAGGTGTTACATTAAAATCTAAGATTACAGACACATATTGAGGCATCATATGCATGTTACCTGTATCTCTTCTGACTAAAAAAAAGTGAGATGCTGCTCACTTGTTTTTTTTAAAAATAGCAATTTTAAATGGTCTTAAAAGATCAAATGCCAAGAAGAAAGTGCAGCTTAAAAATATGAACAAAAAACTCTGCTTTCTATACAAAAGAGTGTTCACTTGTGACTAGACAGCAGTCAATTCCACCATTTTATTTTGCCACATCGGCTTGAAAATTTTAAAAAATCCTTTTTTGGCATGAGTGCCACGTCCAGCAAAACCTGGTACAGGGGTACTACAAGTTTGCAAATCCAGGCAACAATACACAGTCAGCAGCATCCGCAATTGCTTGACCTTGGATCAAACATTTTAGCTGTCTACAGAATCAGTAAAACATCAAATCTTCATGAGGTGTGACAAGATAGTGTCCAGTATTTTGTGACATATACAAGCTATGTTGTACATAAGAACATTGAGCTAAAGTGTAAAGACAGTTTAATTGTTCGGAGAAACCCATGTAAAGTGCAATGCTCCACAGTAGCATGTGAAGAAAGGCCAACAAAGGAACAATGCCAAAGCAGTTTCCAAAGGTTTGTCTATGGCATCTAAGCATGTCAATAAAGTCCAAAAGGTAATGATAATGCTATAGATTGTAGACCCCATTGTTACAGTCAAAATGGTCAGCTAAATTCACCACATGGACATTATCAGAAAAGTTGAAGTCTTTATCTTCATCCAAGGAATAAAACAAAAGGAATAGACAACATACACCCTATGCCAAGATTGTCAATGGTGCGATGCAAATTAGATCCCTTTCTATATCTAATACAAGATGTACTCAATACACTGACACAGTGTGGTGCAGTCCACATTAGATATAAGGTAATTACTTACAAAGGGTTCTAAACTCCTATGCATAATCTGTTGTACATGCCAATACAGTTCCTTGGGTTGAGACCTGAAATACCGTACATCAGTGAAACAGATGTACTAGCTACTGTCAGTCCACTGAATAATGCAGATCTTCATCTTTTTGTGATCCGTGAGGTGGCAAATCCATCAAATTCAATACCAAATATTCTAGATTACGATATCAGTTTCATATATTTTGATCACAGTTAACAGTGCAGATTCAGTAATGTTAATAATGACCAGATGTAACATCTGAAAAAGATCATCATCAGGTGGCTGGAGTGCATCCAACAGTTCCCTGAGAATGTATATTCTTTTAGGTCATTCAGAGATGAACTCGAAGTCTCCAAACATTAAATCTTCAAGGGCATCACCATTGGTGAATATTCATCATTATTAGGATGCTATAAGCCTTTTTGAAATATGATGTCCCAGTTATTTTTAAAAATCTACTGCATTTACAGTGTACCATCAAGAGGCTATGGATGTTAATGCAGCTTCCCATCTCTTAACACAATATCTAGTCAGTGAATACTGTCTGTTTTTCAGGAGAGTTCATATCCTGGAAAGTCCACCTACATCTGATTTAGAAAAGTTAAATGTCTTAGCAACATCCAAGTCGGAGCTAATCAAGATAAATGTCTGTTTAAATGGTCATTCAATTCTAACAGAGGTTGATACTGACACAAACATTTGTGATCATAGAACTATTCTTTAACAAAATTTGCTCTGGACTCCAACCCTTAAGCTTGTGTAAGACCTCAGCTAGTCTGAGAAGCTATACTGGGGAACCTTTACAGATTAAGGGTACAATATCAGTTCCGGCCTCTGGTTCAGTTAACACTGATTATAGTAAAAGGCTCAGGAACAAGTTTGCTGGGGTGAAATTGGTTGAGAAAGATTCACCGAGATTAGCTCAACATTTTTCAATTAGAAAATGACTTACTGAGTGAAGTTCTAATTAAATATCTGGAAGTCTTCCAGGAAGATCTTGGGATTATCAGAGGAGCCAAGGCCACTTTGTATGTTGATCAGGAAGCAATTTTGCAGTTCTGTGAGGCTCACCCAGTGCCATTTGCCTTGTGTGGAAATATAAAAAGAGAAAGTGAAGAATTCATCAATTTGAGGAATGGACAGCAGTTTTGAAGCCCAATGGGTCAGTTGACCTTTGTGGGGATTTTAAACAAATGGTAAACTGTTTTTCACAGTTGGATAAGTACCCTTGGATAGAGGATATGCACACAAAGCTGGCCGGGGTGGGGTGGGAGCTGTCCTTCATGAAGCTGGACATGAGCAACCCAATTGCATTTAGACCAGGATTCCCAGGAGTATGCTACAATTAATGTTGAGGTTATACAGGACATTGAGGCCTCTTCTGGAATACTGCGTCCAGTTCTGGTCGCCCTGTTATAGGAAGGATATCATTAAGCTGCAGAGCATTCAGAAGAGGGTTACCAGGATGTTGCTGGGAATGGAAAGTTTGAGTTATAAAGAAAGGTTGGATAGGCTGGGACTTTTTCACTGGAGTGTAGATTAAGAGGTGACCTTATAGAATTTGATAAAATAATGAGGGGTATAGTTAGGATTAGTAGTTGTCTTTTCCCTAAGATGGGGGATTTCAAGACTGGGGGGGGTCACATTTTTAAGGTGAGAGGAGAGAGTTTTAAAGACTTGAGAGGTGGTTTGTGTATGGAATGAAACTTCCTGAGAAAGAGGTGGATGTGGATGTTTAAAAGACGTTTAGATAAGTACATGAATAGGAAAGGTTTGGAGTGATAGGCAGGCGGGACTAGTTTAGTTTGGGGTTATGTTTGCCACTGGTTGGACCAAAGGGTCTGTTTCCATGCTGCATGACTCTGACTCTGACTTTAACGATAGAGAAATGCAAACTATACAGATCAGCTGGGTGCAGATAGAAACAACAGATTGTGCATGAATCCATATATTGGCCCATCAATAATAAGGATTATTATGAATCAAATCATATAATGTATGGGAACTCTATCAACATCAGCTATTAAGAGAACCTCTCCTTCCACATGAGAGTCCTTCTGAGTCATAGTGCAAGATTGTTTCTGATATTTTCCAAATCCAAAGATACCTTTACACTTCAGTGACTATTTCACATGTTTTCTTTTGAGCAACAAAGTTAAAGATATAACCAGCACAGCAGTTGTTGACACATTGACTGCCACATTTAAAACCTTCAGTTGAATCGCAACAAATTATGTCTGACAATGAACTGCAGTATGCTGGAGCAGGAAATGTGTTAACTGAACCAGAGACAGGAACTGATATTGTACCCTTAATCTGTAAAGATTCCCCAGTATAGCTTCTCAGTCTAGCTGAGGTCTTGCACAAGCTTAAGAGTTGGAGACCAGAACAAATTTTGTTACAGAATGGTTCTACGATCACAAATGGCTGTGTCAGTATCAACCTCTATTAGAATGAGATGTTTAACCTATTAACGCTTCTTTTCACCACTTTCTGTGGAATGGTCTTGCAAAGCACACTCTTTGTACTAAATGTGAAGCAACTTGCCAAGATTTCAAATCCACAAGCTATTCCTCTTATCCAACAGTTTACCCCGTCAGGAACTCTAATGCTTGAGAAATAGATCCAGTCAATTCTTCCCTCCCAAACAACCAGGCATCATGACAAACCATACACATACATGTGCAATGACAGATAGCACACTACAAAGTGAAGCTACACTGCCAAGCAATGTTCTCGCTATTTCATTTCTTCTGTGCAGGTCTCTGAGGTCCATACATGGCAGCAATGTCTGGAACTGGAAGTCAATGTTGTGAGTATAATGTGAAGATGCAAATATTAGACTTAGGTGGATGAAGTCAGAGGTCACATGACAACAGGTTTATTTGAAATCACAAGTTTTTGAAGTGTTGCTCCTGTGTCAGGTGAATGCTGTCAGTGTGCAACCGCACAGCATGGAAGGTACATTGCTGCCAATTTGTGATAACCATATAACGACAAGATCACTTTGTGTCTTTAGTACCAAGGTATTATCTACATGGATATGCATCCTTGCATGGGATCAGAAAAATGTTCCCCTTCTTCACCAGGAAAAGATGGATGTAGCATTATTGCCATAGATTCCAGCCAAGTTTTGTCCCTTTAAGACAGTTGCATGATGTCATGTGTGCTGTTCTGGTACAAAGACACCTGCCTCATCTTCAGTCACAACCTCTGTGTAGTGGAGTCAGCATAGTTGTCAGTTATATGAGCCATATAGTAATACCAGAAAGTGCAGACCCTGATTGTGTATTTAATTCTTTGGTAATGTAAATCGCTAAAGTCGTAAATGAACATCAGATATGTGACTGAAGAATAACCCAGCTGAAGTGGGACTTTGAGCTGAACAACAATTATGGGGTTAATATATTTCTCAGATGCTAAGCTTATAAAGTGCAAAAGCAACAGATCAACTTTATTGTAGCCGTGTGAATCACATGTTTTGGTCTCGCATATAATATCCCAACCACATCTCCTGAGGGCATCCCTTTGGTTTATAGTACCCATTTTGATCCTGCAAGTCTGTTGTGGACACTCAATGTCTGGTGTTATTACTACAACTGAAAACCATACATTTCATCAAGGTGAGGTACCCTGGCTCAAGGTGATCTTTACATAAAATATTTTTCTTCCTTCTGTGACAGGAGTGAATTGATGTCATCTGCGGCCATTTGATTGTGACAATGACCTCCTTGATTTATTAAATAGATTTTATGATGGTGGTTATCATGTGTCATTAATGTGATGTATTCCAACCCTTCTTGTTTTTTAGTTTGGATTCCCTACGGTATGGAAACGGGCCCTTTGGCCCAACAAGTCCACACCGACCCTCTGAAGAGTAAGCCACCCAGACCCATTTCCCTCTGACTAATGCACCTAACACTATGGGCAATTTAGCATGGCCAATTCACCTGACCTGCACATCATTGGACTGTGGGAGGAAACTGGAGTACCCAGAGGAAACCCACACAGACACAGGGAGAATGTGCAAACTCCACACAGTCACATGAGGCTGGAATTGAACCTGGGACCCTAGTGCTGTGAGGCAGCAGTGCTAACCACTGAGCCACCGTGCCACCTTTAAAGGTGACTTTGAGTAGGTAACAGAAGATGGCTTCAATCCATCGACCTGTGGATTATGGGCCCAGCACACTCCCACTGCACCACTCTGCTAAGGTTTAATAATATCAATCGTGTTATAGATGGCGCTGTAATTGGAACACAGTTAGTACATTATCATAAAACAATGAACTGCGGATGCTGCAAATCTGAAAGAAAAATAGAAATTACTGTAGAAACTCAACAGGTCAGGCAGCATTTGTGGTGAGAAAACAGAGTCAACATTTCAAGTCCACTGACTCGTCAATAGTATCTAAATTGCTTTAAACTCTGTATTGTAGACATCTCCTGGTTTACCAGTAGAGGTTATTAAAATAACTCCACCGATGCTGATATCCCATCACCAAGTCCTCTTTATTGACACGTGGAGGGTCGTTGATACTAATCCAGCTCCCTCAGAAGCAGCTCTCAGAGTGAACAGAATGTCTGACACTCTTGTTCTTATCTGTCTTATCCCTGACTGGGGCTGTTAATCTGGTCTAATCAGGAAACTCATTGTATGAGCTCTCCCTAGCTGACTGCCTTACAATCACTAAAGTTATCTTCCCATCCATGTAAAATAAAGGCTACTCGACATTTGAATTAAAGACACCATGTTGACTGTTGATTTAAAATACCTATAAACACCAACTATCTGTGGCATATGTTATGCATGACTAATATTCCTGGTAAACAAAAAATGGCATTGGGGTCAGGGGTATGACATGTTCTTGTCCAGTTGGGAAAGTGCAGGAATATCCAAAAATGCTGTCCAATCCTCGATAGCCTAGACTCCCCGGGGAAGAGAATATTCTTTTTGAAAAAGTGCCCTTAGTAGAATTGCTCTAGTAAAATGGCTACGGGAGGGGTCACAGTCAAGTGATTTCTCAACTTAGCCTGACATCTGGGTCCCCTGGCCTACACACTAGGGCTGCATTTTTGGCCTGCTGCCTGGAATACTTAAGTTTACTGATCTGACCCATATACCTTTTTGCAGGTCACCAACTGACGCATGTCTAACTGTTGAAGTCAGGTTTTCCATTTTTAAATTTATTTCCAATGCCAGAAATTGCAGAGTGCTGTAAACATTGTAAATGTGTGTGGAAATGTTTACTCAACAAAAAATTACTTTACATTTGCATTTCGGCATCTCTGGCTCGGATCCATTCTCACTTCTGTGCTTGCAGATTCAATCTCCACTCCACAAACCACAGTTCATGCTCTCCAGGACAACCTTGCAGTGTAATCATGAGAGAATGCTACTTTGACTATGGTATTACTGTAAGAAATCAAACATTTAACTCAGGCTCTTCCCAAAGTTTCTCTTTTAGCAAACACTCAGAATCAATTGCCTGTTCATTCATCTAAGTGCAGTCTGTGAGATTTTACTGCACACAAAATGGTTGGATATGTGCTCATAACAGTAGCTACAGCTGATGAATTTATGTATGAGGAATGCTTTGAGGAGGTTTTCTTAGAAGATTGCAAAGTTGAAATGAGCAAGAAAAAGTGAATGAAACATACTTAAGAAATAAATGTCTGCTGCACATTAAGATGCAGAGGTACGCATCAATAATGTAGATGCAGTACAAGATACCTTTGTTACCTCTGGACCTGAATATTTCAAGATCTGGCCTCACTCTCTGCAACCGACATAAAATTCAGTTCGTCCGAATGTCTACTGCACAGGTAAGACCCAGTTCTACTCAATCATTAGCTGTATCCTTGTTGATCTGCAGTGCCTCTGAGTCCCACACCTCACTTTTTAAAATTCTCATCTTCGGTCTGGATTTTCCTTGTCAGTTTCTGAACACTGCTGTCAGGTGCGGCCATGGAATAGAAACCCCTGCTCTGTACAGGAAACAGAAACAACTCATTGTGATTCTCAGCACGCCTGGCAGCATCTGTGGAGAGAAAGCAGAGTTAACATTTCAGGTCCAGTCCTGAAGACTTGCTGAGTTTCAAATCTCTAGCGTCCAAAGTTCATTGGTTTAGTCCTCGTGATCCTCACCGAATTGACCAGGACATGACCAGAGGGCTGGGAGGTGGGGATGGCCTCTGAAAGCTGCATAAACTATCTTAAGGAGGGTTTCCATCTTGAAAACAAGTACAGTATACAATGGCAAGTGATAGAGAGGGAACATGATTCAAAAAGAAGAAGAATCCTATTGAACTTGAAACATTACCTTTGTTTATCTCCTCACAGATACTGCCAGACCTATGGATGTTCTCCACCATTCTCTGAGCTCTCTTCAGTCCTTGTTTCATGCAGCCTCTTTGGCTACATTTACAGTCAATCTTGCTTAAATCCTTCAACAACAACACCTATTTGTCTTGCCCATCCTAACCCCTGAATCTTATCAAACATAGAACTTTACAGCGCACTATAGGCCCTTCGGCAGGATAAATAGACAAAGTCTTTTCCCTGGGGTCGGCGATTCCAGAACTAGAGGGCATATGTTTAGGGTGAGAGGGGAAAGATATAAAAGAGACCTAAGGGGCAACTTTTTCATACAGAGGGTGGTACATGTATGGAAAGAGCTGCCAGAGGATGTGGTGGAGGCTGGTACAATTGCAACATTTAAGAAGCATTTGGATGGGTATTTGAATAGGAAGGGTTTGGAGGGATATGGGCCGGGCGCTGGCAGGTGGGACTAGATTGGGTTGGGATAGCTGGTCGGCATGGACAGGTTGGACCGAAGGGTCTGTTTCCATGCTATACATCTCTATGATTCTATGACCTGTGGTAGCAATCTGAAATCCATCTAACCTACACTATTCCATTTTCATCCATATGTTTATACAATGATAATTTAAATATCCTTAAAGTTGACGAGTCTACTGCTGTTACAGGCAGTACTTTCCATGCCCCACTAATCTCCGAGTAAAGAAATTACCTCTGACATTTGTCCTACATCTACCACTCCTCAACTTAAAGCTATGTCTTCCTGTGCTAGCCATCACTATCTGAGGAAAAAGGCTCTCACTGATTATCTTATCTATCCTGATTATTTTATATGTCTCAATTATGTCACTTCTTAACTTTCTTCTCTCGAATGAAAACAACCTCAAGTCCCTCAGTCTTTCCTCATAAGACATTCCCTCCACACCAGGCAACAGCCTAGTAAATCTCCTCTGAACTATTTCCAAAGCTTCCGCATCCTTCCTATAATGCGGTGACCAGAACTGTACACAATATTCCAAGTACCATTTTTGCCGATATTCCTCTGCTACCTCCTCACTTCTGCCTGTGCCGGGCCACTAGCATCAAAGTCCCATCTCACGCTGCTGGGCCCATCTCATCGCTGTTGTGGTGATGCCCTTCTGTCACTGCTCCACTAGTACCAGCACTGGACCCAACCAATGGCAAAGTCGCCAATCCTTAGGCACCATCTTTTGCTGCTGGGCCTAACTCATCAACATCGCCTCTGCTGATGTAGCAGCCACCAATTGCCAGCCCTGTGCTTGGTTTGGAAAAATAAGTAGGAGCTCACTCTCCTCAATGCTGGGCCTGCCCAAGGTCTGTGCCCTGAGACCCTTTGAGATTTAAATGTCTTGGCTGTAGGTTTGTTCGCTAAGCTGGAAAGTTCATTTTCAGCCGTTTCATCACCATACTAGTTAATATCATCAGCGAGCCTCCGGATGAAGCATTGGTGTTATGGCCCACTTTCTACTTATATGTTTAGGTTTCTTTGGGTTGGTGATGTCATTTAATGTGGTGAAGTCATTTCCTATGGTGACATCATTTCTTGTTATTTTCCTCAGGGGTGGTAAATGGCATCCAAGTCAAAGTGTTTATTGATAGAGTTCTGGTTTGAATGCCATGCTTCTAGGAATTCTCGTGCATGTCTCTGTTTGGCTTGACCTAGGATGGATGTGTTGTCCCAGTCGAAGCAGTGTTCTTCCTCATCTGTATGTAAGAACACTAGTGAGAGTGGGTCATGTCTTTCTGTAGCTCGTTGATATTCATGTATCCTGGTGGCTAGTTTTCTGCCTGTTTGTCCAATGCAGTGCTTGTTACAGTTCTTGCAAGGTATTTTGTAAATGACATTAGTTTTGCTTGTTGTCTGTATAGGGTCTTTCAAGTTCATTAGTCACTCTTTTAGTGTGTTGGTGGGTTTGTGGGCTACCATGATACCAAGGGGCCTGAGTAATCTGGCAATCATTTCCAAGATGTCTTTGATGTAGGGCAGAGTGGCTAGGGTTTCTGGATGTGTTTTGTCTGCTTGTTTGGGTTTGTTGCTGAGAAATTGGTGCACTGTGTTCATTGGATACTTGTTCTTTTTGAATGTACTGTACAGGTGATTTTCCTCTGCTGTTCCTCTATGCTGCAGTGTGTGGTGGTTTGTTGAAATAATGTTCTAATGTTCTAATTAAACCTTCTGCCAGCTTCCCTCTTCCCAATGCTTTGCATAAGAACCTATGACACATTTTTAGCAGAACATTTGATCACCTTACACCAGCTCCTGACACCATTCTACAATTCTTCCATACTTTGGCAGCCAACTGTTTACCCTTCCAGTTCTATGAAGCACTTTGGCACATTTTCTCACAATAAAAGAATGCAGGTTATTGTGTTCTGTAAAAAATACAGTGATGAATGCGTCTGTATGACGGTGGCTAATCAGAATTTCCGGTGTACTCGATAAGTTTTTAAATTCCTGTGCATTTGTTCATAGTTATCTGACAGGTTGAGCTGCACATCCTGTCGAGATATGTAGGAAATGGGAGAAGTATTAAAATAAAACATTTTTGAATTGGTGTGCTCATTTTACTTTGACGTTAATGCAGGCCTGAGCTGACCGCTAATCCCAGTGTGCTCTGTCAGAGCCAGTGAAGTTAAAGTCCCCCCAGTCAGACAGTACAACATTCTGACAGATGGCGAGGTGGTGTCGTTATGGCATTAAAAATGTTGCCAGTAATTATTTTCTCATTAAGATTTATGGCAGGTGCCTTGTCTTTGAAACCAATTTCATTGTAGGTTGTATTAACAAAGCAAATTAATGCAAGTAATTAAATAACAATGGAAGGTATTTGTAAGACATGTGGTATGAATTATTCAGAGTCTAATTCTTTTCTAAACTGAGATTGTTCTAACATGGTGGGTCATTGTTCAGACCAATTAGAAAAGGGATATTAACAGCATCATGAATGAATCAACATGAACAGTCCTGAACTAATCTCCCCTGGGTTGGAGACATTGGCAAAGGAAACTGTCTTCTACAAAGCAATGAGTAACTTCTGTTAATAAATATGCATACTGAAGTACTTCCACATAATTCGTATTATTATTGCATCCTCAACAAAAGTTCCCACATAATTAGAGTATTAAAATATCTTCAGACCACAAAGACTGAATTTTGGGGCCCGGGGAGATGAGAAAAGAGGTCGGGATCCCTGAAAATATTGGCAGGAGGGAGAGTCTCAGTTTCTAGCTGCAATTTGCAATGCGAGAAATAATTACCAGTGCAGGTGAAGGTGGGACAACCATTCCATACTCTTTCCAATTAACGCCGCCTTTTTTTATTGATGAATTTGTAAAGGTTTGAATGAGAGCTAGTGAAACATGATATGAGAAACAGATCAGGTAAGTGGGGGTCATATGGGGTGGGGCTGGTAGAGTAAGGAATCAGTCATGGCTGCCCCAGGCCATCCAGCTATCCTTATTGGAGGCATAATAGGGCAATGGGGGGGGAGGGAACATGGTTCTTTATAAATGGGTGCCCCCGGCATTGCTCAGGTGGTAAGGAGGCAATGGGCATTAAAAATAAAATGAATCCTGCTGTATTTGAATTACAGTGGAAATATTAGCATCTGCATCATCACTGCAAACACTATTTTTATTCCTTCTGGTCATTCAAGGCTAGAAATCTGAATGTTACTGTTCTAAACTCTATTTATTCAATGTCTTCTTTTTCAGCTCTTCACCATCAGAAGCAGCATATTTCAACATGGAGCTTAATTCTAATATATCATAATGGTGGCATGGTGGCCCAGTGGTTAGCCCTGCTCTCTCATGGGACCTGGGTTCAATTCCAGCCTTTTGCAACTGTCTGTGTGGAGTTTGCTCATTCTCCCCGTGTCTGCGCGGGTGCTCCCCTTTCATCCCACAGTCCAAAGATGAGTACGTTAGGTGAATTGGCCATGCAAAATTGTCCTTTATGCTCGAAACGTCGAATTCCCTATTCCTGAGATGCTGCCTGGCCTGCTGTGCTTTGACCAGCAACACGTTTTCAGCTGTGATCTCCAGCATCTGCAGACCTCATTTTTTACTCTTAGTTTTTTGAGATGTGTAGGTTAGGTGCGTTAGTCAGGGGAATTGTAAAGTAATAGTGTATGGAATAGGTCTAGGTGGGATACCTTTTGGAGGGCCAGTGTGGACTTATTGGGCCAAATGGCCTGTTTCCACACTGTAGGGATTCTATAATACACACCCAGTCATGGTCATGATGATAACCAGTTTAACTGCTCAGTTCGGCTTCTCAACTGACTTGTTTCTTTTTTCGTTGTAGAATCTTCCTTTTGGGAGGATTTGGTCTGATTTTTAGGATCCATTAACGTTTTCTAGGTAAGGTTGTTGATCCAGAGTTGTTCCTAATTCAGGCAGTTTAATGTCCAACACTATATATTCAGAAACTCCCAAAGCTGGATGTCCTATTTGGAATGTCATTACAATTTTATTGATCACAAATTTCTCAATTGCCTCAGATTGTCTGCACAGAAAATGGTCCATGTACATTCATATCCTGGAGTTCAGAAGAATGAGGGGAAATCTCTTGGAAACTTATAAAATTCTAACAGGACTAGACAGGAAGGATGTTTGTAATGTCCAGGGAATCCAGAAGCAGAGGTCATTGTCTAAGAATGTAGTGTGGCCCATTTAGGACTTGATGTGACATTCAAGAAGGCACAATAATGCCTCTTCTTCCTCAGACAGTTTAAGAAACTTGGTATGTCCATAAGGACCTTCACCACATTTACAGATACACCATACAGAACATATTATCCAGGTGTGGACCATCCTGATATGGCAATTGTTCTGCCCAGGATCATAAAAACTACAGAGGGTTGTGTGTACAGCCCAGATCATCATGGAAGCTAACCTCCCACCCATGGACTCCATTTACACGCTTATTACTATAGAAAAGCTGCCAACATCTTCAAAGACCCAGCCAATCCCAGTAATGCTCTCCTACAACCTCTTCTGTCAAGTGGGAGATACAGAGGCTTGAACACACGCACCAGCAGGTTCAGCAACAGCTTCTTCCTAGCCATTATTAGACTAATGAATGGATTCTCTAACTTCAAATATTGTTGACCTTGGTAATGTGAGAAAGTGAGGACTGCAGATGCTGGAGATCAGAGCTGAAACATCGATTCTCCTGCTCCTTGGATGCTGGCTGACCTGCTGCGCTTTTCCAGCAACACATTTTTCGGCTTGGTAATGTTGATCTTGCTTTGCGCATGTCCTGTGCAGCGTAACCTGTGTGCCTCACTCTGTCCTATGATCTGTATATCCTTGCTTAGTATGAACTGCCACGGTGGCTCAGTGGTTAGCACCGCTGCCTCACAGCACCAGGATCCCAGGTTTGATTCTAGCCTTGGGCGACTGTCTGTGTGGAGTTTGCACATTCTCCCCTTGTTTGCGTGGGTTTGCTCCGGTTTCCTCTCACAGTTCAAGATGTGCTAAATTGCCCATAAAGTTAGGTGCATTAGTCAGAGGGGAAATGGGTCTGGGTGGGTTACTTTTTGGAGGGTCAGTGTGGACTGGTTGGGCCGAAAGGCATGTTTCCACACTGTAGGGAATCTAATCTACTGCTCGCAAACAAAGTTATTCACTGTATGTAGGTACACATGACAATAAATCAAATCGATAGCTTTCCTCACCACCTGCTCTATCCACATGCCACCCTCAGTGACTCTTCCATCATGACTCCCAGCTCTCATTGGCCCTCACCTTTTCCTAAATTGTCAATATTCAGAAAATAATCTGCCAAAAGTTGACACCAAAAATTTGGTGAGCCTATGGAATTCTTTGCCACAAAAAGAGGCTGAGGATAAAGCATTGAATGTTTTCAAGAAGTAGTTAGACATAGTTCTTAGGGCTAAATGGATCAAAGGGCCTGGGGAGAAAGAGAGATTGGGTACTGAGTTGGATGATCAGCCAGGGTCACATTAAATGGCAGTACAGGCTTCAAGGGCTGAATGGTCCAGCCCTGCTCCAATTTTCACAGTTTCCATGTAAGACAAAGACTTTCAGCTTTTGTTCACAGTTCCAATAAAACATTGCTAGATTTACTGTTAGCTGAATACAACCAGCTTTTAGTAGGATGGCCTGGACTAAAAATATACCACACATCAGATCCATGTTGAGTCCAAAGACACAATTATTTAGCCTCCATAATTTCCCTTTTATTGCTGCAGCATCTGTTGGAGGCTCAACATTATTTCTCTTTGAAATTGTTTCCCTTGCAAAAGTGCTGCTTTGACATCAATGGGTTTATGTTTCTGTTAATGTACCGCTAAAAGTGCTATAAAAATCGTCAGATCTACATCTTCCACTATTGGTGAGTCTGCTCATACTTCCTGGTCATCCAATTGATTTCTAACCGCTGATCTACAATTCTGGTCTTAGTTTTACGAGTACCATTGGGAATTACTTTCTCCATGCATATGTGTCCAGGAGTGCCTTTTTTCTGACATCTCTGTGTGTGTAGTAGAAAGTGAGGACTGCAGACGCTGGAGATCAGAGTCAAAAAATGTGGTGCTGGAAAAGCACAGCTGGTCTGAGGAGCAGGAGAGTCAGCATCTTGAGCATGACCTCTTCATCAGGAATGTGGGGGGTGGGTGGGGAGGGTCAGGCAAGGGGGCTGAGAAATAAACTGAAGGGGGATGGGGCCGAGGGGGAGCTAGCTGGGAATGTGATAGGTGGATGAAGGTGGGCGTGAAGGTGATGAGTCTGAGTGGAGGATGGAGCAGATAGGTGGATAGGGAAATGGACAGGTAGGACAGTTCAAGAGGGCGGTGCTGAGTTGGAGGGTTGGATCTGGAATAAGGTGGGGGAGGGGGAGATGAGGAAACTGGTGAAATTGGCATTGATTCTGTGCGGTTGAAGGGTCCCAAGGCAGAAGATGAGGTGTTCTTCCTCCAGGTGTCGGGTGGCTAGAATTTGGCAGTAGTGAAGGCCCAGAACTTGCATGCCCTTGGTGGAGTGGGAGGGAGAGTTGAAGCGGTCGGCCACAGGGCTATGGGGTTGATTGGTGTGTGTGCCCCAGACATGTTCTCTGAAACGTTCTGCAAGTTGGTGTCCTGACTCCCCAATGTAGAGAAGACCACATCGAGAGTAATGGACACGATAGATGAGGTATTTGGATGTGAAGGAAAATCTCTGCCAGATGTAGAAGGATCCTTTGTGGTCTTGGATGGTGGTGAGGGAGGAGTTATGGACGCAGGTTTTACACCTCTTGTGGTGACAAGGGATTGTACTGGGAGTGGAGGGTGGGTTGGTGGGGGGGCATGGACTTAACAAGGGAGTCATGGAGAGAATGGTCTCTGCAGAATGATGATAGGGATGGGGAGGGAAATATATCTCTGTATCCGGAGATTAATGGGGTGGAAGGTGATCACCTGGGGGTTCTGTGTTTGTTGCGATTGGAGGAGTGGGGTTCAAGGGTGGAGGTGCGGGAGGTGGAGGAGATGCACTCGAGGACATTGTTGACCACATGGAAGGGGAAATTGCAGTCCTGGAATTAGGAGGCCATTAGGGATGTTCTGGAATGGAATTGGTCTGGGAGCAGACACAGTGGAGGCGGAACTGTGAAGCCTCTTCCCAGGATGCCCACCTTGAAAAAGGTCTTCTCCTCCTCCCTCTACAAGGATCTCAGTGAGTCACTCTCTCTCACTGCTCCCCCCAGATCATCTCCTCTGACCTGATGCTCTTCAGTCATGTCCTGAAGCAGACCCGCTACTACAGCCACATCTCCTTCCTCACCAACGCAAGCGATGGATCCCGCATGGACTCCAGGCCACATTCAGACCATCACAATTTGGACCTGACCAGGACAACCACTATCTACAGCAAATCCAAAGCCTCCAGAAACGGTTCTCCCTCTGGATCGTCCACTCCACACTCACTTACATTGTCTGCGGTTACCCCTGCCCCATCTCAGGGCCACACTCTCCCAGACCTGCAAAGGACCTGTGCTGTCCTTCATCCTGAGAAGAATCTACACACTCAACAAACACTTTTTCTCCAGCTTATCGGACATCAAGGAATGTAAGTGAACCAAGCTTTCATGTACTTACCTCCAAAATCAGAATTCCTCGACCATCCAGAACCCTCTCCAGGCTTACGGAATTGCTCGTATTCTATTAGCCATGTGGCCACTACAGCCACCTCCACTGTGGCAAACAATGACACCACTTCTGCCTCTGCTGCCTCACAGATCACAACTACCGCCAACTATACCGCCTCCGTGAAGATCGCATCTGCAATAGCTGCCAGGAGCAGTTTCTGTGATCTCTGCCACTTCTGCCACGTCACTCCTGCCCCTGCAGTTGCTACCACCTCAGCCACCTCTGCCCCACCAACATCATGCACCAGAACACCGCCTCCGAACACTTAGCCACTGTGAACTTCTGTCCCCACTGATGTCACCAAATGCACCTCTTCTATCTCCCTGATCTCACGGAGTGTATCACTTCCTTTGGTGACGTCACCCACGATAACATGACCACATCCACTCCAGAGACACCTTCAACCATGACCTCAAGTTCAACTGGACCATCTCAACACCTCCCTTCCCTTCCTGAAACTCTCCATCGCCATTTCTGGTGACAGACTCAACACAGACATCTACTTCAAACCCACTGACTCCCACAACTACCTGGAATACACTTCCTCCCATCCCACATCCTGTAAAAATGCTATCCCTTGCTCCCATTTCCTCCATTGCTGCTGTATCTGCTCCCAGGAGGACCAATTCCACTCCAGAACACCCCAGATGGCCTCCTACTTCAAGGACTACAATTTCCCCTCCCAAATGGTCAACGATGCCCTCGAGCACATCTCCTCCACTTCTTGCACCTCCATCCTTGAACCCCACCCTTCCAACCACAACAAGGACAACACCCCCTCACCCCCTGTCCACACCTTCCACCCAACCAATCTCCAGATACAATGCATCATCCTCCGCAATTTCTGCCACTTACAGTCAGACCTCACCACCAGAGATATATTTCCCTCCCCACCCCATTCAGCATTCCACAGAGACCATTCCCACCTCAATTCTTTTGTTACTCCATGCCTCCCACTAACCCACTCTCCACTCCCAGCACCCCTTGCCACAGCAAGAGGTGTAAAACCTGCACCACACCGCCCCCCCCCTCACCTCCACCGAAGGTTCAAAGGATCCTTCCACATCCGACAGAGATTTTCCAGCACCTCCACACATGTCATCTACTGTGTCTGTTGCTCTCAATGAAGTCTCCTCTACTTTGGGGAGACAGGACGCCAGCTCAAAGAACGTTTCAGAGAACATGTCTGAGACATGCACCAATCAACCCCACTGCCCTGTGGCAGACCAAATCAACTCCCCTCCCACTCTGCCAAGGACATGCAAGTCCTGGGCCTCCTCCATTGCCAAATCCTAGCCACCTAAAGCCTGGAGGAAGAATGCTTCATCTTCCACCTTGGGACTTTCCAACCACCCGGGATCAATGTCGATTTCACCAGTTTCCTGATGTCCCCTCTCCCACCTTATTTCAGATTAAACCTTCCAACTCGGCACTGCCTTCTTGAACTGTCCTACCTGTCCATCCCACCTATCCATGCCACCTGCCATTCTGACCGATCACCGTCATTCCCCGCCTTCATCTACCTATTGCATTCCTAGCTACCTTCCCCTCAGCCCAGCCCCCTCTCCTGTTTATCTCTCAGCCCCCTTGCCCCCCCCCCATATTCCTGATGAAGAGCTCATGCTTGAAACATCGACTATCCTGCTCCTCGGATGCTGCCTGACTGGTTGTGCTTTTCCAGCATCACACCTTTTGCCTCTGTGCATATGCCAAATACCATCCAACTGTCAAGTTCCTTTTGCTTTGCCTTTATCAATTATCTTTACCAGTTAACCATTTAACTTGTTGGGGGTGACCATTTGAGATTCTCTGTCATAAGGGTTTCTACTTCTTCTTGTACACCTCACCTTCTCTTGTTAAGCTATGCCTCCAACTTGGTTTCCTATCCATATCGGTACAACTACTACTTCACCTGTTCCTCCTGCAACCATATTCTTTTCACAAATGTTTGATCTTTCCCTTGGGCTATGATTAGCATTAGGCCCATGCCTGAACTTGCACCATGTCTCCTGGTTCTTCACATTGTTATTTCCTTCAGTCAATCCATAGATTTGTTATTCCATTCCTAGTCTTGCACATTCAATTTGTCTGTTGTCCTGTGGCCTTTCCTGTCAGATTACTATGGTGGCTTCCCTCAATTCCAACATACATGCTGGCTGAGCCCCAACGTTTTGTACTTTATCTTTGAGATCACTGCCCCTTTCATGATCTTCACTATCACCTTGTCCACTCTCAGTTAGCCTGTTATCTGTCATCTCAGCAATATGGAGGGAATGGCAATATGCTCGCAAATCATATATGGTAAGGGGCCAAGGTGGTGGTGTTGCTGTGCATCTGCTGCTCTTGTCCTTCCAGGTGGTAATGGTTGTGTGTTTGGAAGATGCTGTCACAGGATTTTGGTGAATTGCCCTCCTTCTTGTAATATATCATTTCCCAAGAATTAAATTTCTTTTCTGATAGCCTCTTACAATACCTCAACTCTCATAACCTTTTCGGAAGCCTCTGCCTCCATTTTTCCAGCTGTGTGCATAAATATTTTGCAAACATTAAACAAATTGTAATCCATTCTGAAGCTGAGGGATAATTCCACAATGAAGTTACTTTCAGATTCCTGTCATAAATTAATTGACAGGGACACCTGAAACATGTTTTTTGTATGTGCTGCTCATGCTAAAGCAATTGTCAATTTACAGTTTAGTTGGTCAACTAAAGATTTTTGGAGCATTTTGTCAATCACGTTATGATTTATTTTACAAATGCCATTAATCAAAGGATTTTCTGCTGCTGTGTAAATTGTGACAATTTAGTAAATTCAGTGGCTCAGTAGTTAGCACTGCAGCCTCACAGCACCAGGGTCCCAGGTTCGATTCCAGCCTCGGGCGACTGTGTGGAGTTAGCACATTCTCCCCGTGTCTGTGTGGTTTTCCTCCAGGTGCTCTGGTTTCCTCCCACAGTCCAAAAATGTGCAGGTCAGATGAGTTGGCCATGCTAAATTGCCCATAGTGCTAGGTGCATTAGTCAGAGGGAAATGGGTCTGGGTGGGTTACTCTTCGGAGGGTCGGTATGGACTGGTTGGGCCAAAGGGCCCATTTCCACACTGTAGGGAATCTAATCTAATCTAAAAAAAATTGCTATTCAGATTCTCATATATATTCCTGAATTCCTCATTTGCAAATTTTCCCCATTGTCCAATAGTAATTTAACTGACACTCCCAATTCTGCTCCTATCCATCTTTCCATTATTTTGTGGATATTTCTGTCTTTACTATAAGTGACATTGATAGATTAAATATAATTGCTTTGTCTACAAAATATAGGAGGAAAGAAATCTTTGCCTTTACCCCATAACTTTGAAGTCAATTGCTGTAGTTTCACTAAAATATCTCAGGAATGGAAGATTCCCTCTGGATCACAATGATGTTCCTACAAACCTATTTCCTACTTGCTCCTGATGTGGCAAAAATTCAGGCCCGGGTATCTAAAATAAACGGAAAGGGTATCAAGGAGAGTAAATGCTCATCCAAAAATTCTGATAGTCCTAAAATAGATACGATGAATCGAAGGACTTGCTCCCGTTCTGTCAGCAGGTCACCAATCTGAGTTATTTTCAATCCCGTAACTTCTGGATATTTTTAGTCAACATTTCAGACATTATGTTATATACCTGGAGCAGGTGGGAGTTGAATGAAGCCCTTCTGGTCCAGAGGTGGGGACACTATTTTGCACCAGAACCCCTTTTTTTTAATAAGCTGGAAATTGAACCCAGGCCATATCAGTACAAGGAGAAAGTGAGGTCTGCAGATTCTGGAGATCAGAGCTGAAAATGTGTTGCTGGAAAAGCGCAGCAAGTCAGGCAGCATCCAAGGAACAGGAGATTCGATGTTTCGGACATAAGCCCTTCATCCATACAAGCACTAAATCCTAACCACCAGCAAAGATCCCTGATAATTTCTGTGGAATCTGTGCTGTCCACAAATTACAATCATCAAGTGCAAATACCCTAATGGGGCTGGAGGTGAGTGCTGTGCCCAGTTAGTGGCAATGAATGTTTAAGACTGGTGGAAGCTGTCTGCAGAGTAGGAGTAGCTAAGGCAGTAATACCTGAGGGCCAGCAGTCTGAAGAGGCCCAAAAGTGACCAAACAGCCAACTTCTGGGTACTGTGTCTGACTTGGAGCTAGCTGCCATTGTTCTGGAAAATTTCCTTGATAGATAAAACCTGTTAGTTTTGCTCTCACTGAAATAGAGAGCCTTGCATTGAGGTACACCAGACTGTTTGGCAACTTAAGAATTAAGAATTACCTTCTTGTGTTTAATGAGCTTAGCAAGTTGTTCTTTGGAAACAAGTGGGTCCCCAATTCATTTTCATGTCCTTACACTTTGAAAATTCCAAAGTATTCTGGAGTCAAATCACAGGCAGCTCATCTGGGAGTGCTATTGTCAAAGTTCCCCCTTTTCTGTTGCAGCCCTCATGAGTAATTGAAAGCCATTAATTCTGTTTCTTCCATGACAGTGGCTGCCAGAATTCCTGTGATTCCCAGTTTTTATTTTACGTTCTATAGGCCAAAATGTACATCATAGTTCTGCAGCATCAGGGGCTGGTCTTTCATTAGAGAGAGATAACTGGTGGGGTTTAACATGAGGGTCACCACATCTCAGGCACAGGAAGAGTTTGAGAAGGCAAGTCCTTCATGGTAATCCCAATCAGTGTGGGAATTGAACCCACACTGTTGGCATCACTCTACAACACAGCCAATGATCTAGTTAATTGAACTGACCAATCCCTGGCCAGGACAAAAAAGTTGGAGTAGAAAGTGGAAAGAAAACTGAAAATGGAAATGTCGGAAGGAATTGCAACTGACAACTCCTTCAGATCCATCAATGAATGAAGATTAGTAGAACTTAGAAGACAGACTCTCTCTCTCTCTCTCTCTATATTATATATATACATCAAAATCACCTAGCTTATCCAGAAATGGTTCACAATTAATGACATAAGCATCGCAGAACTTAAAGCCAACATACTTTTACTGTTTTTTTTAAGTGCACAGGTGATTGATGGCCCCTTTAAAATTTCTTTCTGTGCTGCTCACCAATGATAGATTAAATAACCAATCAGTGTATGACCTGTGCAGAAACCTGGTGATTGATGTCCAATTGTATGGCCAGGGAACATAACTTCGGGGTCCCAATATGATTATCTCCTCGCCAGGAACCAACTGCCCTAGAACATGAGATATTAAACTTGTAGATAATACTGTGCGACTGGACTGACAACAGTTTTTGCAGTCTTGGTGATTAAATTCTATAGTACATAAACCTTGACTCAATATCACAATGCATGATTAACCTGCACTCATTGATTGTAATGCAGGCAGTAGGCCAACTTCATGTTGCTGTTCATTTCAATGGTTGCACCTTTCAGCTAATGTTAACCTCTATTATCTGGATACACTGTAAGGTATCACAATCATGAATGGCAAGCACCAGTTAAAACTAACCTGCATTGTTTCAAACTAGCTTGCATCTCATCAAGGGGCTTGAGGCTGGAGTAAGTGATATAAACCGGCCCTGACTTAGAAAATATTACAAAATGCTATAACATGGGAAAGAAAAGCTCTTGGATACTGCAAATAGATGTGTTGATGGAGGAGGTGGAAAAGAGGATAGATGCTCTGTGAGAAAGTGAGGGGAGTAGATAGCCATGGGGTAACTGCCAGCAGTCCACCTCTGAACAACTGATTGCAATGATGTAAGATTCAATGACCTTACACATGCGGTCACAGTCAGTGGATACATCTTCAAATGTCACACTCAACAACTCGGCTAGAGGCCTTACACACTACTCAATTCATCAAAACCTTATCACTCACCAGCAGCAATTATTTAATCAACAATTAATCAGAGCTCAAAGCTGACATTCAAATATTCCACAGAAACTCTCACACTCTTCAAAATGCTGCAAGCCTCCATCTCTATCCTCCAGCTTGTACACACCATGACAACATCATCACTCACAGCCATGATGTCAGCTGCTGCCTCCTCTTTTGATTTCCTGGCATGGCTGAAATATCTAGTGTTTCTGCCACGGAATGGAGGCATAATGACTGCTGCCGGGATATTAAACACTGACCTGCATGACCCACTGACTGTGATCAAACGGGGAATTCTTTCAGTTCTGATATAGGTTGTACAAAGAAATGTGCACGCAATTAATCTCACATCACCCCTCAGAAGATCCTGCGAACCTGGCAAAACCAAATGTTTGTTCCGCCTCGTCTCTAGAAAAAAGAATGAATTGTAGCTGACATTCGCTGATTAGAGTGAATTACTGAACTTTCTTAAGCAACTGTGGGTGGTAAATTGCAAGAGTTTGCAAAAGTCTAAAGCTCAAGTCTGGAAGGAGCCAGAAACACAAGAATTCATGCCAAGGTGACCTCTGAGGCTGCAGAAAATATGATCTTTGGTCTGATTGGATTACTTACAGTGTGGAAACAGGCCCTTCGGCCCAACAAGTTCACACCGACCGGCCAAAGCGCACCCACCCAGACCCATTCCCTTACATTTACTCCTACACCTAACACTACGGGCAATTTTAGCATGGCCAATTCACCTAACCTGCACATTTTTGGACTGTGGGAGGAAACCCGCGCAGACACAGGGAGAATGTGCAAACTCCACAGAGTCAGTCACCTGAGGCGGGAATTGAACCCAGGTCTCTGGCACTGTGAGGCAGCAGTGCTAACCACTGTGTCACCGTGCCACCCACAAATGTTTAGTTATCGCTGCTATCATAGCTGCAGCGGTGGACAGATTTCTGTGAGAGCATTCTTGCTGTAGAACTGGCATCTCACAAGGTTCAGGTAGGAGAATTGTTTCCTCGCCAGATGTAGCCTCTTAGTGAGAGCCTGCAAATTTCTCCTCCCACTCCCTCTTCAAGTAGCCATGTTCTTCTTTGCATGCTCTACGTTCAATTTCCAAGACCCATTACAATTCAAAAGGGATATCTGTTCATGTCTCCAGCAATTGGTTGCGGAGAGACTCTTTCAGTGCTTGTTAGACGACTCACAATGGGATTGTTGCAACTTTAAACAAAAATAGGCAAAGTCTTTTCTCTGGGGTCGGGGAGTCCAGGACTAGAGGGCATAGGTTTAGAGTGAGAGGGGAAAGATATAAAGACCTAAGGGGCAACTATTTCACGCAGAGGGTGGTACGTGTGTGGAATGAGCTGCCAGAGGATGTGGTGGAGCTGGTACAATTGCAACATTTAAGAGGCATTTGGATGGGTATATGAACAGGAAGGGTTTGGAGGGATATGGGCTGGGCGCTGGCAGGTAGGAGATTGGGTTGGGATATCTGGTCGGCATGGATGGGTTGGACCGAAGGATCTGTTTCCATGCTGTACATCTCTATGACTCTATGACTCATGTGAACCAGCAAACATTTGCACAATCGAAGCAATAGTCAGAAAAGCAACTTTGACTAGTGGGCTGCATAATGGCTTAGTGGTTAGTGCTTGCAGCGCCAGGGACCTGGGTTTGATTCCAGATTTGGTTGAGTGTCTATGTGAAGTCTGTGTGTTCTCCCCGTGGCTGTGTGGGTTACTTCCAGGTGCTCTGGTTTCCTCCCACAATCCAAAGATGTTCAGGTTAGGTTGCCCATGTTAAATTTCCCCACAGTCTCCAGGGATGTGTGGGCTAGGTGGATTATGGGGATCATGGGAAATGCAGGGTTACAGGGATAGGGTAGGGGCTTGAGTCTGTATGAATGCTCTTCGGAGTTGCAGTGTAGACTCAATGGGCTGAATGGCCTGCTTCCACACTCTCGGGACTCTATGACTGTAGTGATCCCTTTAATCAATGCTGGTGAGGGATACTTACTGCTCATGAACACATATGTTGAACTATGCGAAGTTAAGAAAGGACATGAGTTGGATCGTTGAGTTCCAAAATGCCAAAATGGTGGAATGAGATCAGCATTGTGTGCTGTTGTCATGGTCTGCCTGTGATACATACATGCAGTGGCTATTCAGTGCATGCACATGTATTAATGACCTATACAATATAGTTACCAGTAAAATTTGTCTTAAAGGTTGGGTGTGTGCTGCAGGTGTCATTTTGTAACCCTTAGGGCACGCACCGCCTCCACAATAAGAACACAAACAATTCCAGCTGCTTGCCAGTGACTATCCTATTCGTTTTATTTTCTATTATTAAAATTTTATAAACCTTCCAATGCTGCTCCACTTCTTACCTCCAGACGACTGAGAAAATCAATATTCTGGGCAAAGTAGTTTGTTTTCTCTCAAATTATCTTCCGGCATAATGACCTGATTCACCTTTCCAGAGGAAAGACATTTGTAATAGCAGTGGGCATGGTCGAGGCAAACAACCAGCACATTACTCTGCCAATGCCTCCAGCACTGAGAAGCAAGCATAAGTCTGATGTTCAGCTGTAACCTGAGAAGAATAATATTTGTATTTGATGAGCTTAAAGTGCACACTGACCCAGCATCAGAGTGCCTTCCCATCCCTTACACATCGTATTGCATTAATCTTGATAGCACAAAGTATTCCAATTAGCTCAGAAGCTCCCTCTGGTGAAATATGGACAATTGTAGTTCTGGAATAAAGCAGGCTTAACCAAGGATCAGCAATCTTTTTTGCCTGAAGAACACTTTCTTTCAGAAAAAGAATTAAAAACTGTTGGGAGCTGTAAGATGAAAATTCAGCATTTCTGAACTATATATATGGCACATAGCCAATTGTCTCTGGCAGAAAGCATAATTTGATTTATGATAAATAAAATATATTTATTAAATTTAAGTCTCTGTAGAAAATATGTCAAAATTACAATTGACCTAACTCTCAAATATTGTGTTGTGACTTTTTAAAACTATAATCCTGTCAGAAAAAGTTGAAAACATAATTTAAACTTAATTTAAAATCAGACATTTTTTCACATTTTAAAAAAAGGCTAAATGCATGTTCAGAATAAATTATTGTCTCAGAATTGTAGCAAAGACACACAATAAAGGTACTTTTCAGACTTAGTTCCATTTTCAAGTATAGAGTCATAGTCATAGTGATGTACAACATGGAAACAAACCCTTCGGTCTAAGTCATCCTTGCCAACCAGATATCCCAAATTAATCGAGCCCCATTTGCCAGCTTTTGGCCTATATCCCTCTAAACCCTTCCTATGCATATGCCCATCCAGATTGGACCAGCCTCCACCACTTCTTCTGGCAGTTCATTCCATACATGCACCAATCTGCATGAAAACCATATCCCCTAGGTCCTTTTTCTCACTCACTCTAAACTTATGCATTCTCATTCTGGACTCTCCCACCCCAGGGAAAAGACCTTGTCTATTTACCCTATCCATGCCCTGCATGATATAATAGAAGTTTTGTACATCTTTATACTTCACTTGCATTTATACATATTTAACACACTATTAAACACACTTAATACTGTACTTACTTAATAACACACAGTACCAGTATCAAAGTGCATTCTTTACTTTGTTGATATGCAGGCAACTATTTCCACACAGTAGGGTCTGACAGACAACAGTAAGATCAATAACCAGCTAATGTATTTTTGGTATTTGTTAAGTGAGCAATGGTGGACAGGATACTGGAGAACTCCTGCTCATTAATACAACAGTGCCAATGATTCCAATCTTTGCCTCCCTGGTATTGCTTGAATAATATTGTGAAAGTAGGAAAATGCAGAGAGATTGAAAAAGTCAGAATCCCAACATCAAAAAATGTTTTTTTGTAAGTTTCCCCTAAACATTGACTTCACAGTCTCACCACTGCATGGCAACTATTTTATCTCTAAGCATTTCACTAAGGTTCCAACTCACCTTATTTATATGCCACTTCCAAACCTGTTTTCTTTCCCTGAGAAACTAAATAGTGCAAATTCCCGTTCTCTCTCTGCTTGTCCTGGCCATCATCCAACCAGTTCTTCATGACAACATCCCTATATGCTCCATGACTACCATCCCCCTCCACCCTTTGTCCTCCCAAGTTGGCATTGGCAAGTCACTAGCTTCACTACAGCTCATCATGCCTGCTCTCAGAGTGTAGAAGATCATTGGCCAACTTCCTACACTGCTGTGCATTTCGTTTAACCCTGGACACAGCGCTAGCCACAGCCACTATCTATATCCAGGCTGGCTGTGTCTGCTGATGTGACATCTTCTAACTGCATGAGGAAGGACTGTCCTGCTCTCTCTCACCCTGTCTACTGACAGATCCGGACCACCAAGAGGGCTGAGTGGTCCTCTCCTCTGGGCTATGTCCTTGGTGATAACAGTGAAGCATCCACAATGTGAGGACCAGTTCCTGACTTGCGGAGTGTGCAGTGGTGTGCAGTGGGCCTTAAACATGGCACCTGCAGCTTGAACGTTGGAAGGTCCCGGCAAAGCGATTCCTCGAGGAAGTTGCCCAAGATGCCTGTTACATCACTAATGAGATGAAGAGCAAAGGAGATCATGGGAATAGACATTCTGAACCATGATGGATCAGATGCTATGAACATCACTCATCAAAACAAATCAACCGAACATAGGAAAATTTTATCCAAAATTACTGTAAAGCGCCAGCATCATCCTACAGTTTGGTTTGGAAAACAATACAGTCTAGCTCTGCTTAAAAATCAGCTTCAACATGTCAGTGAATAATGGAATTGTTATGCAGCAGGTGGAGGCCATTCGACCCATTGTCCCTACACTGATTCTATTACCTAATGTCAATCTTTTACCTTTTCCCATATCCCTGCACACCATTCCTATCCAAATAATCATCCAATATAATGCCTCAATTGAACCTGCTTTCACCACATGTCTTGAAAGTGCATTCCATGTCCTAATTACTAAAACATTTTTTTTTCTCACATCACCCTTCTTTCTTTTTCACATCCTACTAAATCTATGCCGTCTCATCCTTTTCTCTTTGATGATAGGAGCAGCTTCTCCCTACCTACTCCATCAAATCTGCTCAGGATTTTGAAAGTCTCCATCAAATATTCTCTGAGTGTCCTTATCTACAAGAAAAGTCCAGGCATCAATAAATATAAGCGCATGAAATCTAATCTGGCATGGTTTCTGGATGATGCCTGGGTGTATCTGCTATTAATGGAAACCACCTGAGCTTTGAAAAAACAGGAAGATGTCACCCATGCCCCTCCCATCATTGCTTCAGAAAATACTCTCCAGTAATTGCCAAACAGAAGCTTCAAGGTAATTCCTATTCTGGGAAAATATTGTTCAGAAAAATCATTCAGTAAATGTGTATCTGCCAAGCATTACTTGTCATTGGCAGTGGCAATTATTCATTTTGTATTAACTGTGTGGTTTGTTTTGACGTGGATCCCTATTCTCTCCAGCTTCCTTTTCCTTCTACAGTTCTCTTCTGACAGTGATTCATACTGAGTGTCAGCGCAAGTTACCTAATTGAGATAATCATAGTCCATGCATGAAACTAGACAGCGATTAGTTTCGACAGCCTATTCCTTTCTCAATCAATGTATGTGCACAAGTACATTACAGCTGATATCCTTAGACAGTGATCAGATGTTGAAACCTTTCCCAAGTTTTACATTCTTAACAGGAATTTTGAGGACAATCATAATTGCTGTCCTGGTTGCAATCAACTAAAACAACACAGACTAGAGATCTAATTGCTTGCCCTTTGTTCTTGTGCTGAATTGAGTTCAAGCTTTGAGGCATTGAAAAAGAAACCTGCTAGATTTCAGGTTTGAAAGGATTCCCTCAATTTTTCCCACTTTAAAGCAGAAAATTTTCCCTTCGCTGCTGTATAAGAGCTTAATGGTCAGTGAGATGAACAAATTGGGCAAGAGTGGGTTACAGTCAGTCAGGAGATACCACCATTTTTGGTCAGGGGTCTGTGGTTGGCCGTGGTCAGTTAAAAGCTTGATCCCTCCAGAGTCTGAGCATCATATCTTTGGGATCTGGGGATTGGCCATGGTCAGTTCTTAAGGTTCAGTGTGAGCAACCCAGACAGTATATGTAGATCGGTCAGGGTATTGATGAGAGAACAGTCCAGGGGCAGAGCCATGATCAGTCATGGGCATTTGGTCACAAATGAATAGGAGCTTTGCATGGGATAATCCATGGAGTCCTAGGGAAAGCAGGTATATCAAGTCCGGGGTTGGGTTTCACTGATATAGTTCTCAAGCCTTAGATGGTGAGTTCAGAATCTCACCCTTAAGAGATAACAAACTCACTTTCATGTATCTGCAACTCATTAATAGCCCAACGATAGTAACATCGCACACCCCCAATTTTCATTTCCTCCACTAAGAACTATAATGGGACAGAAATCCAATTGGAATGCCTGTGCCAGCCATTTACCTTCACTTCACAGGAAACCACTCCTTCAATACAAGGTCTCTATATGATCCAGAGCCACAGTCCTTCTTACCACTCCATTCATACAGCTTGGCATGGGCAGAGTTTCAGCCTCATAACATCATCATGCCTGTTGTTGGACCAACTCATGCCACCTCTTCAGTGCTTCCATCATCTAACTGCAACTGAGGGACAGCCAGGATATGCAGGCTTCTGCCAGTTCACTTTGCTCTCAAGGACAGCCAGGCTTAGAAATAAAGAAAATAGGGGCAGGAACAGCCTATTCGCTCCTTCAAGTCTACTTCAAGCCATTCAATATGATCATGGCTGATCTTCCAACTCATTAGCCTGTTCTCACTTTTCCCCATATCCATTGATCCCTTTTGCCCTAGGTGCCATACCCAAGTCTTTCTTGATACAATACAAAGATTTAGTACCTTGAGTGCCTCCTGCAGTAGTGAATTTCCATGATTACTACTTTCTGGTAAAGAAATTTCTCTTCATTGCAGTACTAAATGGTTTACACTGTACCCTTAGACTGTGACTTCTGGTTCTGAACTCCCCTGCCATCTGGAACATCTTTCTACCCTGTCTAGTCCTATTAGAACTTTACATGTTCCTATGAAATCCTCTCTCATGAATTCTCTTGAATATAATGCTATCTCCACATATATCATTCTGCCATCCCAGGAATCAGTCTGATAAACTGTTGCTGCACTCCCTCTTCAGCAGAACATCTTCCCTCAGATAAGGAGGGCAAATCTCCATACAATGCTCCAGGTGTGGTCGCACCAAAGATCTGTATAATTGCAGCAAGACATCTCTGCACCTGTACTTGAATCTTCTCACTATGAGGCCAAAATGTCATTTGCTTTCTTTACCACCTACAGCACCTGCATACTTACCTTCAGTGACTGGAATCTGTTGACACCCAGGTCTCTTAGCACATTCCCTTGTCTATAGCCATCTAGGTAACATTCTGTATTCCTGTTTTTGCTACCAACATGGACAGTCTCACATTTAAGTATGTAAGTTAGCTCGCTGAGCTGGAAGATTTGTTTTCAGACGTTTCATCACCATACTGGGTAACATCGTCAGTGAGAGTCTCCGGCGAAGCGCTAGTGGTATGTCATGTCTCACTATTTATAGGTCTTGGTTTCTTAAGGTGGGTGATGTCATTTCCAGTTCTTTTTTGGTTAGAATGTGAGTGATGTCCCCGTCAAAGTGGTGTCCTTTTTTGTCTGCATGTATGGAAATAAGTGATAGTTACATACAGACACATTCTTGGAGAGGTGAAACAAAGACATGCATGAGAATTCTTCGAGGCATGCCATTCTAACCAGAGCTCAATCAATAAATACATTGATTTAGATCTCATCTATTTTCCCTTGAAAAAAAGAACTGGAAATGACATCACCCACCTTTAGAAACCAAGACCTATAAACAGAGAGGCGGATCATTCCACCAGCGTTTCACCGGAAGCTCTCATTGATGATTTCACTTAGCATAGTGACAAACTGTCTGAAAACAAATCTTCCAACTCAGCGAGCAAACTTACATATTTATCCCAGTCTAAACTATAAATCTCAGAAGTCGCTAGTCTCACATTTATCCACATTATACTGCATCTGCCTTGCACCTGCTCACTCATTCAGCTTGTCCAAATCACATTGAAGCATCTTTGCATCCACCCCACAACTAACTCTCTCATCCAGCCTTAGTTCATCCATAAATTTGGAGATACTACATTTAGTTTCTTTATCTAAATCATTAATATTTATTGTGAATATGTGAGATTCCAGCACTGATTCCTACCATATCTAACCAGTCACTGCGTGCCATTTGGAAAAAGATCCATTTGTTAATGTTGAGCAGTTGTATGAAGCCAATACTGTTTTTCAACCTCCAGTCTCTTAGCTGCGCTGATGTATTAATACACATGATTCTTCTGAACCCCTCATAGTTTCCTCCAACATACACCATTTTCCATTTTTCCAGTTCCCCACATTGTCTTTTGTTTCTTGACTCCAACACGGAGTTGCTCAATGATTCTTAAAACTCCTTCCTGATTTTGTTTTGACAGCACAAACGCGTTCCATCTGTTCTCAAAGAATTTCTGGCAGGACAATGTTCTCTCGAAGGTTTGCACTTGCTCTGATGTTTCAAACACAGTGATCAGCATCAGCACACCAATTGTGGCATTGCCCTCCGATTCTGTAATTGCTGCCATGACCAGCCTTGGAGGCCCATACTGTTGGTAAGAACATTAAAAGGAACACTGTATGATGCAACTAAAAATCAGCATTCCCAACATGGCGTCTGCCCCTGTCTTTCTCTGCCTCTTCCTCCAATTAACTGAGTCCCGAGGTCTGTTTTTCTATAACTCTTGAACTGCCCCGAGTGACCTATCAAAAACCTTCTGATCAGCCTTGCCACCATTGCAGGATAGAGTTGAATGTTGCCACCGAATGTCTTTTTGAGCTCTCTTTTCATAAGGTTATGATCTCATGGAGTCCAGGAAATGGATTTCATTACACATTCTCCCTTGTGCATTATCCCTTGAAAAATTCATATGAAGGGACATCCTTTCTCTACACAGATGTGTGGAATCATCACGGATTCCATACTGTCACTCACAAGATGGGTGCAGGCCAGGCCTCGGACCATTTCCTGCCATTCTCTTAAGTGCCATTCATATTAACGTGCAATGCCTTGACTGCAGTTGTTAATGTTAAAAGATTAAAGGATCCCTGACATACAAGGCTGTCTGCAGTCAGTTGCTTGTGAGAACTGAGCAATGATTGGCATTTGCTACATCTTACATTTTTGGATTTCTAAAGATGCTCCAGAACTCTCCCTTGGGTGTGACTTAACCAGGTACTGTATTGAAAATCATTTGACAACAGACATAGCAACATTGCAAGTGGAAATATCTTGACTAAAACAATGGAATATTCACAATACAGCACCTGTACTCCCTTCTGTATTCTTCTTCCTCACCTCTTAGTCATACAGATGTGTGCAGGGCTGACATCTGTAGCTGCAGTAGGGCAGCCTACGCTGTCGATCCCGATGATTTGGAGACTTCTGATGTCTTTTGGCTTCCAAAGAAACTGGATGTGTTGGAAGCACATAAATTCAGCCAGCAAACTCTGTTGTATCTATGTTTTTTAATGCTGTGAGATCAAACAGACACTCCTATTTTTCTTTAAATTAACCCCCACACTACCGCTTAACTGCGATAGTGCTTATTTTTCCCCAGCACCCATGTTGTGTGCGTACAGGTATGAGACACAGTGAGAGACACAAAGTGCACGAATCTTTATTCAATTCCCACCACCAGGAAGATAGGAAAACACCCGGGTGGCCAGTGACAAGCAGTGCCCTTCACATCAAAGGGCAATGCTGTGTGATCAAAACAGTGAAGGGAAGTCCTTTGTATCTATAACTGAATGCATGCATTTGTTGAGGAAGAAAATCTAAACCTTTATTTTATGCAATGCTAATTTAGCTGAATTTAGATTGTAGTTTGTATATGGCATTAAATTGAAAGTTTAAATTCTGCAGTCACTAGCCTTTTAAGCAGGGATTCCAGTCAAAGAGCAGTTTAATTAAGAACCAGCTGAAACAGGATGTTCATTAAGACCTTTTGTGTTGGGATTATTTATAAATAGCCAATTTAGTACAACTTAGCACTAGGGTGTGGTTTACAATAAAATATCAAGGAAATGGATGTGAGAGCAGTTAATGAACACACAAGAGCAACAGATGTCACTAGTGAACCTGGAGGAAACACTGAGAGATGGTTAGTTACTGTAGAGAATGAGGAAGATGTGAGCACTGAGGGTTTGGTCCATTCATCTTGGTGAGATATGTGCACAGTGGGCTGAGTGTGCATGGTAGCAGTGCAAGAAAAGATGGTGACATGTACCCTTGTGGATTGTATATTATTGTCCTTCTTTCTCAACTGTTAGCCATCCCATTTCGCAGCTAAGACCAGCCTAACCTTAGCCCAAGATCAGGCTCGGTTCTATGCTCTTTCTGCTATTAGCTGGTAAGAGAAATGACCTTTTCTCTGCCCTGCCAAGGTGGAGCAGGGAATGAGCTGGGTTTTCTGCTGAAATGCATGCTCAGTGCTGAGGGCTGAGTAACACCGTGTGAGGTGAATTTCCTGGATTGCAACATCTGAAGGCAACTAGGCTTTCAATATGGCACCTGAGACTTGGAAGCTCAGAGGTCATAGCATTGGCAAGAATTACTGTCTCAATTGCCAGGAGGTTCACCCTACATCATGGTTGCTGGTACCAGTGAGGTGTAAGACAGAGGATTATGTGAGCTAATATTACTGTGTCTGGCAAGGGCATGAAATTCACTGTGCACATTTGATTGCAAATGGGAAATTTCAGTCCACAGATGTTAAGGCCATGAAGCGGGCAATTCAGGGCACTGCACATTTGTTGATACCACTTCTGCAATAAGCTAATTAGGCTTGTTCATTGTCTTTTTCCGGCAAGCAATAATTTTCTTTTTCAAATGCTAATCAAATTCCCTTTAAGTAATTATATGTGATTTGTTAATGTAATTTTGGTAACTCATCCACTGACTCAGCACTTGGTTGGGGGGAGAAGGGGATTCAAATTTAGTTTATCTGTATTCTGAGAGACAAACGTTCAAGCAGTAGCAATCACCTGACTTGTTTCCACTGCAGGAGGAAGGTATGGCTTGACTATATGACACAACTAAAGGTGCAACAACTGCCTAACTGTTGCTTCGGAGGACTTGATGGCATAATGTCTAAAGTAACCACCATCAATGCAGATTGTCCCCAAATCTTAAATCAGCATCCTGTTCTGTGACAGCCTAATTGGGAAATCATGTGTTTTGTCCATAAATTGTTTTTTTTTGTGTGTATTTCCAACCATGGGTAGTGATCCCAAATCTTTCCTTAAAGCTGACCACACACCACTTTGGGAATGTCTTCTTTGTTTTCTGCTTTCCCCCTACCACAGGCAGCAACACTCAGATGTATACAGCTTCCACACGAGCACCAGACAATGAAAGATCCCTGGAGAAATGTACAAATTAACAGGCAGCTGCAACTTTATTAAGCTCTCAACAAGCTTGTCCTCAGGCAAAACAACAAAATAGGTTAACAATTAAACAGCGACAAAACCCAGTAAAAGATGGGAAATTCAATCAAAACCTACGTGCTGCTGAAGGAAAAAGTGCCCTCTGTAATAAATATTTTGTGCTTGGGAGCCAACGCCTGCAGTACTCCTTTGAACCTAATAATTAATCACTTTACCCTTATTTATTTCATTAGATTTGCAACCAACATTACTCATATTTTTGGAAAGTAACCGCCAAGCCTGTTACTTGGTCTTCACAGTTTAAAAACTGAATGTGGCAAATTATTAAAAGATTGATAGAATTATCCCTGAAACGAGCTTAAATGTAAGAAAGCTAAAATACTGATATACTAATGTAATTATGTACAAGCTTTTCTGTGAGGGAATGAAAAGCATGTGTAAAACTTACTGCCCTTCTGGTGCTCTGCAAAGTTACCACCATCTTAGATAAGGACTTGGATGGCCAGGACATTTGCCTGTTTAGAGAGAAGAGATTGTTATGTATATCAGGGAGGTATGAAGTCTTTGGGATTGACAGGAAAGGCTACCAGAGAGGCAACTTGAATGTTTGAGAGCTCATTGAGATAGAGTCTATCAGCAACTGATCAAGAAGCGCTCACTGTCACCTTCCATCAGTTTGGAAACTGAAAATGTGCAATGATGAACACATGGCTGTGACCACACTTGGAACAGGCGGTATAAGGGTCTCAATTTGTGGGGATGGGGCTGCAGGACCCACTGATGTTTAAAGGGAAGGAGCTTTGCGCCCAGACCCCTGCAATATGCAACCCTTTCATTTTACTGTACGGTTCCTAATTTTGAGCCATCCTAATGTATTACTGCCCCTGTTTGCTTTGCACCTTCCTGCGCCAGACTTTATTGACCAATTCATTCACACCAATGCTTTTAAATACAGCTTGTGGTTTCGACGGTGCTCTCCACCACATCTCCTCCACTTCCTGCTCCTCCGCCCTTGAGTCCCGCCCCTCCAATTGCCACCAGGACAGAACCCCACTGGTCCTCACCTGCCACCCCACCAACCTTCATATACATCGTGTCATCTGTTGTCATTTCCGTCACCTCCAAACGGACCCCAAAAACCAGGGATATATTTTCCTCCCCTCCCCTATCAGCGTTCCGAAAAGACCACTCCCTCCGTGACTCCCTTGTCAGGGCCACACCCATCACCAAGCCAACCTCCACCCCCGGCACCTTCCCCTGCAACCGCAAAAAATGCAAAACTTGCGCCCACACCTCCCCCCTTACTTCCCTCCAAGGCCCCAAGGGATCCTTCCATATCCGCCACAAATTTACCTGCACCTCCACACACAACATTTACTGCAACCGCTGCACCCGATGTGGCCTCCTATATATTGGGGAGACAGGCCGCCTACTTGCGGAACATTTCAGAGAACACCTCTGGTATACCCGGACCAACCAACCCAACCACCCCATGGCTCAACACTTCAACTCCCCCTCCCACTCCACCAAGGACATGCAGGTTCTGGACTCCTCCATCGCCAGACCATGACAACACAACGGCTGGAGGAAGAGTGCCTTATCTTCTGCCTAGGAACCCTCCAACCACAAGGGATGAATGCAGATTTCTCCAGTTTCCTCATTTCCCCTCCCCCCACCTTGTCTCAGTCCCAACCCTCGAACTTAGCACCACCTTCCTAACCTGCAATCTTCTTCCTGACCTCTCCGTCCCCACCCCCACTCTAACCTATCACCCTCACCTTAACCTCTTTCCACCTATCGCATTTCCAACGCCCCTCCCCCAAGTCCCTACTCCCTACCTTTTATCTTAGCCTGCTTGGCAAACTCTCCTCATTCCTGAAGAAGGGCTCATGCCCAAAACGTAGATTCTCTGGCTCCTTGGATGCTGCCTGACCTGCTGCGCTTTTCCAGCAACACATTTTCAGCTCTGATTTCCAGCATCTGCAGTCCTCACTTTCTCCTGCAGTTTCAAATAAACCAGTTGGACTATAACCTGGTGTCGTGTGATTTTTGACTTTGAACACAAAGGCCAGGAGAGAATAGGATACTGGAGGATTATGGTCCACGTTTCCAGCAGGACCCATTTCCCTTGATGCACCTTGTTCCTGTCGCTTTCTGATGCAACAGTAGTATCTCAACACATGTCAATCTATGATACTAATTGTGCGGATGCAAAGTTGTAACAATGATATTCAGGAGAAATAAAGAGTGAAAAAGGAGTGAAACAGGCTGCTGTGGGAAGCAAGGGAGGAGATTGCTGTCACACTGCAGATAATATTTAATATTAATACGTTGGCCACAGGTGAAGTGCCAGATGACCATAAGACAGGTAATGTGGTTCCTTTGCTCAAGAATGATAGTAGAGATAGGACAGGTAGAGAGTTACAGTGGTCCAATGGGAGTGATAGGAAAATTATTGGAATCAATTCTGAGAGACAGGATTAATCAATACTTGGAAAGACAGGGATTAGTCAGGGATAGTCAGCATAGATTTGTTAAAGGGAGGTCCTGTCTGACTAACTTTTTTGAAAACTGAATATATTGATGAGGGTAGTGCAATTGATGTGGTTAACGTTGACTTCAGAGTCTAGATTAGAGTGGTGCTGGAAAAGCACAGCAGGTCAGGCAGCATTCGAGCAGCAGGAAAATCGACGTTTCGGGCAACAGCTCTTCGTCAGGACTGAAGGCAGGGAGCCTCCAGGGTGGAGAGATAAATGGGAGGGGGGGGGGGCTGGATTATCACCCCAGGTTATTATCTCTCTACCCTGGAGGCTCCCTGCCTTCAGTCCTGATGAAGAGTTTTTGCCCGAAACGTCGATTTTCCTATTCCAAGGATGCTGCCTGACCTGCTGTGCTTTTCCAGCACCACTCTAATCTAGACTCTGATTTCCAGCATCTGCAGTCCTCACTTTTGCCTAACCTTGATTTCAGTGAGGCCTTTTATGAGATCTTGCATGGAAGGTTGGTTGAAAAGGGAAGAGCTCATGGGATCAAAGGCAAGTTGGCCAACTGAATCCAAAATTGGCTTACAATTAGGAGGCAAACAGTGATGATGGAGGATTGTTTTTGTGAATGGAATCCTGTGATCAGCAGTGTACCACAGGGATTTGTGTTTGCTGTTTGCTATGTACATTAATAACTGGGATATGAATGCAGACATATAATTAGCAAGTTTGCAGATGACACAAAAATTGGTGATATTGTTCATCAAGAGGAGAATGGTTTCAGGCTACTGTCTGATAATGATCAACTAGTAAATTGGGCAGAGTCGTGGCAGATGGAATTTAATCCCCAAACATGTAACATGTAATAAGGGAAGCTTCCGCACAATCACTCAATGAAATAATGTATAGTGCATTGCCAACTTTGTTACCAAAATACCCACAATTGGTTTCCTTTTTCCTTTCCACCCTCTCCCCACCCACTTGAGTGGAAGAGGCACCTGGAGCGTGTAGCAGGTTCCTACTATCCGTTACTCTATCTGCGGTCCTGAGGACCAAGGGCTGAGGTAAAGGAGTGCAGGTGCCTGCACTTGTCCAGCAGCCCCCGATGGTGCAGGATCTGGCTTTTCATGATAATCATCAACCTGCAGCCAGATGGTCACATGACTCACTGCAATGACGTAGCTGCTGAGCATTGCATCTTAGATCCTTGTCTGCTGTTCCTCCCTGGGCATGTGGACCAAGTCACTGATTACCACCACCAGGGTCCTCTCCTGTGTGTGAGCTGGGGGAGGTGTGCAGGAGTTAGCAGTATCTGAGCTGGGTTGGAGTGCAGGGGTTAGCAGTATCTGTGCTGGGGTGGAGTGCAGGGGTTAGCAGTATCTGAGCTGGGGGAGGTGTGCAGGAGTTAGCAGTATCTGAGCTGGGTGAGGTGTGCATGGGTTAGCAGTATCTGAGCTGGGGGAGATGTGCAGGGGTTAGCAGTATCTGAGTTGGGGGAGATGTGCAGGGGTTAGCAGTATCTGAGTTGGGGGAGATGTGCAGGAGTTAGCAGTATCTGAGCTGGGTGAGGTGTGCAGGAGTTAGCAGTATCTGAGCTGGGTGAGGTGTGCATGGGTTAGCAGTATCTGAGCTGGGGGAGATGTGCAGGGGTTAGCAGTATCTGAGCTGGGGGAGATGTGCAGGGGTTAGCAGTATCTGAGCTGGGGGAGATGTGCAGGGGTTAGCAGTATCTGAGTTGGGGGAGATGTGCAGGGGTTAGCAGTATCTGAGTTGGGGGAGGTGTGCAGGAGTTAGCAGTATCTGAGCTGGGTGAGGTGTGCAGGAGTTAGCAGTATCTGAGCTATTCAATTTTATCCTATCCCCATAACCCTGCAATTACCATCTATCTTTGTACAATTATATGTTCTGTCTTGAAATTCAACACAGTCTTTCACATTCCTAGTGCACTTGGGGCCAGTAGGTCCATTCCTTGGAATTTTTCTTAGTTTTGGAATGTGTCTATTCTGTGTATTCTAAAGTATCCCTTAAAAGTCCATGGTTGCTTCTTTAGTTACTTATCCTTAAAGTTGATTTGTCAATCCACTTTACCTGGTCTGCTTTCATGTTCTCATATTTGCCTATTTTTTGTCTTCAGATTTTATATGCATGAACTCTGTGGGTACCATCCTTTTATATCTCAACTAATCTATGAAATGGGCTGTTTGAATCTCCACAATTCTGAAACAACCACTGCATTAAGTTGCCACTCGACTGGATCATTCCAAGCCAATGTTTGAACTATCTTGCAAACAGTTAGTTGCACACACTTTCGCAAAGTCAGTCCCTGAGAAGCTTTTGGATAATTTTATCTGCTCACGTGTACAAGCTCTGGAAAATATGTTGCAAAGAGCAACAGGGAACATGGTAAGGAAGCGTGGCGGGTGAACCTCTTCATGAGAGTCAACGGTTAATCATGTTGTTACTCCGAGTATTACCAGGAAGTATGTGTGAAAGGAACAATAGTGAGTTGAGATCACATGGACCTGGAACCTATATCTTTCTCATAAGAAAGTTGTCCTTTCTTATCTTGTCTTATGTAAATTGTTTTTATTAAAACCTGTTTATGTTCAAGGTGTTCATCTCATCCAGCGATATGGTATGGTAGTAGATGGTGACCAGTGCCAGGGAAATTGAGGCAAACAGCAGGAAGTGCCTGAAGTGATGCCCAGAGAGACAGCACAGTGCCATTGATGAAAATGAGGTGAGTCGGAAGTGGGAGAAATACCTGAACATAAACTCAGTGGGTGCAAGCAGCAGACAGCGATGGATTTCAAGACTCATCTTGGTATTGAACTGGATGAAATGCGAAGACATTTCTTCAACCAGAGAGTGGTGAGCCTGTGGAATTCATTGCCGCGGAGTGCAGTGGAGGCCGGAACGCTGAATGTCTTCAAGGCAGAGATTGATAGATTCTTGATGTCACGAGGAATTAAGGGCTACGGGGAGAATGCTGGTAAGTAGAGTTGAAATGCCCATCAGCCATGATTGAATGGTGGGGTGGACTCAATGGGCCGAATGGCCTTACTTCCACTCCTATGCCTTATGGTCTTATGGATAGAGGGGAAGCCCATTCAAATCCTGAGAGAGTGCAACAAATCTCGCAGCTAGGAATGTGACAAACTTCCAGTACAAGTAATCAATCACAATCTGTACAGTAGTATCATGGATCAGGTGACTCACAGCCACGGGGAACAAAATTTACCAGTGGTCAGCACATGGCAAGGAACATGGCAAGGTCAAGCTATTCGTGAACCCCACTGACTGAAATGTAGCCAACTAGTTGTATAGGTCACAAAAACCAAAGGAAATACCATGTTGCAGCAGCAGTTCTGCACAGAAAATAAATCCAGACCACCCAAGATCCTGTATGCTGTCCTGGATAGGGATGTAAACTGGAATATGGCCAAGCACAAGTGCTTATACATTGTTAGGTATAGGAGTGTGTTTTTATATAAGCAAAGAAGTGTCAGTTGTGCCACCTCTGTGCTCTGAGAAGCGTTGGGTTGTGGGTGCTGCTCCACTTCATGGATGGTGAAAGATAACTTTGGACAGCTAATGCTTGACTGGGTACATAGCTGGCATTCAAAAATAACAGCAATGCCAGGTTTCCTGGGATATCCCAGCAGTGGAGAATACTTCTGCCTATGATGAATGGAGGAATTGGGCTAGCATTTGATGAGGGGGGCACCACAGGGATGTGGTACTAGTTAAATAAGTGTGTTTAGGACAATATGCGAGGACCATTTGGTCTCTTAGAGAGAAACTCTCATTGAAACTCAATAAAAATAACACTGCTAATTTCTGGTGAAATTCAGGCTGTAGAGTTTTGAAGGACACAATACCTTATGTCAAGAATTTAAAGGAACTTAAATAAATCAAAATTCAACAAGAATTGGAACAGTTTAACTACATGAAAGAGACTGCTGGCCTTAAGCCTAAAACTGGCCTTTTAGCAATTGCACAATGCTCTCAAGCTTTGGAGGCTTGAGAAAATGTTATAGTAGATTTACAAAATCCCCATGCACAGACAGCTAATGTTCTCATGGAAGTGATACAACAAAGAGATATCTCGATGGAGGAAATGGTCTCCCTTTCACAGAATTATTGGGATCTCCAAGATCACTGTGATTAGCTGAGTAAAATATGTTCATACAATCAGTGAGAGATGATATTGAGTTTCAAACCAAAAATATTGGCAAAGAAAAAAAGTCAAGCCAAAACAAGCTCAAAATAATGGTAGAGATCTTCCCCTGATCTTTTAAATCAAGACTTAGATATACATGGGGAAGGGATAAGTCAGTCTGCAAACCACAGTGCTGTGCAGGTACATCTTGGAGATCCTGTTTCAGAAGTCTATTTCTTCTGCATTCCAGATTCTGTCCTCTGTAGAAAGGGTGCCATTCCACTCAAATCCTGTGCTCATCCTCTGAGACAATGACCAAGCAACTTTGAATGTATCCTCCAACCAAGCCAAGAATGCTGTCAGAGATGAATGCCTTAGAGGCTTGTAAGAGTGGTGATGAGGAAGTGATTTAACGCATTAAATATTCATATTTACATATTAATTGTTCAACAAAATGGAGGTGACTGATAGGGGAAGGATGTAGTAATAATGGTTAATCATATATTTACAGTAAGAATAACTATGAGCAAGTGCAAAAAATGTCAGAGTGATATGATGTGTGGAACTAGACCTTGAGTCTGTAGGACCCTAGAAAATGTCCTAACTTACCATGTCTTGGAAATACTTATGTTTAATAAACCCTGTTAACGTTCACTCAAAAAAGTCTAGCCCTCACTTTATTACACCTCAATATTTCCCCTTCCCTGCTGCAGTAATTTTGATAACATTGGACAGAAACCTTGTTTTAGGTCTAAGTGGCTTTTCTGCCAAAGTGAAGTAGAAGCCTCAAGAAAATGCACCACCCTTACATCAGACATTTTGGCAACTTAATTCAATTGTGAAAAAGGAACAGCTTCAATGTTAGTGAATTTGTGGTAATCAAGATGAGGTTTACCAGGATCCTGGCTGGATTGAACGGTCTGAGTTATGAGAAAAGATTGAGTAGGCTGGGGTTGTTTTCCTTGGAACAGCGACGTTGAAAAGGGACCTGACAGAGGTGTATAAATAATGAGGGGCATAGATAGGATGGGTATAAAGAGGCTTTTTCCACTCATTGAGGGGTCAATAGTCACAGGGCATATATTTAAGGTAAGAGGTAGTAGGCTAAAAGAGGAGTTGATTTTTTTTACTGCAAGGATATTCAGAGTCTGGATGAAATGTCTGTAAGAGTGCTTAATTCAGAAATTCTCATAACAATTAAGCAGTATTTAGATATCCACTTGCATTATCATTGTCTCCAGGGCTATAAGCCAAGAAGCAGAAAATGGGATGTGTGTGGTCAGAACTTTGTTGACCAGCACAGAAGAAATTAGCTGAATGGCCTTCTTCTGTGCTGTAAACACCTCTACGCCTGTTAGAATAAGATGCAACAAATGAGCAGAAACAAGAAGTTTGGAAACTGAGAAAGCAGTATAAGCACTGATATCAGTTGTGTGCTGACAAGTCATTTCGCATTGCAGTTTGAAAAGGCTAATAATTACTTTGCCTCTGGCTTGTTGAGGTGTCAAATTTACTAACCTGAGGAATATGGATAGTAGAATACACTGGAACTGGATACCATGATAATATTTAATTGTTGTGCTGAATAGTTTATGACATGTGGATTTTCAAGCATATTAAGATCGTAATGTGATGCTCATGGGAAAAAAAACAAAATATTTGCAGTGATTTTTCTGTAACAATAAGCCTGCCATTTTAAAATCTTGCTTAGTCTATGAGGAGACACCTTTTTGACTATCCAAAATACCAGTTTCAGGTGGCCTGGGGAATGGAAGACCTGCATTTATATAGCACTTTTCATAATCACCAGATGTATCAAGGTTTATAGCCTGCTTTTGAAGTGCAGTAACAATTAACTGCACTCAGCAAACTCCCACTGACAACAATGTGATAATAACCTCATAATTGTGTTTTTGTTGACTGAATAATGAATATTATCCAGGACAAAAATACTAGGTCAAGTTAGAGTCTCAATGGACAGCTATTCTGCAATGATTAAGATTTAAGATACACATATGAACAGACAAGGAATAGAGTGACACAGAGCATGTGCAGGCAGATGTATTGCTTTAGAGGGGCATCATGGTTGACAAAGACATGGTGGGCCGAAGGGCCTGTTCTTGTGTTTTACTGATCTATGTTTTAGCTTCTATGTTCTTTAATTCTGAATCTAGTCCCGATAGAAATTAAACTCCAGTGAATTCCTTGTGCTGTAATGGAGTAGTTGCCTTCACAATATTTAATGTACTGTAAATGTTTTTTCTCTGCCTATAAAATATCTGTTCTCGGAAGTAAGACCATTAAAGGGAGAGCCCTGTGTAGATTTATGATAATATTTAAAAGTATAATCCCAAAGTGAGAGACATCTAAATGTATAGTAATATGGACTTTAATGATTCCTGTAATAAGTTTAAAAGATTTATGATATGATAATTGCCATTAGGCACTCAAATGCTCCTTTGATTTTCTGTCTAATTTTATTAGCAATCCATCTAGGTTCTGAGTCAAAACTGAAAGGCTTATGAATATTGCAGCAAAATGGATAATTTTTATTAAGCAAGATCAATTAGCACTTGCTACTTGTTTGAAATGGGTGAATGGTGGCTACATTACATCCTGCCAATAATGAATGCTCAGGATAAAAGGCTTTTGGAGAAGAAATGAAAATAAAATAGAAATCAATGGGCAGAATTTTGGGCTCACCAGCAGATTTGCAGCTGGAGTTGAGGGGGTGTACACATCCTTAAGCAATCCTTCCCTATGCCAACTTACCCACCTCAACTGTCCACACATTACAGAAGGGGAGGGAAGGTGTAGGGAAAACTGCAGAGCTAAGGGTTAAAGGTAAACATGTCAATAGGCAGCTGACTGAAGTCAAGCTGCGTGTATATAGTTTGCAGACAATGTGCAATAAATTTATCAACAGCATAGACTCCTGCAGTCTGCATTGATCCTAACCCAAGACATTATCCAAAAAGAATCACAACAATTATGATGGCTTTTTGAGATCCTTAAGTGGCCAATAAATGATGACCCAAAGGACATTCCTGCTCAGCCTCAATTTTCAGGCTGACAAGACAGAGTTAAGGGACAAGAGGGCTGGTGGGTGCGAGGCCAGAAAATAATGTTATTCCAGATCTGTTTGGGGTGGAAAGGGATGGGTCAGGAGGGGGAGGGGGTACACATCCACTAACAGACTTATTTCAACATCAGGCAGCCTGACCATCCGCAAAGGGGTTCCACACTGTCCACTTCTGCCTTTTCATAAACACCAGGGCCCCACCCTTTTGGACCTTACCTCTCCTTCCTAGCCTGAAACTGGACTCCCGTATCTTCCACTCTGGGGACTGTATGCTGGGACTGGGGAGCTGGTGGCCAATCAGATTGGATGGCTGCTCCCTGCTCACTTTTAAGTGAGGGCACAACTTACATCTCCAAACAATAATTCCCTTTGGAGCATTGAATAACTGTGGTGCAGTCAGTCTTGATAGATTTGATTTGATTTATCACAGTAAATCGAAGTACAGTGAAAATTGTTGTCTTATGTGCTTTACAGGCAGATCAAGGGCATTCGGGTAATAGAGCAGAATGCAGGATACAATGTTATAGCTGTATGTTTTCCAGCAGGTCTTTGGGCACTGCAAAGTGAAAGTTGCAATCCTGATATTTTTGGCCTTTATTACAAGTAGATCCTTGTAATCTCTGAAACACTTCAGCTATAATACTGTTGACTTGTGAAACATGATTGTAAAGTAATAAAGAGAATAATACAACACCAACATCTAATTTTTCATTAAAATTAGAAGCAAGATGAATTTTTGAAACACTAACCAAGTGGTTGCACAGGGATAAAATAAATTGTACTACTATCACTAAGAAGCTTGAGTCAGGAGGATATCAGCTCAGTTATGATACTATTCTTAACTTGAAATGTGTTGAGTATTTTGGAACTGATGAGAGGCAATGGCATCTTCTTGATGTGGGTAGGGTGAAATTGGACTGGGAAACCTTATTTAAGTTGTTATTGCATCCTTTTTCAGTGTACAGGCGAAAAGTGTATGAGGACAAGACTGGAAGTTTAAAAACCTTATATGTCATCTTAGCAGCAGGGGTGCAAACTCTACCCAGAGTGAGGGAATCAGGAAGTCAATTCAAGATGTTGATTGTGGGGCTACCAGAAAAGTTAAATACTAAATTGCTGGGTAATTATCTGACAAATGTTCGGCACTGTCACAGCAAGCACAGGACGAGCACTGCCATTTGAACAATCACCTCGTCAACACTATCAGGTAGTGATAGACTATCGTTAGGAACATCAAATGGATGCTGAACTTCAGAGACCAGGAAAAGCAGATGGATGCTGCTCACTAATTGCCAGGATTCACATTACTTCCTACTGAGTAGCCAGAAGTCACTTTTGCTATTCCCCACCCCCATTCCCACCTGTGCTACTGCTGAGAAAAATAAATGAACAGACGTAATAACTAAGCTTGTTGCTATGGTAATATCTATTGTGCCAGCTGTTTAGTTGCCATTCATAGAAGCAGTAGGGAAGTAATGATAGGTCACAAGGCAGCATGTGTTTTCAGGTAGATGTTTTATTCTTAGATTCACAGATTCATACAGCGCAGAAAAGGCCCTTCAGTCCATTGAGTTTGCACCGACAATAAGCACCACTATAGGTGTGCTAATCCTAATTTCATGCACATGTTCCATATTCTTGAATGTTATTATATTTGAAGTGCTCATCCAAATACTTTTTAAAGGTTGTAAGGTTTCCAGGCTTCATTATCTTCCCAAGCTGTGAATTCCAGATTCCCAACACTTGGTGATTGAAAAAGATTTTTCCCAAAATCAACTCTGAAACTCCTGCCCCCTACTCTAAAACAATGCCTCTAGTGGTTGACCTTTCAACCAAGGAGAACAGCTGCTTTCTATTCACCTTGTCCATACCCTTCATAATCTATGCCCCTTCCCTCATTTTGCTCTTCTCAAGAGAAAACAATCCAAGCTGATCTCGTCTCTCCTTTATAGTTCAATGTTTTTCAATTCCATTATTACCGATATGTTCTTATACTCTATGCCATGACTGATGAAAGCGCTGCTGACTTCAGGGCCTGTGAATAATTACCTCGAGATCCCTCTATATTTCTAAGCTACCCAGTGTCTTGCCATTCATTAAATACTCCCTCATCTCATTTCTTCTTCCATATTGCAACATCTTGCTCTTATTAGGGTTAAATACTATCTGCAATTGGTCTGCCCATCTAACCAGGAGAAAGTGAGGACTGGAGATCAGAGCTGAAAAATGTGTTGCTGGAAAAGCGCAGCAAGTCAGGCAGCATCAAAGGAACAGGAGAATCGACGTTTTGGGAATAAGCCCTTCTTCAGGGATGAGGAGGGTGTGCCAAGCAGGCTAAGATAAAATGTAAGGAGGAGGAACTTTGGGGAGGGGCATTGGGAAAATGATAGGTGGAAGGAGGTTAAGGTGAGGCTAATAGGCCAGAGAGGAGGTGGGGGCGGAGAGGTCGGGAAGTAGATTGCAGGTCAAGAAGGCAGTGCTGAGTCCGAGAGTTGGGACTGAGATAAGGTGGGGGGAGGGGAAATGAGGAAACTGGAGAAATCTGCATTCATCCCTTGTGGTTGGAGGGTTCCTAGGCAGAAGATAAGGCACTCTTCCTCCAGGCGTCGTGTTGCCATGGTCTGGCAATGGAGGAGGTCAAGGACCTGCATGCCCTTGGTGGAGTGGGAGGGGGAGTTAAAGTGTTCAGTCATGGGGTGGTTGGGTCGGTTGGTGCGGGTGTCCCAGAGGTGTTCTCTGAAACGTTCCGCAAGTAGGCGGCCTGTCTCCCCAATGTAGAGGAGGCCACATCAGGTGCAGCGGATACAGTAAATGATGTGTGTGGAGGTGCAGGCGAATTTGTGGTGGATATGGAAGGATCCCTTGGGGCCTTGGAGGGAAGTGAGGGGGAGGTGTGGGCGCAAGTTTTGCATTTCTTGCGGTTGCAGGGGAAGGTGCCGGGAGTGGAGGTTGGGTTGGTGGGGGATGTGGACCTGACAAGGGAGTCATGGAGGGAGTGGTCTTTCTGGAATGCTGATAGGGGAGGGGAGGGAAATATATTCTTGGTGGTGGGGTCTGTTTGGAGGTGGCGGAAATGACGAAGGATAATACGATGTATCTGGAGGTTGGTGGGGTGATAGGTGAGGACCAGTGGGGTTCTGTCCTGGTGGTGATTGGAGGGGCGGGGTTCCAGGGCAGAGGAGCGGGAAGTGGAGCAGATGCAGTGGAGAGCATCATCAACCATGTCTGAGGGAAATTATGGTCTTTGAAGAAGGAGGCCATCTGGGTTGTTTGGTATTGGAATTGGGAATATGGGATGGCATTTTTACAGGGGGCAGGATGGGAGGAAGTGTAATCTAGGTAGCTGTGGGAGATCAGCAAAGTGGCCTTTGTGAGGAGCCGCAGATAATGGTGGAGATACTAAATGAGTATTTTGCATCAATATTTACTGTGGAAAAGGATATGGAAGATATAGACTGCAGGGAAATAGATGGTAACATCTTGCAGAATGTCCATATTACAGAGGAGGAAGTGCTGGATGTCTTGAAACGGGTAAAAGTGGATAAATCCCCAGGACCTGATCAGGTGTACCCTAGAACTCTGTGGGAAGCTAGAGAAGTGATTGCTGGGCCTCTTGCTGAGATATTTGTATCATCGATAGTACACAGGTGGCAAATGGAATGAGCTGCCAGAAGAAGTGGTGGAGGCTGGTACAATTGCAACATTTAAGAGGCATTTGGATGGGTATATGAATAGGAAGGGTTTGGAAGGATATGGGCCGGGTGCTGGCAGGTGGGATTAGATTGGGTTGGGATATCTGGTTGGACCGAAGGGCCTGTTTCCATGCTGTATATCTCTATGACTCTTGACTCTATGACTCTGACCAGATCCCCCATGATTTTGAAAACTTCTATTAGATCATTTTCTCAGTCTCCTCTCCAAACAGTACCAGCTTCACTGAAATGTGTCATCTCTGGATTCTAGAAAACCACTTTTGCACTTTCTCAAATGCATTCACATTCTTCCCAGGCACCCAGGACTGTACACAATACGCCAGTTGGGGTCTAACCAGTGTATGGTATCAGTACATCATAACCTTCCAGTCTTGGCATCTATGCCCCTAGACCTACAATATTGTATATGGTCTTCACAGTTCTTTCTACCTGACCAGCTACCCTTACTGACTGACCTTCACAGGTTTCTCAGCTGCTGCACACCCTTTGGTACGGTACGCTTAATTTTTTTTTACTGTTTCTCCATGTTCTTTGTTTCCTTGTTCTGTGCTATTCTAGAATGTATCACCTCACATTTCATATTGAATTTCATCTGCCACTTCTCCACCCACTCAATGTCCTTTCAAAGTTCTATACTATCCTCCTCACGGTGTACAATTCTTCCAAATTTGATGTCAACTGCAAACTTTGAAGTTTTCCCTGTACACCAAGATCTAGATCATTAATGTATGTCAGGTAAAGCAGAGGTCCCAATTCTGACACCAGGACAATTCCACTTCAAGACTTCCTGAAGCCCCAAAGAATACCCGCTTCACCTGATAAAGGAGCAGTGCTCCAAAAGCTTGTGATTTCAAATAAACCTGCTGGACTCTCACCTAGTGCTGTTTTTCTTTTAGCAAGTCTGTTATGTGGAACTGTATCCTTTTCTAAACCAGTATACAGAAAGGCATTCCCTTCGTCATAATCTTTGTTAACTCTTCAAAAAACTCCAATGAATTAGTGGTGGCACAGTGGTTCAGTGGTTAGCACTGCTGCCTCACAGCACCAGGGACCTGATTTGAGCCCCACCTTGGACGACTGTCTGTGTGGAGTTTGCACATTCTCCCCGTGTCTGCGTGAGTTTCCTCTGAGCGCTCTGATTTCCTTCCACAGTCCAAAGGTGCACAAGTTAGGTGAATTGGCTATGCTAAATTTCCCATGGTGGTAGGTGTATTAGTCAGGGGTAAATATAGGGTACGAGAATGGGTCTGGGTAGGATACTCTTTGTAGGGTCAGTGTGGGCTTGTTGGGCCAAAGGGCCTGTTTCCATACTGTAGGGAATCTAATCTAATTAGTGATTTTCCCTGAACAAATCCATGCTGACTCTTCTAAATCAAGGTATGTTTTCTCATGTGACGATGAATTTTATCCTGAATGGTTGTTTTTTTAGAGACCATTAGCCTGGGGCTCTGAATTACTAGTCCAACAACATTAGCACTTGTCAAGGGATGATTTAATTTAACAAAGTCTGTACAGTTGGCAAGACGGGTGGAAGTGTGAAAGCAAAATAGGATTTTTATTTGAGGTGACAGGTAGACTTCATGGAGAAAAACAACTGAGTCACCACAGTTTGTTGAGCACTGAAGTGGAATTGCACCTGCTTAGAGCCTGGGAAAACCCTAAAAGGATGTGGTAGCTACTATTATACTGAGCTTAGCAGTGTGGCACAAAGCTTGTCCTGGCAAAAATGTGAAGTGCCATTCCTGCAAAAAGAAAGCCAAGGAAAACTGAAAGCATTTCTGTCAGGATTTCCAAAATTATTCTGAGGCCTTTGAAAGCTGTAAACAACTTACCACATCGAGACAAATTCCAGACCATGACTTTGCTTATTCACCCCAAAGGGAAGTTTCATAATCACTGCTAGAAAAGATGAATTGGAGATGCTGGTGTTGGACTGGGGTGTACAAAGTTAAAAATCACACAACACCAGATATAGAAAAGATGAAGCAATCAATTGTATCAATGCATCAGGAACAAAGCTTACAAAGTTAGTATTGAGTATAGTTCAAGTCCCAAAACCAAATGGTCCACTGTACATGTGTTTACTGCACATAATTAAACAAGGAGATGCATATGATGGCATCTATGGACAAAGTCTGCCAACGTCAGCAAAAGGCACAAGACTTACTTCTGGTAACTACATCTGGACGAAGAATCCAAACTACTGACATTCACCACGCAGCAAGATATTGCCTCAAGCACCCATCCTTTGATATTACAGCAACAGCATAAATTTTTCAAAAAATGGTAATTGATATCTTTCTACATTTACACGGAGCTACAGGCTTGACATTACAACAACATCTTAACTAACGGTTTCACTAAATCAGAACATAATGGCACACTGTACCTAATGCCTGAAGGACATAAGGCTTACTCTCAGTGACAAAGGTGAGCCATGGAGCCAACATCAAATATTTCGGGTTTGTCGTTTACACACCAGTCATCAGGATTAATCCTCAAGAAAAACCAAACCATTCAAAAATTGACTGCGATTTCACACCATCATCAAACTTCAAATATTCATGGAAATGATGAACAAAGTAAGCAAGTTCTTACCTAATCTGATACATGAACCACTACAATAATTGCTCAGACAAAACAAAGCACTGTCAAGGAAGTCAATGACTTGCTTTTAAGAGAGAAAAAAGAATGCATATTTCACCAGAAATATTAGCTTACTATGATCCAGAACTACCCACTATAGTAGCAGCAGATGCATTCTCAACCTACCTTAGAAACAACCCACAAACCATTGGTTACAGTTTTAAAACTCAAAGAGGAAGCAAATATGACACTGAGGATACACAAGTTTTCTTTAAGATTAATGAGGTTCAATAACCTGCTATGTCTGAGGAAAATATCAAATTACTTTTAACACATTATCATCAGTGTGCCATTTGATTTACTATCGACCTAAGTGGGCATCTGAAGTCATTGTGCAGCAGTGACTTCCGGATTTAGAAGTCAATGCCATCATTGGCCTACCATTGCTAATCACTGCACACAGAAGCTTGAACTTAGCAGCCACACAGCTTATGGGGAACATTGGTTACTATGTATTCTTATGAAAAGACTGCAAAATGGTACAGAAATTTGATCAAAGAAGTGGAGTCCTATATTTCATTGACTACAAAATATTTACCTGAGTTTAGCAAATTTGATAAACTGGTGAAAAATGCGCTTGAATTCAGGAGTAATTTTTCAAATGTTGACCAGAATATGCTCCATGCAATCCTTTGCCCCAAAATATTTTGAGCAACAAACAAATATCAGTGCTGTGGGCAATCTGATGATCAACAATGAAAGACTGATTTTCCCAAGCTTCCTCAGACTTGATATTCTTCAAAAGATACACCAAGGTCACTAGGCTATTATAAAGTGTTGTGTAAGAACCTGAGTTCTGCATTGTAACCAAGGAGTGCAAAATCACTGGAAGGAATGCTTTCCAGTTGCAACAATGTGCAATCAATTAGAATGAGCAGATGCAATCACTAATTGCTGCTTTTTTTTCTGGACAAAAGGGAGCAAACGAGTGACTAAATTATGGAAAAAAACATATCTACTGAGTTTAAGTGAAAACTTGGAGAGCAGGAATCCTCAATCTTCTCTGAGAGAGCTCAGAACAAGATCTGTGAGATTGGTAAAACCACCACAGTGATTATCTCTGTAGGCCTGAGAGGAAGGGAGAAATTTGGGGGGAATATATAGGATAATGTAAATAATATATAGAGTCAGACTGTGGGGAAGGTGTAGTATAATACTAAATATTTATGTAGTTGTCATTAATGTAAGAGATCACATGAGAATAGGCTTTAGTGAGAAGCAGTTCTGTGCCTTTAAGCTTAATGAGGGAAAAACTTACCATCAACCTAGTCTCGTAGTCTCTACTGATCCTGACCAAGGACCCAGCATTCCTAAGACTTACCAGATGATAAGAGAAGGACAGGACAGGACTGAAACATTTAGAGTTTAGAATAACTGAACGATCATCTACACATTCAACATAATATGCTGTTTTATTGAGTCATTGTTTGCAGTTCTACAGATGTTTTCACGTTCCATGCCATGTGTTCTTTCAATCATGGAACCTTGCTGTCCTGTGCGGATCAATATCATATTATTTCACATAATTATTTACTGGGCAAACAGGAATTTGAGGAAATTCACATTTTTCCGATTCTAACAGACACCTGTAATTGTTCGGTGAGTTTATTCAGTGAACCATATAGCTTACGTAAATTCTGTATCGTCGTCTTATGTTGCTACATGAGTTGAATAATGCTGGGGTAGCTCTCTGGAGTGAGGGAGTGAAAGTTGCCTGAAATTTCCATTCCTGCTCACAATTCAGAAGCTGGGATCTGGGATTGTTGTATAGCTACGAAGTCAATATTTTCAAAAGGTAACATTTTTCTCCTTATGCACCCTGAAATTGTACAAATCACACATAATACTAGTCTATGTGACCTCGGCACATAATGATTGTGATGGCATTATTAGTGCAATGTTTGTGTATCCCAGACTCACTTTCAGTACCGCATTTGGTAGTTGAAGTCAACATCAATGAGTTCATTTGATAAAATTGTTTCAAAACTGTTTTGAAATAAAAATTGATTTTAACAGGCCTCTTTCTTACTGCTTCTGATGAAGCAGTTCTGAGAGTAGAAGCAATGTGTGCCCTTGATGTTTTCATCTGAAATATGATCAAAGGTAAGGTTGATCAGTACGTAAAGTGCATAAAATGGAAGGGGTTCTACAGAGGAACAAATGCACTGAGGACCTTAAGAACATTTGAATAAATCACTTTGATTTAGTACCTGAGCACAATTTCAGTCCCCTGCCTAATTTCATGATTTCTTTTGAGTGCACCTTGGGTTTTCAGAGTTCAAATCTCCAAACTTGATTACTCCTGGATTTTAATCTTAAAATGAAGGACCTGAAAAAGCAGATGTTAAAATTAGTAATAAAAGTCCCAAGGTCCTTGTATATGGAAAGAGGCCAGCCATAGGCCAATAGGAATTTCTTTTCTTTGAAAGGAAGATTAAAACGATTTGGGAAGGGGCTGGGGGAGGCTGGAGTGTCAGAATGACACACTGGTGGGGAAATGCAAGGTGCACACAGAATTCAGAGTGATAAAGCACATTAGAACAAAGCCTATTCAGAATAAGGAGGGATAAGGTAGGGGTTAAATGTGAAGCAGACTAAAATGGGCCTAAATGGGCATCCCAGAGAATGGTAAATACATTTGATGAGTTGACTGTGCAAATAGTCACAGGGGATTATGATTTAATAGCAATGATATAGCAAGGGAACAGGCACTCAATACTCCTGATTGCAATATATTCGGGTGAGACAGGGAAGAAACAAAGGAAATTGGAAGAAGGCATAGTTTTGGCACTATTTATTAGATTCTGCTGTAATAGGTCTTTTGCTACCATGAAAATGTATTTATTTCTGGGCCAGAAATTTTGGGTTCAGTGCTCACAGTAATTTTAGGAGAAAGTGAGGACTGCAGATGCTGGAGATCAGAGCTGAAAATGTGCTGCTGGAAAAGTGCAGCAGGTCAGGCAGCATCCAAGGAGCAGGAGAATCGATATTTCAGGCATGAGCCCTTCTTCAGGAATGAGGAAAGTGTGCCAAGCAGGCTAAGATCAAAGGTGGGGAGGACGGACTTGGGGGAGGGGCATTGGAAATGCAATAGGTGGAAGGAGGTTAAGGTGAGGGTGATAGGCCAGAGTGGGGACAGAGAGGTCAGGAAGAAGATTGCAGGTTAGGAAGGTGGTGCTGAGTTCGAGGGCTGGGACTGAGACAAGGTGGGGGGAGGGGAAATGAGGAAACTGGAGAAATCCGAGTTCATCCCTTGTGGTTGGAGGGTCCCTAGGCGGAAGATGAGGCACTCTTCCTCCAGCCGTCGTGTTGCTATGGTCTGGCGATGGAGGAGTCCAAGGACCTGCATGTCCTTGGTGGAGTGGGAGGGGGAGTTGAAGTGTTGAGCCACGGGGTAGTTGGGTTGGTGGGTCTGGGTGTCCCAGAGGTGTTCTCTGAAATGTTCCACAAGTAGGCGGCCTGTCTCCCCAATATAGAGGAGGCCACATCGGGTGCAGAAGAATGCAGTAAATGATGAAGGGGGAACCTCAATTACATTAACTGGGAAAATAAAATAAGAAAGCTTCACGAGAGGAAAGAATTCTTCACAGGTTCAAACAAAAGTTTTATATAAACTTTACTTCTGGCCCAAAGTGGGAGGAAGCAAAGCAGGATCAAATTCCAGGGAATGAAGCAGGGCAATTGAAATATCTTTCAGTGGTTGGAGTGTAGTGGTAACAGTGATCACAACGTTATTAGGTTTAGAGAGGTTATCGAAAAGGAACAAGAGGGAATCAACTGAGTTGCAAGAAGAGTTGGTCCTGATGGATTATAATGACAGATTGCCAGACAAAACAGCAAAAGAGCGTGGAAGACCTTCAAATATGGGTGAAGTTGTGAACAGACAATGTAGGAAGAAGAAAGGAAATGCAATCAAAGATCTTGTTCCTCGAAGACTAAATATATAGAGGTTAAAATTAAACAGGAAAAGGAAGTTAATTTCAAATGAGAGGTTTATAATAAAGAAGGAAATTGAATTTACAGAAGAAATCTGAGAAAGGGAATAATGGTCAAAGGAAGCATGAAAACCTAGGGCCAACATAAAAGGAAATACAAAGGGCGGCATGGTGGCCTGTAAGGATAAAATCATAAATGCATCAAAAATCACAGTGGTTAGCACTGCTGCCTCATAGCATCAGGGACCCGGGTTCAATTCCCGCCTCAGGCAATTGTCTGTGCGGAGTTTGCACATTCTCCCCATGTCTGCGTGAGTTTCCTCCCGTTTCCTCCCACAGTCCAAAGATGTGCAGGTTAGGTGAATTGGTCATGCTAAATTGCCCATAGTGTTAGGTGGATTAGTCAGGAATAAATATAGGGGGGTAGGTTTCTCTTCAGAGGATCGTTGTGGACTTGTTGCGCTGAAGGGCCTGTTTCCACAATGTAGGTAATCTAAACTAATCCCTTAAGTCTTATACATATAAATAATAAAACGGTCATTAAAGAAACAGAGATTGCTGTTGAAACTCAGCATTAATGGAGATAAAAATAGTTAATGTTTCAAGATGGTTAAGATTTCCTCAAAACTCTCACTGAGGAGATGGCTGGACTCTGACGGAAATATTTTGCAGCTGTCTTCATTAAAGATAAGGATGATGACAATATCACAGTGAAGAAAGCAACAGGAGACAAATTAGAAGACACAAAATATAATTTGAGAGGTATTTAAAGGGGTTCTTACTGTAGAAAACTCATCCAATCTTGATGGGATGCATTCTAGATTGCTGAAGGAAGTAAAGTTAGAAATTGCAGAACTTCTGGCAGTAATCTTCGAAGCCAACTGAAATAACGAATTAGTGATGGAAGATTATAAAACTGCAATGTTAGACCATTGGTCAAAAAACAGAAAGAGAGAGTTTCAGCAACCCTAGGTCATCAGCCTAATGTCCAGGGCGAAGACATTTTCAGAGACATCTGATACAAAACATAGCTGGAACTTGAAAAATGGGTTAATAAGTGAAAGGCAGCATGGTTTTTTAAAAGGAAAATTATGTTTCTGAATTGGATTGAGTATTTTGAAGTAAGGGAAAGAATTGATAAACGTAACAAGTGTGCTTGATGTTGTATATGTGGATGCTTTCAGAAAGCATCTGAGCAAGTTTCACCTGAAAGACCTATCAGCAAAATTGGAGCCCTTGAGGTTAAAGAGACAACAGCTGTATGGATATGATACTGTTGAGGAACAGAAATTGGGCAGTATTAGTGAATGGACACTTTATTCTAAAGGCAAAAAAGGCAGCTTTGCACAACAGTTGGATTCACTGTGTCTTTTCACTAGAATGTTATCAAAGTTGGAAGATTTCAGTGACGTGACTGGGAAACTGGGTGCAGAATATTAAGATTTTGTTCAAGATGGCTTAAAAAGGGTTTCATAGTGTAAATCAGGAGGATCCATTTTGAGCAATAGAAATTTTGATGAAAGCAGTAGAATAGGATTAATTGGATACCGTTTTTCAAAAAGCTGACAAAGGCAAATTGGAATGAATGGCCTCCTTTTAGGCTGTATCTCTTATTTTATAATCCAGATCGGAAGAGAGAGCAGAAAATTGGCAAGAATAAGGGTGGCACGATGGCTCAGTGGTTAGCACTTCTGCCTCACAGCAACAGGGACCCAGGTTCGATTCCAGCCTTGGGCGACCGTCTGTTTGGAGTTTGTACATTCTCCCTGTGTCTGTGTGGGTTTCCTCTCACAGTCCAAAGATGTGCAGATCAGGTGAATTGGCCATGCTAAATTGCCCATAGTGCTATGTGCATTAGTCAGAGAGGGTCAGTGTGGACTGGTTGGGCCAGAAGGACCTGTTTCCACACTGTAGGGAATCTAATCTAAAATAAAAAAAACATACAAATAACCTGCATTAGATACTGGATAGAAGAGTAAATTGTATGTGTGGCTTAAGATATAGCTACAGGCCTGACAAAGACAAAATTTGAGTTCTTTTTGGGAGAAAGTGCAATTTTCTACTTAATAATGTATGATTACAGGAATCTGCTGACAGATTTCATGGCATTTATCCACTCTGCAATCTGCTCGTAAGCAACTACGCAACATGATGTACTTTCGCTTCAGGTCTGACTGAATTAAGACAGATATATTTGGTGCTCAATAAATAACAATGGAAGTCTGATCTTCCTCCTTCAAAGTCATTTTTCTGGGCAATAATACGAAAAATGCTTTTAAAATTTATGCTTGTGTTGCACAATAGAGCAGGCAATGACAACACTAAGTTCTGTTTTTTAAAATGGTGCCTTAGACCCTGGCTTGATCATAAGTTTTACTTTTCATTTTGTTGACCATGGTGGTTAGTCACCAAACAAGTTCGTGAGGGACTGTCAATGAACTAAAACTATTTAATATTGTATGATTACAAATATCAGAAAGATGCAATCTTTTAAACAAAATTACAGAGAACCAAACCTCAGTAGAGCATCACCTGTGTCTCCAGGTTTAAGTCCCTTTTTTAAGATGGCACAACTGTAATTGGTTTCTTTTTGGTAAATGTCTACATTTACTTGATGCTATTTTCTATGCCTAATGTCTCTTCTTGAGATCTTTGAGTAACTGTTAACTCAGCTCACTTACTGTTGGACATGGATTCCTGAAACTCATGTCTTGAACAACATTGCAATCCTCTCTGACATTTCCCTGCCTTCTACTTTTGGACGTTCCTTCGAAGCAACTCAGGAAATCATGTTTTTCCCAGCTCTAGTTGCTTTGACTGTTAATAACAATGCATATGTTTTTAAGAACCTCTTTTCTTTAGCTGACTAATATCTGAATGAATCTGCTTCTGAGACCTCTAACCCACATATACACAAACCCTCTCTCTGGGCTGTAAACCTAAAGTCAGCAAACACTTAAACAGTTATCTCCCTGAGTGGCTTGCCAGTCATGCATCTAAAATTGCAAAGTTTCTTAGAAATGTTATCAGTTGTTCACTGTTCAAAAATTACTTTCTGATCTCTTTAATAAAAGCAAATCTTTACAGAACTTAAAATTAGTATCAATTTTTCTTTCAGTTTAGAACCTGAGCTATGAAACAGTAATAATATTGTGAATCTTCATCCCACACCCTTACAGGCTTTGAGAGAGGGGGAGATGTATATGCTGCACCAAAGGACTGGCAGAATGACCAAATGGTAGGATAATGGAAGGGAAGGAAGAAGGCAGGTATGATGGGTTGTTTAAACAAAGATTTAGAAGAAAGGAGCAAGTTAGAAGGCACAGGTATTTGGGAATTTGGAAATTTATAGAACACAGAACAGAAATGGGCCCTTCTGCTCACGATGTTGTGCCAAACTTGACATCAAATGAAACTAGTCCCTTCTGCCTGCCCTTGGACAATATCCATCCATTCTTTGCATATTCACGTGCTTATCTAAAAGTCTCTTAAATGCCCCTATCGTATCTGTCTCCATCACCACCCCAGCAGCACCTTCCAGATTCCTGCCACTCTTTGTTAAAAAAAGTGTCCTTTACCTCTTCTTTGAATTTTTCCCCCTCACCTTAAATGCCTGCCCCTATTAATAGACATCTCAACTCAGAAAAGGATTCTGACTATCAACCCTATCAATGCATCTAATAATTTTATAGACTTCTATCAAGTCTCCCTTCAGCCGCCATTCCTCCTTACAGCTCATACCCATCCAGGCAACATCCTGGTAAGCCTCTTATACACCCTCTCCAAAGCCTTCAGATCCTTCCTATAATTAGAAGTGTGGCTGAACCACAGTCTTAAAAAGCTGCAATATGAGATCCTGACTCTTGCACTCAATTCCTTGACTAATAAAGGCAAACATGCCATATGCTTTCTTTACCACCTTATCTACATGTGTGGCCACTTTTAGGGAGCTATGGACTTGAACCCCAAGATCCCTCTGTACATCAATGTTATTCAGGATTCTGCAATTAACTGTCTACATTTGCTTAACATTTGATATCCTAAAGTGCAGTAGCTCACACTTACATGGATTAAACTCCATCTGCTACTTCTCCACCCAGATCTGCAACTGATCTATATCTAGCGGTGTCATTTGGCAATCTTTTACACTATCCACAACTCCACCGATCTTTGTATCATCTGCAAACCTATTAACCCACCCTCTACTTTTTCATCCAAGTCAGTTATATATATCACAAACAGCAGAGGTCCCAGTACAGGTCCCTGTGGAACACCAATACTCACAGACCTCTAACCTAAAAAACACCATTTCACCACTACCCTCTGCTTTCTATGTGCAAGCCAATTATGAATCCATGTGGCTAGGTCACCATGGATCCCATGCATCTTAATCTTCTGGATGAGCCTACCACGACAGTGATACCTGGATGGTAAAGGTACATACACAAAGCATGGAGAAAATGAAGGATTGAGTGCTGGTAGAAGAAACCTCAGTTTAGGGAATAGAGTTTGGATGCAATGAAGTTTATACTGATAGGAACAGCTGAGTTCACAGAAGAATTTAAACACAAGTTTAATTAGTTTAAATGTGAAACATTAATCAACTGGGTGGGTAAACATGACTTGGTGTGGAATAGGACACAAGCCACAGTTCTGGACATCTGTGAAGGGGAAAATGAAATGTTGGCAAGGGTAGCGTTACGCTAATCAAGTCTGGACATGATGTATAAATAAAGACTTCAAAGGCAATAGGCAAAGAAAGAAAATATTTTAAATCCTTTCACAGGGAGTGGACACCATCGGCTCGGGGATAATTATTCTTTCTTAATCAACTTTGAGAAGATGGTGGTGAGCTGCCTCCTTTGAACTGCTGCAGCCTGTTAAGCACAATGCTGTTGGGAAGGGAATTACTAGGTTTTGGCCCAGCAACTTTGAAAGAATGATGATATCATACTAAATCAAATAGTGTGGAGTTTGGAAAGAAACTTGCATGTTGTGATGATGAAGGTAATCAGTTGGAAGATGCTATTGAAGAAGTCTTGGTGAGTTGCTGCAATTTACCTTGCAGAATGATTATACACTGCTGCTATTATGCATCAATGATGGAGAGAGGTGACAGTTGGAGTATCAATTAAATGGGCTGCTTTATCCTGGATAGTGCACAGGCTCTTGTTTGCTGTTAAAGCTGCACTCAAGCAGATTATTGGAGAGTATCTCATCACACTCCTGACTTGTGTCTTGTAGCTGATGAAAAGATTTTGGAGAGTCAGAAGGTGAGTTACTTGTCACAGAATTCCTTGCCTCTGATCTGCTGATGCAGCCATAGTATTTATATAGCTGTCCAGTTCAGTTTCTGGTCAAGGGCAAACTCCAAGGCGTTGATAGTGTGGGACTCTGTCATTTTTCTTAAGTGTCTACTTCTATTTCTTGTTTTCAAATTATATTACCTCATGTATACTCAGAATACAATAAAAAAACTTTCTAAAACTCAGGACGTGCCAAAATGCTTTACAATCAATCATATAGTTCTAAGGGTACTCATTGTTATAGGAGACAATGAGAGCCGAAATGCACAGTATATTCCACAAGAATAAAATTAATACTTAATCATGGTCTGGTTTAGCTGTTAGTCGGTATTGACCAAACACAATGTAATTTCCCCTGTTCTTCTGTGAATAGTACTGCAGGATTGTTTACATCCATCTAAAGGATCAAAGGCAGCTTTGATTTTGATGTAATGTGTTATCCATTTTGACAGTGGAACACTTAAACATTCGCTAAAGTCTCTGGAACCTTTTGTCTTTTCATGGAATAAAGAGAATGTAGTCAATGTTGTTATTCATCTACATTTTTTTTATTGTCATTGTCTGTTATGGATGGGATATTGCATATAGTACACTTTATGAGAAATGTTTGTTTTCTCAGTAACTCCTCAGTAATACAAATGACTAAAACACAAACAACAATTGTTTTGGTCTCTAATTTATTTGAACATGCTTTGAACAACTTTAGGCAGCATGGATCTTCAACAGATTACTGAGTGCTAATACTCATACCTATCCTGAGGCAATCAAGACTATTCAAGGTAATATTCTGTGTCAAGCGTTGTGGGCTATTATTTTATATATTTTTAAAAAATTGACTCTCTGTGTTTCAAAGAGTTGTAAAAAAAATTCTTGATTTGGAACAGCTATCTTGCCAGACTTATTTGCTTTGCTAAGGCACTGCAATTACTGCGACAGAAGACCAGACAGAATATTTGATCTGCAATCTAAATACGAATATTAGTGGCAAAGATAATCATAGTTGGGAGAGCTGTAGTTATCATCTATTTTATCTGTATATATATGCAGAAACCTCTTCCAGACCTGAGAAGGTTAAATAGATTTAATTAGTGTACACGTAAATGCAATCATTTGTGTTTGAATAAAATTTGACTGTTTTCAACATTTAAAACACCACTTGTTCAAATTTGTATTTAGTATGCTTGTCCAGCTGGTCTTTCATCTCCTTAGCATTTAGATTACAATACACCCAAAATAATCAATAAACATCAATTCTTCACATGTCCCGATCTGCAGAATGAAGCTACATTCATTATCCAAATTCTCATACATTTTAAATCCTTGCAAATTGATAACCTTTATCATAGGTTTGTGGGTCTGTGTGTGTTCAGATCATAATCAGATTTGCATTTAACTAATAGCTTACAGACATTACTCACAGTGCATGAGGAGGAAAGGTGAACAAAAGAAAGGAGGCAAGTTCAGTCAGAAAGAAGATAAAGTAAGTTGAAGAGGGATTGTGAGATGCATTTAATTGCAGTGAGGGAAAAATAAAAGCAGGGAGTAAGGTTCAGGGAAGTGCCATGATATTGGCATGAGAGATATTCAAGACTGGGGGAGAAGAAATGCAGTCTTAATTTTAGGGTTGCCAACTAATTGCCTAAAATGGGCGATTGACAATTTGTAGCAATTTTCAGTTTATTGAGAATCAGACAAAAGAAGAGAAATATAAAAGCCATGATAGATAAGAATACTTCACTGCTCCAGAGCAGTTCTGTAAAATGGAGGCAAACTTTTCAGAAGGTGGTATGTGTATGGAATGAGCTGCCAGAGGAAGTGGTGTGGGCTGGCACAATTGTAACATTTAAAAGGCATCTGGATGGGTATATGAATAGGAAGGGTTTGGAGGATGTGGGCTGGGTGCTGGCAAGTGGGACTAGATTGGGTTGGGATATCTGGTCAGCATGGACAAGTTGGACTGAAGGGTCTGTTTCCATGCTGTACATCTCTGTGACTCTATGCCCTGCTGATTTTTGTGGTAGTCATCAGGGCAGCTGGCTTTGTGCTTCACTTGAGCTGATATAGAAGAATTCTTTGTCTTCCCTCAAGAAGATAGTGGCTTCGCCCCCTGCTCCTGCTCAAAAGCTGTGTTCCCACCTTTTCCTATTGCTATATTCTGAGGGCTCACCAGCTCCACTGTGTCAATATCCTGTCCAAATCTTCTTGACCATGGACAACCATCCATGATTGTCCCCTTGCTCACCTCAATTTGGTGGTTGGATTTTATTCCATCTAAGAACAAAACATTTTTATTTCCAAAAACATTGCACTCATAATAGAGTAGTGTGGCAGCCAATAAACCTTTTGATTTTGCTAGTGGAATGCCAGTTATTGTTGTTATCCAGTTAAATAAGGGTGCCTGCTGCACAGAAATACCAAATATGGTATGCTAAATGAACATGTGTTTATGGAAGACCCTAATTTCCAAAAGAAGGTATTAGCTGGGGACTAACGGTAGAGTTGGTTACAGCAATATAGTGGCCCAAGGAGGAATATGTAAAGGAGGCTAAGGATTTAGGGTTTGACAAAAGGGAACTGATGCAAGTTGGTAAGAACAATTACAGGACTGATCATGGTGACAGTCATAAAGTTTTAGAAAAATTGAGAAAGGTGATATTTGTGACTGCCAAATAGGGTTTTAAAAAAATTCTTTCCTGGGATATGGCCATTGTGGAAAGGCAATCATTTGTTCCCCATCCCTGAGTGCCCTTCAAATGAGTGGCTTACTGTGCCCTCTATTGGACAAGTAAGAGTCAACCAGATAGCTGTGGGTCATAAGTCACATACAGGCCAGACCAGGTAGGAAGATCTTGTCTGAAGGGTGTTTGTGAACCAGATGAGTTTTTATGATAATTGACTGTGTTGTATCGTTGTTGCTAAACTATTTTTAATTGCAGATTTTACTGAATTCAAATTTTACTGTCTGCCATCTAATGGGATTCACATTAATGTCCCTATGCCTAGGATTCTGGATTTTTAGCATTATGCCACCGTCATCATCCCTAGATAATTTAGATAAATGAAAACAAGAAGTAACAAAAGTGCAAGCTAAGATTTGGAATTCTGGTGGGAATGGGTGACGTGCAGAGCAGGACAATGTTGCAGCAAGAGATTTGAAACACTGGTCAGGATATAACAGGACACTCAGTCTATATGTTATCTGGTTTTAACACAAGAACATGCAGAAGAGAGATGGAGCTGGAGGATGGATTTGAGAATTTAGCAGAAATCAAATAAATTGACTTCAATTATCCCAAAGTTCAATTAGAGCACATTCTAGTTCATTTACAGCAGACATGCAAAACAAAGGTGGCTGTGAAATCGAGGGATGTGGTCGACAGGTGTAATTGGGTGCACAAGTTTACACATGGGAACTGATTCCATCTTCACAAATAATGTTGCCAATGGAAACATGCAAATAAACTGTGGCTGTGTAAGATTAGAGGAGATGAACTGGCAATGTTAGGATATGTATATTTTCAACAAAACTGAATAAAACCTTTTTCTTAAGATTTTGTTTTAAGTGATTTGAGCAATTGAAATAGTGCGACTTTTACTTTCTTATTCCGTGTAAAGCAGAATGACACAATAGGGAAGAATTAGAGACAGTAGATAACATAGATCCCATATGGACATGTGGCCAAATTAGCTACTCTTAAATTGCTCTTATTTTCCTTGTGCAGCACAGGCATTTATTTTTACCATCCATTCACAGTCTCAGCTACTATTTATGCAGCTGGTTCTGTTTTCTGTCTTTTTCTGTTTGTTGAGCTGAAGCAGGAGAATACTTCAGTACTTATACAGATAAAGAAGGCCCAATAATTGACAGGCTGTCACATATCAGTGTTTCATGAGGGATTTTCAGATTATCCTCTTTTGTCAAATCGAAAGATTAGTAGGGGGTACGATTAATAAGGATGGGCTCAGATCTGAATTACTTCCTTTGTTGTTAGTGAACATTGATAGACAGCTCCACCATGGCTTCGTTGGTAAAAGCAGTGCTTACTGATTATATCAAGTCTTGGGCTTGACTTTTTGCTTGCATTGTGCTTGTTGAATGTTTTCAATATTTGTTCTGGGGAAGAATTTATTTATATTTCGCCATCTGTGGTTGTCCTGAGAAAGTCATGGGCCATGTCCTATACTGTCAATTGCAATTTTGATACCTTTGGGTCAATTACTAAACTACTTTGAATAACAATTAAGAGTCAACCACGTTAGGGCGAGAGAAAAATTGACTTTGGCACCCCTTGGAAAAAGGAAAAGAAAGAAAACAATCATGGATTCTCATGCTCAATTACTGCTGTAAAGTCTGTATGCATTCACAGCAGCTAAGAACAACATCAATCTTGATGTGATGAATCTGCAGCCTCACCTTACTGCCTTTGATTCTCAAGGTTCACATAAGAACAATGATGTGGAGGTGCTGGTGTTGGACTGGGGTACACAAAGTTAAAAATCACACAACACCAGGTTACAGTCCAACGGGTTTAATTGGATGTACTAGCTTTTGGAGTGCTGCTCCTTCATCACTAGCTACCTCTAAAGCTATTACTGCTAAATAAACCTGTTGGACTATAACCTGGTGTTGTGCGATTTTTAAATAAGAACAATGACAATGGGTGAAGCAACAGTCATCCATTAAACTGCAATGGTCATCCATTAAATATAAGCACGTACTTCATCAAGGACTGTACATCTGATAAAAATAGGAAGCAGGAAAGGAAGCAAAGTGACACTTACTGAAAATCTTAAAAACTTAAGGGTTCCACATAATGATATTAATCAAATAACACAGAAGGATGCATCTGTGTTTTCTAATCAGTCTCACTCAAATACTCTTTCCTTGTGCACTGTGATTATTTGAGTAAAAAGTGAGGTCTGCAGATGCTGGAGATCAGAGCTGAAAATGTGTTGCTGGTTAAAGCACAGCAGGTTAGGCAGCATCCAAGGAACAGGAAATTCGACGTTTCGGGCCAGAGCCCTTCATCAGGAATGAGGTGAGTGTGCCAGGCAGCCTGCCTGGCACATTCTCCTCATTCCTGATAAAGGGCTCTGGCCCGAAACGTCAAATTTCCTGTTCCTTGGATGCTGCCTAACCTGCTGTGCTTTAACCAGCAACACATTTTCAGCACTGTGATTATTTTCCACTTCAAGTAATTGTCGAATTCTCTTCCTTCTAACTCTTTTTCAAGCAGTGTCCTAAGAATTATATCTTACTCTTCAAAACATTCAATGTTTTGACTTCAACTGGCAGTTAATTATACAGGTTCATCACTCTCTGGGTGAAGAGATTTCTCCTAAGGTTAGTGCTCAATGCCTTCCCCGTTCCTGAGATGCTGACCTCTTGTTCTGGAATCCCTGGTTATTGAAACATACTTACAGCATTTATCCTGTCTAGTTCTGTCTGAATTGTATAAGTTCCTGAGAGTCCCCCACATTCGAGTGAATTCCAGCAAATACAGTGCTAACTGTTCAGATGTCAGTGAGTCTGGTAAGCCTTTGTTGCACTTCCTCCATAGTCAGAACATCCTTCGCCAGAAAAGGAGATCAAAACTGCACACAACACTGCAGTGTTGTCTCACCATGGTCCTGTACAACTGCAGCAAAATATTCCTACTCCCGTACAGGAATCCTCTGACTCCGAACGTCAACATGCCATCAGGCAGCATGGTAGCTCAGTTGGTAGCATTGTTGCTTCATAGTGATAAGGACATGGGTTCAATTCTACCCTTGGGAGACTGTCTGTGTGGATTTTTGCACATTCTCCCTGTGCCTGTGTGGGTTTTCTCCATGGTCCAAAGAAGTACAGGTTAGGTGGATTAGACATGCAAAATTGCCCATAGCATCAATTAGTCAAAGGAAACGCACATGGATAGGGTATGGGTATGGGCAGGAGGGTTGGGATGGGCTGTACAGTACCAACACTGTAAGGATTCTATGATATCATTTGCCTTACTACACCTACATGCTTACTGTCAGTGACTAGTGTACAAAACACCCAGGTCGCATTGCACCTCCTCCTTTCTCAATCTATCACCATTCAGATAATAATCGGCTTTCCTGTTTTTGCTATATATTGTGAATACCTGGGGTCCAAGTATCGATCCTTGCGGTATCTCACTAGTGACTGCCTGCCATTCAGAATTTTCTACTTTGTTTCCTGTCTGCCAATCAATTCTCTATGTCAGTACACCACTCCAATCTCATGCACTGTAATTTTACATTCTAATCTCTGATATAGGATCTCATCAAAATCTTTCTGGAAGTCCAAGTAAACCAAAGCCACTGGCCCCTTCATCAACTCTGCTAGTTAACTCCTCAATTACAGTAGATTTGTCAAGCATGATTTTCCTTTCTTAAATCCAGTCTGACTCTATTTGATCCTGTCAGTTTTCAAAGTGCTCGACGATTAACTCTTTTAAAATGATTTCCAGCACTTTTCTTAATACTGACATCATGCTAACAGGTCTATTATTTCCTGTTTTCTGTCTGCCTCCTTTTTTAAATAGTGAGGTTAGCTACCATCCAATTCATAGGAAGTGTTCTGGAAATTATACTATCTTGAGAGATGACCACAAATGCATTGGGGACCATTTCCTTAAATAGTCTGGAATGTAGATTATCAGGTTGTGGGGATTTATCACCTTTGATCCCATTAATTTCCCCAACATTATTTCCCTACTAATATTGATTTCCTTTGGTTCCTTCCTTTTCACTAGACTCCATGTTCCCCAACATTTTTGGGACATTACTTATATATCCTATGTGAAGACAACCAAACTTGAAGCTCAGAAGAAGGGTCTCTGAACTTGAAACATTAACTGTTTTCACTCAACAGGTGCTGCCAGACCTGTCAAGTTTCTCTAGCAATTTCTGTATTCATAGAATCTCTACCGTGTGGAATCAGGCCATTCAGCCCATCGAGTCCACATTATCCCTCTGAAGAGCATTCCACAAAGACCCACCCCTCCATCCTGTCTCTGTAACCCTCCTTTTCCCATGGCTAACCCACCCTATCCTGCACATCCCTGTATATTATGAGGTAATTTTTGCATGGCCAATCACCTTAACCTGCACATCTTTGGACTGTGGGAAGAAACCAGAGCACGTGAAGAAACCCATGCAGACACAGGGAGGAGGTGCAAATGCCACATAGACAGTTGCCTGAGACTGGAACCGAACCCAAGTACCATTGAGGCTGAGAGGCAGCAGTGCTAGCCACTGAGCCTCTGTGTTACCCAGGGTATTTCTGTTGCCTTTAATAAATCTGTGTCAGCTTTAACTTATCAATTCAAAATTTTTACAAACTTTCATGAAATCTAACACAGATATCTTAATATAAAGTCCTATCATCACTAGCATCAGGGATACTGATTTGTAGTTGCTAGATACACCCCTCTGCAATTTTTCTGAAGAGGGACATACTATATACAGTTTTCTAATTCTCTGCATTACACCCTTCTCTAAGGAGCATTAAAAGATTGTGGCCAAAGCATTTTAAATTTCTCCCTTTCGCTCCTCAGTAACTATCATGGCAAAATGGTTTTACAAACTGAATTTGTAGTATCTGGTTTACATTACAGGAATTCTCAAACTGTTCACTCAAAAATAAGACTTTCTGGTTCAATGGTAAAGACTAGCAAACCCAAGGAAATCTCAATCACTCTTTTCTGCTCTGTATTTAAAGTACAATGGCCAATGAATCATTTTATTTTGTAATGCTACAACTGTAAAAAAAAACCTTCAACAGAGAATATTAGAGACCTACCTCCCAAAATCAATGTTTTGTATCACACAGAGCTCACATATAGAACTTAAGTACTGGAGAATGATGCTGAATGTTTGAAATTGAATGATCTGATCAGATAGAACAAAAACCTGTTTATCTGCCTAGATACATTTTGATTTAATTTGTGCAAACAGAGAGTTCACATTCATCCCCCATTGCCAGTGCTCAGCTTGCACTCTGAAACAGAAACTGCAGCTTCCATCTTATGCTGCCCCCTTCTGATGTCACTCTAAAATTGGCAGTGACATATGAAATGGTAGCTCCACAGTTGAAAACCCATGTTCCATATCTATTTTTACATTCATACAATATCATTTCACAAGGTAAATGTATTTTGATGTTAAAGTTACTTTTTAATTGTATAATTGGTAAGAATCAAACTATGACAAACCTGTTAAAAGATTTGAATTTGAAATACATATAACATGAAAAAAATTCTTGATAATTTTTACTTATCCAAAATAAATGCCTGATAACCTTCTCATAATTCATGGGAAAAACCGTCAAAACCCAGATAAAACTAATTGAGACCCTGTCACCGTCACCACTCTCTCAATCCCTATGCCAACAAGACCGCCTCCACACTAACAATTTTGGATGGATTTCATGTGATTAGCACTCAGAGTGTCTCAAATACAAACAAAATCAGGCTATGCTTTTTGACAATCTTTTGATGAAAAATTTCACAAACAAGTTTGCTACATGATTGTGACGTCAGCTGGTGGCACAGACAGATGTTCTGCAATGCAATAAATCTTGACGATTTAATTGTCTTTGGCAACTGGCTGTGAGAAAATCCCACTATTCTCATATCTGCACCTTGTGGTTGTTGTCTACTAATTGAAATGAAGTATGTTCAGTGTAGCCAGAATTGATCAGACTAGTAGATGAAATATAAAACAAGACACAGCAAACTAATTTATATTGCTTTGATGTCATTCTACTTCAAAAAAAATGTGTAACCACTCCAGATAGGAGCCAAACAAGTAGCTTTGATAACATTAGTGGATGATATATTTGCAAGACATTCTCTGATGGATATGTTAATGGAGATGACAATCCCTACAATTGCATTTTATGTTTATCTCCTAAAATCCTTTCTTTTTTACGATTGATAAGTTAATCTGAGCTCCTTCTACCTGTATTTGTTAATGCAAAAAATCCCACAGTGCAATCATAAAGAGCAGAGGAGTGATCACTGATGTCCTGGGCAACACTTATTCCTCAATCAACATCATCAAAATGATCTGATCATTATCATAATGCTGTTTGTGGAATGCAAATTAGCTGCCATGTTTACTGCATTATTGTACTTTAAAAGTTCCTTAATGGCACATCCAGTGAATGTAAAAATAAACACCATATAAACACAATAATCATTTGGTATTACAAAACCTGAGTATTGCTGAGAAAAGACACATTTTGTCAGTTTTTTTTTGTCTCACATTCATCAGGGAAATTTGATAGCATACTAATTCAAGGAGAAAACCAACATTTATACTGTATGAGAGGACTGTGTTGTTTAGTTGGAAAGTGGACTGATAGCCTTGGAGAATGCACCAATCAATGAAGATAGATATGTAACAGTCAGCTCTTGGGTATTGGACTATAGTGCATCGTTCTTTGTAGACAGAAAAAAACATATACATAGATTATGACGGTTCCAACTGAACAAAACTGACCATCATTCAATGTTTAATTTCTCCAGGAAATCTCCTGACCAATTGTAGTCAACTTTCCTGGTTTAGAATTTAAACGATGCTTAATTGCTAACTGTCAATCAACATAAATTGGTACATTCTCCATGGCAACATTTCCACCAATCAAGACTTGCTTGTCAACCAATCAGCACTCTCCTATCATGCAAGATAAAAATTAGTTTTCTTCTTGCAAGTATCCTTGCAAATTGTCCTAATGGCTGCAAGCCAAAAAAACTTCAACAAATGTGACCTTTTTCAGCAATAAATGCAATAGTATTTTTATTTTATTGTATTAACCACGGTAATTTCTAAGCAAGTTTTTGAGAATTAGAGAAAATCTAAGAGTTATCTCCGAAAATCCATTGATGCCAGTTTGCTGAGGAAAGTAATAGCCAAAAGATTTATTATCAAAGTAATTGAGAGACTAATACTCATTTATTTGAAAATATGAGGGCAGTTACATAGTTAAATGAGAAAAGTCAAGATGTGTTGTTGGAGAACACTGTTTTACCATTAGCTTCCTGAAAATTGAACCTCCACTTTCTTTTCATTCACTCATGGATGTAAATATTGCTGGCTGGCCAGCATTTATTGTCTGTCTCTGGCTATTATTGAGAAGATGGTGAGCTGTTTTCTTGAATTGCTGCAATCCACATGCAGTCGGTAGACACACAATGCCCTTATGGACAGAATTTTATGATTTTGTCACAGCAACAATGAAGGAATGATGACATATTTTCAAGTCAGTGGCTTGGAGGGGAACTTGAAGGTGATGGTGTTCCCACATATCTGCTGCCCTTATTCTTCAAGATGGAAGTGGCTGTGGATTTGGAAGGTGCTGCCTGAGGATCCTTGGTGAATTTCTGCAGTGCAATACACAATGCTGCTACAGAGTGTCGATTGTGGTAGAGAGGATGCTTGTGGATGTACTGTCAATCAAGCAGGCTACTTTGACCTGGATGGTGTCAAGCTTCTTGCGTGCCATTGGAACTGCACACAGGCAGGCAAGTGGTGAATATTCCATCACACTCCTGACATGTGCTTTGTTGATGGTGGACAGGTTTTGGGGAGTGAGAAGGTGAGTTACTCACCACAGAGTTCCTAACCTCTGAACTGCTCTTGTAGCCACTGTGTATATGTAGCAAGTTTCAGGTCAATGGTAACCCCTAGAATGTTAACAGTACAGGATTCAATGATGGTAACACCATTGAATGTCTTGGGGCAATGGTTAGATTGTGTCTTATTGGAGACAGTCAATGCTTGGCATTTGTGTGGTGTGAATGTTACTTGCCACTTCTCACTCCAAACTTGGACATTGTCCAGATCTTGCTGTATTTCAACATGGACTGTTTCAGTACCTGATAAGTCACAAATGGTGCTGAACATTATTAGTGAACATCCCCAATTTCACCTTATGATGGAGGGAAGGTCATTGATGAAGCAACTGAAGATTACCGGGCCTAGGATACTACCCTGAGAGATTCCTACACTGATGTCCTGCAGCTGCGTTCTCTGACCTCCAACATCTATAACCGTCTTCCTATGTACGAGGTATGACTCCAACCACCAAAGTGTTTGTCTCCTAAATATCCATTAATTTCAGTTTTGCCAGTGCTCCTTGATGTCACACTTGGCTGAATCTGCCTTGATGTCAAAGGCTGTCACTTCCACCTCACTTCTGGAAGTTAGCTCTATGGTCCATGTTTGAACCAAGGCTGTAATGAGGTCAGGAACTGAGTGCCACTGAAAGAACCCAAAATGGGTGTTACTGAGCAGGTCATTGCTGAGCAGGTGCTGCTTGATAGTACTGCTGATGATAGCTTTCATCACTTTCCAGATGATCACTTTACTGTCTGCTTGTCATTCGAAAGCAGAGCAGTATGTGGTTCCTGTTCTTTGCACAGCAGGTATGGTGTAAATAGGTCATATAATGTTAACATTTCATGCCAAGCTCAAATGCACTTAAACGATAACTGTTTATTACTCCAACCAGCTTTGAAAATGCACAATTACAAGTAATTGGAGTTAGAACATAGAACATAGAAAAATACAGCGCAGTACAGGCCCTTCGGCCCTCGATGTTGCGCCGACCAAAGCCTACCTAACCTACACTAGCCCAATAACCTCCATATGCTTATCCAATGCCCGCTTAAATGACCATAAAGAGGGAGAGTCCACCACTGCTACTGGCAGGGCATTCCATGAACTCACAACCCGCTGAGTAAAGAATCTACCCCTAACATCTGTCCTATATCTACCACCCCTTAATTTAAAGCAGTGTCCCCTAGTAACAGCTGACTCCATTAGTGGAAAAAGGTTCTCACTGTCAACCCTATCTAAACCCCTAATCATCTTGTACATCTCTATCAAATCTCCCCTAAACCTTCTTTTCTCCAATGAGAACAGCCCCAAGTGCCTCAGCCTTTCCTCATACGATCTTCCTACCATGCCAGGCAACATCCTGGTAAACCTCCTCTGCACTCGTTCCAATGCCTCCACGTCCTTCCTATAGTATGGCGACCAAAACTGCACACAATACTCCAGATGAGGCCGCACCAGAGTCTTATACAACTGCAACATGACCTCAGGACTCCGGAACTCAATTCCTTTACCAATAAAGCCCAGTACACCATATGCCTTCTTCACAGCACTATTTACCTGGGTGGCAACTTTCAGAGATCTGTGTACATGGACACCAAGATCCCTCTGCTCATCCACACTACCAAGTAGCCTACCATTAGCCCAGTAATCCATCTTCTTGTTACTCCTACCAAAGTGAATGACTTCACACTTGGCTACATTGAACTCCATTTGCCACCTTTCTGCAACTTATCTATATCCCGCTGCAACCTGCCACGTCCTTCTTCGCTGTCCACAACTCCACCGACTTTCGTGTCATCCACAAACTTGCTCACCCAGCTTTCAAGCCCCTCCTCTAGATCATTTATAAAAATGACAAAACAGATCCTTGTGGAACACCGCTAGTAACTGCACTCCAAGATGAACCTATACCATCAACTACTACCCTCTGTCTCCTTCCAGCCAGCCAATTCCTAATCCAAACCTCTAATGCACCCTCAATGCCATACCTCCGTAGTTTTTGCATTAGCCTACCATGGGGTACCTTATCGAACGCCTTGCTAAAATCCATATACACCACATCTACTGCTTTACCCTCGTCCATTTCCTTGGTCACCTTCTCAAAGAACACAATAAGGTTTGTGAGGCACGACCTGCCCTTCACAAAACCATGCTGACTATCCTTGATCACATTATTCCTATTCAGATGTTCATAAATCCTATCCCTTACAATTCTCTCTAAGACTTTGCCCACAACAGAAGTGAGACTCACTGGCCTATAGTTACTCGGGCTATCCCTACTCCCCTTCTTGAACAAGGGGACCACATTCGCTATCCTCCAGTCTTCTGGCACTATTCCCGTAGACAATGACGACATAAAAATCAAGGCCAATGGCTCCGCTATCTTCTCCCTAGCTTCCCAGAGGATCCTAGGATAAATGCCATCAGGCCCAGGGGACTTATCTATTTTCATCCTTTCCAGTATTCCCCAGACCTCTTCCCTACATACCTCAAGGCCATCCATTCTAATCACTTGTGACTCAATATTCACATCAGCAACAGTGTCCTGTTCCTGAGTGAATACTGACGAAAAGTATTGATTTAGTGTCTCTCCAATCTCCTCAGCCTCCACGCACAACTTCTCACTACTATCCTTGACTGGACCGATACCTACCCTAGTCATCCTTTTATTCCTGACATACCTATAGAAAGCCTTTGGGTTTTCCCTAATCCTACCAACTAAGGACTTTTCATGTCCCCTTCTCGCTGCTCTTAGCTCTCTCTTTAGATCCTTCCTGGCTACCTTATAACTCTCAATCGCCCCAACTGAACCTTCACGCCTCATCTTTACATAGGCCGCCCTCTTCCCTTTCACAAGGGATTCCAATTCCTTATTAAACCACGGCTCCCTCACAAGACCCTTTACTCCCTGCCTGACTGGTACATATTTATCAAGGACACCCAATAGCTGTTCCTTGAACAATCTCCACATATCATTTGTGTTCTTCCCTTGAAGCCTATTTTTCCAATCCACGCATTCTAAGTCATGCCTCACCGCATCATAATTTCCCTGCCCCCAGCTATAACTTTTGCCCTGCAGTGCACACTTATCCCTCTCCATCACTAGAGTAAAAGTCAACGAGTTGTGGTCACTGTCCCCGAAGTGCTTACCTACCTCCAAGACTAACACCTGGCCTGGTTCATTACCTAGAACCAAATCCAGTATAGCCTCACCTCTTGTTGGCCTGTCTACATATTGTGTCAGGAAACCCTCCTGCACACATTGGACAAACAATGTTATTTGAAGATTTTGTACATTTTTATTGTCTCTTTCTTTTTTAATCCAATCTCATCTATCTAACAATAACCTTCTGAAAAGATAGAATTTTTGAGTGCTCCTTGGCTGAAAAATGAGTGATGGAAATGTAGTTTTCTATGAAATCAAGACAGTCAGGTAACTATTTTATAAATGAGGCAATATTCTTAACCTATCAGAAAGTCATGGTCACTATTCTTACATGCAAATTAATAAACAATACACAGCAGGGTATTTCTGGACTGAATCAGGGTCTTTTTAGTTTGTTCCTTGCTAATGATGATATAGAGTCAGAGTGTCATGGAGATGTACAGCACAGAAACAGATCCTTTGGTCCTGATGAAGGGCTTATGCCCGAAACGTTGAATTTCCTGTTCCTTGGATGCTGCCTGACCTGCTGCGCTTTTTCAACAACACATTTTCAGCTCTGATCTCCAGCATCTGCAGACCTCACTTTCTCCTCCAACTTGGAACTTGTTTAGACGATTTTGTCAGCTGGTTTCAATGACGTTTCAAACTGAAATCTCTTGCTGTAATGAGTTATGTTGAGTTTGAAACAGTCACTGTAATGCTGATTACCTTTTCTCTTCCAACCAACACTATATTAACTGACTATTGATCCTTATGTAGAACATTGCTGGTGTGGATTAATTGTTATACTAACTCATATAACAACCACTGCACTTTGAAAGTAACTTGTGTGTGCAAGACTGAGTTATTTCAGCATACTTGAGTGCTAAATAAATAGAAGTATATTTTAAAAAGTGAATGATATTGTTGCTTAAGTAAATACATTGCAAATAGGGTGAAATATAACTAAATTTGTACCAGAATCACTAAACATTTTGACTGATAAATACCTCTCACACTCTGAATGAATTATAAAATATAGGCTTTAGATTAGGAGGTAAATGCAGCTGCTATGTGTTTAACTATTATACTTATTTTGTGATTTTTTTTGCTTTTATAATAAAGTGGAATAAATTTATAACTTTGTAAATCTCTGGGTCAAAATACTAGAATTTTCTCCATAACAGAATTGTGGGTCTACCCACAGCAGATGCACAGCAGCTGTTTATGAAGGCACCTAACCATCACCTTTTCAAGGGAAACTAGGGTTGGGCAATTAATACAGGCCCAGCCAGTGACACCCATGGCCCTCAAGTGAATAAAAAAGTAATACATAAGCGTACAATGAATACATTTTTTCTTATCTTCTCCCAAAAGGTAAACAATTTGAGGTTTACTACATTCATGTTTCAGGATTTTCCAGAATGTTGTTTAAGGTTTTCACAACTTCTCTGAATTGCACTTCTGGCTGCATCAAACAGATTGTCTTCCTTCAACTGTTCTGTCTGAACTTTTTCATTCTTGCTCCTTTGTAAGTCTGAGTTGCTGTTTTTCTTCTTCTTCCAATCTTCAAATGAACAAATACACTTTGATCTCTAGTTCAAAAACTACAGTCTGAGTTGATAAATGCACTTCTAGGGCTAATTGAGCCAGACAGGTCTCACATTCAAACCTCCTGTATTCTTCCTTCAAATATATTCTTCCTTACTCTGTGTAAGAGTTGTGCCTCCTGAATGCTAATTTGGGTCCCAAGTGGAAGTGAGAGAGTCCAGATGTCAGATAGGATTGTATGCATGACCACATATTTTGAGGCTATAGCATAAAGCAGATTGATGTTTTGTAAACTAAAGTTCTATAGCATGTCTTCTACATTAAATTTCACCAGGGAGTAATGCAAATCAAAAACATTTACACTCCTGATTCCAAAGCCATAACACTGGTATTAGAAACAAAGTAAAACCATCTCTGCAGCAACTATTGAAACAATATATACAGACATCAAAACTTTTAAAGAATAATGAAGTTAGTCAGGATTGGCTGCAGTCAAAGTGAATGTTGTGAAAAGAGAATACCAAAATATTTCAAACCATAAAGTTCTGCAAAATGAGTATTTAAATAACTTTATTCTCTTTGTTCATTTCAAATACAGGTAATGCCACAATCTAATTTCTATTTTCTTGCTTAAAAGTCCAATTTGTCTAATGTTACTTTAAGAAAGGATCTTATTTTTTGGAAAGCTGTGGATAGTCCTCTGGCTTTAGCACAAGAATCCTGCAAATAGGGCATGTGCTTTGTTCCTTCAGCCAGTAATCAATACACTGGAAAGAAAAGAACAGTCGTTCAGATATTACAGAATAATGTCAGGACGCGAGGTAGAAATTACCTATATTACAAGTACCTTTCTAAATAATAATGTGAAAATTTACCATTTAAAATTGTGTGATTTGATGTGTGCTTTGATGACCATCACTGCAGTAAATTGGTCCTGTATCTTTAAGTTATAATAGGATGATTTCTTTAACAGTCCTGCATTGCAAATTAGATATTTTGTCCAAACAAACTGGGCATCAAGCATAGTTGACTCCATATCTTGTCTAGAAATAAAAATCCTGGGCATAATAGTAATCTTTAAAGTTTGAGATTTTATCTGAAAAGAGTCTTGGCCATGTTTATGATGGAATTCTTACAATTAACCTTCCAAATGTATAAGAATAAGGGTATTCATTGTTTTCAATTTATTTTTTAAAGGTATCAGGTTTCAATTTTTTTGTCTCTTCAATTTTAACTTTTGCACTGCTTATTCCCAATAATATGCCAATATAACAATACTCGTTTATTTCTGCAAATTTGCATTAGAATCTCTTCTGAGCATCTGAAATGAATTAATCTTTTCACTTTGAAATGTTCAAGTTGCAGCACTTGAAACAGTTTCTAGCCCAATTTACATTGCATAAAGCAAACCTTCAAAATGCTCATAATATTATATTGAACTAAACATAATTTCAAATCTAAAAGCACATAAAAGTGCTGTGAGTGTGTAACTGGGGAGTTCAATCCTTTTTTTCTCATTATAAGTTCTCTTGTAGCATTACTCATGAGAATAAGCCTTGAGTGGAGCCAGTGATTACAGTATGGCCCTGAGAAATAAGATGGCCACTTCTAATAGTATGAGCTGAAATAGCCAGCTGCAATGATAGTACTTTTCAGGGCACCAAGGTTATGCATGTTCAGATGCCTAAAATATTGCGTATTTGTCACAGAAGCAGAATAAACTCCTTATGATATGAAATTATGAATCCTGTTTTACCAGATAAGAATCTCTGTCTGGCACTTCTTTTACTATAGCCCTTATAATATATTCTTTAAACAGACAAATACAGTTCTCTCTCATTCAGGCATAGATGTAAATGAGTATAGCTCAGCAGTCAAGCTTAACAGATTAAGATCTAGCTAAAGTTTGTTGGTTCGTGATCCCATTTTGAAACTGTAGTCAGTCTGTAGGAAAATTATGGATACATGAACATTTTCATTTAGACATGTACACGTGCTCATGTACCTACATCTGGCTGAGTTCCTGTAGCTGATTAGATTAGATTAGATTCCTTACAGTGTGGAAACAGGCCCTTCGGCCCAACAAGTCCACATTGACTCTCTGAAGAGTAACCCACCCAAATCCATTTTCCCTCTGACTAATGCACCTTATGCTAAGGGCAATTAAGCATGGCCAATTCACCTGACCTGCACATCTTTTGTGATTGTGGGAGGAAACCGGAGCACCCGGAGGAAACCCACGCAGACACTGGGAGAATGTGCAAACTCCACACAGACAGTCGCCTGAGGCTGGAATCGATCCTGGGTCTCTGGCACTGTGAGACAACAGTGCTAACCATTGAACTGCTTTAGAATGGCAAAAGAAGTATCATTATTTAATGCAGAACGTACTGTTTTGCCACAAGGGTGATACTCTGTTCAACTGGTTTGTCTTTTTAAAACCATAAAATATAATTACTGTAAATACAGTCTAATTGTTGAACGTTCAGGGAATTTTGAAGCCTGCCTTCAAATCTGAAAAAGTAGCATGAAGTTACTGTTTTTTTTGCCAATAATGTGACATACTGGAGGGTTACATTTCAAGAAGGGAAAATGCTATGAAAACACTAATGTTGATAGCTATCACAGATGGATGCAAGAGAATGATTCCTAACTTGTGAACTAATCTGTGTTCAATATGACACTTGCAGAAATTATAGTTGAACAATGACATTAATTTATTGGAACCAGGCAGGAATGGGAAAATGCTTCTCCTGTTGATTAGATGATTTAAGGTTAATAAGGATTATACTGGAGGTCAATTTATAATAGCAAAGCTTTGGAGAATGCTACGCAATGCCAGTTTGAATTAACTTCAAATGGCCATTGTTATAGCTATATTTATACAAAATAATTTTAAGTATGTCTGCATCTGAGCCACCAAGATTTATTTTTAACTATTGAACAATAGTTTCACAATTTTTTTTGCTGCAGGATCAATTTACCCAGTGCCATTCCTGGACCCCTGCACATTCTTCCTTTTCAGATAATAATCTAATTCTCTCTTGAATGTGTTGATTGAACTGGTCTTCACCACACACTCAGCCTGTGCATCACATATATCCCAAACATTTCCTGTGTGAAAATATTTTTATTCACATTGCTGTCACTTCTTTTGTCAATCATCTTAAATCTGTGCCTTCTGAGTCTTAATACTTCCACCAATGGGAGCAGTTTTTTCCCTGAATACTCTGACCAGATCCCTCTTGATTTTGAATATCTCTATCAAATTACCTTTCGTTATCCAAAAATAAAATTTTCCAATCTTTGTAACAGAATTCCTATCCAAGGATCATTCTTATGAATCATTTCTGCACTCACTTTAATGCCATCATACCCTTTCTAAAATGTAGCATCCAATAGCAGACACAATATGCAGCTGAAGCTGAACTAATGCTCTGTACTAGTTTAATATAACTTCCTTACTTTAATACTGCCACTGTTACTAAAGCCTAGAGTATAGCATATTTTATTAAAACCATGTTTGCAATCTGGACTGCCACCTTCAATGATTTATGTGCTTATACTTTGGATCCTTCCACTCCTGCACAAGCATTAAATTTGCAGCTTTTCCTTTAGTTCTACACTATTCTCACAGTTTACAATTCTTCCAAATGTTGCATCATTGCACCCAATATAAGAAAGGTTGAGTTAATTAATACATATCTAACAAACCCCATGGGAACTTTACTAAGAAACTTTTTAAAAATTCTTCATTCATGGGATGTGGGCATTGCTAGCTGGGGCATCATTTATTGCCCATTCCTAATTGCCCAGAGGGCAGTTAAGATTTGATCCCACTGCTGTGGGTCTGAAGTCACATATAAATCAGATCTGACAAGAATGGCAGTTTCTTTCCCCAAAGGACATTAGCGAAGATGGAGATAGCACATTTCAAGATAATAAAGTTATTCTGAAAAGAATTACCGTGGTGTTATGCACAACAGATTAGAATTAATTGCCCAAGTTCTGCATTTGTACATGTATTGCTTTTAGTTTTAATAGAAGCTGAACTTTAACCAGATTTCTCATTTTCCCAGTATGGAATAATTACTATCATCAATCACTTAACTAAATTTAAGCTTTATTTGTAAACTGCAGATATTTAACTGACCACATTATTTTTAAATGAGCTATTCACAGGTCAATAGTTGAGTGAACATGAGAACTGATATTGCTGTAAATGTTTTGCTGGGTGGTACTCATTCTTTGCTACTTAAGCAATTCTGCTATGTTCAAAAGCAAGTTTGGAGATGCGTATCAAAGTCGTTCTTAAAAAATGTTTTTGTGGTTGTTTAATTTTGGAGTCAATAGTATACTTTAAACACATAACACCACAAATTTGACTGAGTATACAAAATTGAGAGTGTGTTGCTGGAAAAGCACAGCAGGTCAAGCAGCATCCGGGGTGTAGGAAAATCGACGTTTCAGGCCGGAGTTCTTCATTAGGAATCATCATTCGGCCTAAAACATCGACTTTCCCGCTCCTTGGATGTTGTCTGATCTGCTGTGCTTTTCCAGCAACACACTCTCAACACTGATCTCCATCATCTGTAGACCTCGCTGTCTCCTGAGTATACTGTCTAACTTCAATGAAGCCTGTGCACATATTCTTGTTGGTCATAAATACAGAGGGACAGAAACAATTTATGAAAACATTTGTCTTCAGACAGTAAAACGATCCTAGATCTCCCATTTGCGTATGATATTCTGAATATTTCATACAACAGACTGAACTTTATTAATTTGAATAGTGAAAAAGAAATTTCCCATGATGCTGTTTGTGTCATGATCTGAGACGGAACAATGGGATTATCACACACATATACCAAGTGACCAACTACATTAATACATGGTCCAAGACGTAGTTGGAGGAGGTTTCAGCCTTTGAATTTTTCAGTTACATATATATAAAGTATACATGCTTTTTCATTTACATCACAATTTTTCTAGTTAGTGGAAATCTAGATAACAATTAGTGCTCAACAAGATTTACAGCTGTACTTTCAAGTTATAAAAGTACACCCACCTTTTTGTGGAAAATATGTTTACATTCCAGTTCATAGCAATCCTTCGGGGGAACTAATTCCTCATGGCAAATGACACAAGGGTCTTCCTCAAAACTCTTGAACATAAAGTAGCAATGGATTAAAACGTTAGGAATTTTAAGCTTTTGTATATTTTGAAACTCACATCACAAGTGTTTCAAGATTTAATTTTAGAGTTGGACCAGAATAGCTTTGCAGAATATTTATTATATCTGCGCTGTCCTTGAAGTGAGGAGCTAGTTGTAATAGAATTTGTTAAAAATTGCTAGGGATGCCATTCAGACATATTGTATGAAGTGACCAAAGGAGCAACGATATGCTCCTTACTCCTCTCCTCCTCACATAAAAGCAATATACAGAGAAATCTTGATTATCCACCATTCAATTATCCGAATATCGGATTATCCGGCAAAATCACAATGTCCCGATGCTCAGCTAAACTACGTTATCCGGCATTTAAAAATCTAGAATTTGATTAACTGATAGAAATACACTGTGCCCATATCCTTCGGATAATTGAGGTCCCTCTGTACTGCAGATGGCAAAACTCGTGGGTGCTGGAGAATTGAAACAAACTCAGACAATGCTGGAGAAACTCAGCAGGTCTGACAATATCTGTTGAGAGAGAAACAGAGTTAATTTTTCAAGCCCAAGGACTCTTCTTCAGAATGGAAAGATAAGACAGAAGGAGACTCATTGAAGTCGAAACGTTAACTTTGTTTCTCTCCATAGATGTTACTGCACCAGCCAAGTTTCTCTATCACTTTCTGATATTGATTTCCCTGTCCGCCTTCAGATGCCCCTTACTTTACTCACCAATTGTTTTCTCAAAGCAGTGCTCCAAATATAAAACAACTCAATAGGGACATGCAGTTCTTCAGTAATTTGGCAAATTGGTCAATTATACATATATGGGGCACAAATATAGCTTGTGCTTTGGATCAACTTGGATAATGTGGGGATGACCTACCTACTATACAACCCATAAGATGTCCAATTCCATTGAAGTGAATGAAACTGAATACATGCATCATACGATACAACTATGGATGCAATACCATCTCACCTTGCACCATCTTCTACTCCACAGAATCCATAAAATGCTGAAAGGCTGTTTTATTATTCAGTAAACCCAATGATAGTTTACCTGTGTATTTTTGAGCTTGGATCATCAGACAGCAATCACCAGCAAGGATTGCAGTTAATTTTCCCAGTCTCTGCTGCTGTCCTCAGAGGACGGGTTAAATCGGCATGGACTAACAACCTTGCTAATGTGTAAGAAGTAACATCACACTGAGAGATGAACTCACCGTGAAGGCCTCCAGTTTTAAAAATCATTCTGAAATGTGTTGATTGCATGCTTGAAAGAAGTGCATTTAAAATAATGAAATCAGTTAGTCACCAAATCAGAAGACAATGCATTGTAGATCTTTATGTCAGTAACCACACCATAGAAATACAATCATTATCTGATGTCACTTTATACCTGCTGCTGCATCAACTGCTTACAGGCCTTGTGATTTTCAAGTCTTGTCCACATTTTCTGTTCAGTTTGCCCTTGATCAACTAAACTGCTTAATTCTGACCTGCAAGGAAAATATCACACAATTACATCGTACGTTGTTCTGTTATTGACGTTTCGTCAATGCAAGTTCACTGTAATGTGATTGGTGAATTGGGAACACTGGTTCTACAGCATGACCTTTTAAAACATGTATTGGCTGTAACGCAATTACACTATTAACACTTTAAGCGCTGTTTCTAAAGCATGATTTTTCTATAGATGCATAAGAACACACTCATTGCTTAATGGAACTGACTGTAATGTACGACAATGGTCTAGAAATTCATTTTATTCAGGCAATCATCCCAGTGTCTGAATCCCAATACACAGCCAATACTGGTCTTGGGCTTTGTTACCACTGAGTTGGCAACCTGCAGACAATAACCTGAAGTTTGCAAATGAAGTGAGCAAATATTGAGAAGGAGCAATGTCAACAGCTGCAGGTAGGTCAGAGATGAGAAAGGCTCATACAATCCAAGAGGTGAGGAATCAGGAGTTACTCAGTGATATTGGTTGGCTGTGGAAATTGGGGTGATCGGTAAGGCAGGACACTAGCTTCACTGGCTATGGTCTTTGAGTTTAGGGTTAGAACAAATACTATTATTCCACATTCAGGCAGATGTATTTTATAACTATACTTTTTGGTTGTGGCCTAATGCATTGTCCTTTCAAGGAGTGTGTGTGTTGGCTGCACACAGAACTGCTTTTTCTGACTGCTGCTATCTCCAACAGTCTTAGGACAAACCAGTCTTGCAATACTAGCCTCAGAACCACTACATTGTAGGTCCTTTATCTGCTAACATAGAGTGCTTAATGCCTGTCTCAGGCAAGGGCACTGTATGCTGATTATTTTGGCTTTTAATAATATGGCATGAGTCCACTTCCAGTGCATTTCTCCTCTCTGATCATTAAATTGCAAACTTAGAAAGTTACTTAATGGCTCCCAAGTATGCACACTGAAAAAAATTACAGTTGGTTCTGATATAGTGTTCTATTCTCGTGCGATCTTGTATTATAAGAAAATCCCGCAAAAAACCGTGTCATTTAAACAAATGGGCCGGAATCACGTAGTAGTCAATACAGGTAAGGAATGTTCATGCTCTATAAATAACGATCTAAATGCTTCAATTGTGTTAAAGTCAATTTGCATTGAAGACACATGCATTATAGCAAAACTGACTATGCTGCATAGCCAGATTCGAGGCCATAGCATCTAAAGTAAGTATCAAAGTTCCTACCAGATCTGTGCAACAAAATTTTCTTCCCATGTTGCATTGTTCTAGCCTTTGCTAAACAGGACTGACAATTTACTGGCAACTTATGTTGTAAAATTAAGAAAACTAAGAAATTTAAACTTACAATTGCCAAAGAAACATGACTCATGCCAATTAATCTGTGCCTCTAGAGTCAAAAGAGTTAGTGCTTAGTCATCTGCCTCCAGCGGCCATATAGCTGACATACCTAGTGCCTCCATTAGAAATAAGCCTTATTCACTGATGTCTTGAAAGGAGTAGAAATCCAAAAACAACAAACTGATCTATCCTGTTTTGTGTCTTATATGCTGGATAGTAAAGGAAAAAAATGCTATTACATGAAGTAATTTAAATCTGGAAATCTATAGATTGAGAGCTTTAATTTTCTTAGGGATATGTTTTTTCACTGGCATGCCTTCTAACTTGGAGGGCCAACAATCAACAGATTTGTAAAAAAAATAAAATGGTTACTTTACAGAACATGATAGGGAGGTAATTAGAGTTAATCAGGAACCCTTGTTCAGTATGTGTGACAACCTTGATACCATATCAAATACCTCAACAACTGTGACTAAAGTATTATTAGATTCAATTGAAGTTGACAAAAATGCAATGATACTTCTAGATCTCAAGAGGACTACATTTGCAAATTTGATGGTAGACCTGAGTCAGGTCGATTGAGCAACTTCACTAAGTAATTTCCCCAGAGTTAAGAGAAAGGTATATAGTAAAACAAAGCCAATGTGGTTAAATGATCAATTCAAGAGCAAGTCAATATCATTATTATCTAAATTAAAATATACTTTAGAAGAACAGCAAAGCCAACAACAGTTGAAGATATGGATAATAAGGTTCAGAGTTCAAGTCCCACTCCAGAACATGAGCGCAAAAATCAAGGCTGTTGGTTTAGAGCAATACTGAATTGCACCATGACACTGCAACATTTTCAAAGTACTTATTGGTCTGTCAGTTCTATAAATGTGTACCTTTAAATTTTCACTGATAATGTCTCTTTCCTAAACATTCTGATATTGGATGTTAAGGTGTGAAATACATAATTTAATTGCATAAATTCATATCATATGTTTAGTTTTGAAAGTTACTGAAATTTTCAGACACAAAGTCATGTTTCTTAGTTACCTTTGAAGGGAAGAAAAATCAAAGTTCTACAGGCATCATTTAACTGCTTCCCTTCTTTGCATAATTCAGGGAACAAGAAAGGATATAATAATGGTAGAATTAATCAAATCAAATTTACTGTCACAGGAAGAAAACAAAATACTGATAGAGCCCATAATGGATTCTACCTCCTACACCTAGTTTAAACAGAAACAAAATTTTATATCTTTCTTTTGCCATTAATTTTCTACCATTGCATCCTGGAATTTGTAACTTTCTGGATTACAGCACTAAGAGTGCCTTCCAATACCTCATCCACTGGAAGACAAAGGAACCATGCAAACTCTTGGCCTCTAATTCCTGTACACACAATTTTAGAAAGGGTCATTCATTTGCAATTATGAATGGATTCCTGTTATGTTATTCCTTGCTTAATCCAGAAACAATACAGACATATTGCAATCCCAATGACTGAACTGAGATCACCAAGCTCAATACATATGGCAATGGAACCTCTTTGTTCGTGCACAGTTAAAAGATAAATTGAATAGGTTTGTAATTACCAGCACTGCTGACAACTATGTAGATTTAAATCATTTATAGCAGTTTGGGATTCTAATGAAACAATATCAATATTGTAGCATCTAAAAGGAAGTCAAATTGGAATAGCATATTGTTCAGTTTTTACGATATTCAATTCTGGAAGAAAACAAGATTTCAATGGTAGGCGGTTGATGATAATCAGCTGTAACATTTTAAATTTATTGTAACCAGTAGCCTACTGGAGATGCTCTTACCCTATAATCAGTATGTACGTTCAATGGTAATGAGATTGACTCCATTCAGACATCAGTACCAAACAAACTTAAAATTGGTTTAATACCGACCTGTTTCTATAACCTTGTAAGATATTGGACGGTCCAGTGGCTGCGGTAGCGGTTGTGGTTACATCATGCAATTGTAGAGAAGGCTGAGACTCTGGTAAATACTGAGAGCTTGCTTTCCTTTGAGATTTCTACAAATGGAAGTTAAATATATCACACAGATAAAGTTGTAGATAAGTAAAGAATATTCCTAGTATTAAACTTTCTTTCCAAATCGCTATAAAGACTACGTTGTAGCTAAGCCGGACAGATGTGGTTTAATTTATTCTCTGTGCTGATATTAACTGTTCTCAGCACAGCAAGCAGTGGGGGGATTACAATTGATATTATCGATCCTGATTTATGGAGGAGCTAAGGTAGTCAGTGTTTATGATCCAACCATTATTCAGTAATTCCATGATAGAAAGTGCTTGAATAATGCACATTAATAAGGTGAGGTTTAGATATTGGACATAATTCGCCTCATAGTCAAACAACTTTCACTTTTCATTACTCATTCCCTATACTTACATGATAAGTATTACTACATGGATGATATATCAAAGTATCCAAGGAAGTCAACAGAACTAATAATCAAGCATCCGGTAAAAACAATGTGTCTTGAAATCTCACAGACACTGAAGGTCCCATTTTTAACAGCAGACACTGACTAAAAGGTTAATCAGGAGGATGATCAGAGTATAAAAGTAAGCTAGATACAAGTGTAAAAATGGATAGCAAGAGTTTCTACAGATATTTAAAAAGGAAAAGTGTATGTAAAGTGAGTAAAGGGTGACTGGGACAGTCATAGCAGATAATAAGGAAACGGTGGATAAATAAAAAAAGAGACTTCTTTCTTCACTACAGAGGAAGATACAGAAAACATTCTAATCATCAGAGAAATGAGAAAGATCTGAAGTTGGCACAGTTGAGAAGAGGAGCAAGTCAAGTAGTCAATGTAGGCAAGGGCAAGGCAGAGATAAGACTGATAAATTAAACTGCATTTATTGCAATGCAAGAGGCCTGACAGGTAAGGTAAATGAACTCAGGATATGCTTGGGAATATGGGACTGGAATATCATAGCTATTTTAGAAATATGGATCAGGGAAGGACAGGGCTAGCAGCTTAATATTCAAGTGGTATGGATGCTATAGGAAGGAATGGAGGGGGGGAGCAGTGGGAACATAATATTATGGATGTACTTAGGGAGAATATTCCTGGGAGTAGGTCCAATGAAGTTATTTGTGTGGAACTGAGAAATAAGAAAGGGATTATCACCTTATTGGGATTGTACAATAGTCCCCCAACAGTCAGTGGGAAATTGAGAAGTGATTTTGTAAGAATTATAGGGTTGTAATAATAGGGGATTTTAACTTATCCAAACAAAGACTGGGTCTACCATTAAGGGCTTGAATGGACAGGAATTTGCTACGTGTCTACAGGAAGATTTTCTTATATAGTATGTGGATGTACCTGTTAGAGAAGGAACAAAACTTCACCTTCTCTTGGGAAATAAAGTTGGGCAAGTAACTGAGATGTCAGTGCGGGAGTATGGTGGAGCCAGTGATCATAATTCTATTAGTTCAAAATAGTGAGGAAAAGGATTGACCTATCCTAAAAGTTAAAGCTCTAAATTCGAATAAGGCCGATTTTGATAATATTAGGCAAGAAACTTTCAAATGTTGATTGGGAGAGGCTATTACAGATAAATGGATGGTTGGAAAGTGGGAGGCCTTCAAATAAGATAACAAGAATCCATTGCAGTATGTTCCTGTAAGTGTGAAGGGTGAGACTGGTGTAGGAAATGCTGGATGACAAGAGAAATTGAGGCTCTGGTCAAGAAAAGGAAGGAGATATACAGTAGGTATAGACAGCTGGGATCAAGTGGAACCCTTGAAGAGTGTAAGGGCAGTAGAAGTATACTCAAGAAGGAAATCAGGAGGGCAGAAAGAGGAGGTGAGATAGCTTTGCAAGCAGGTTTAAGGAGAATCCAAAGAGCTACAAATACATAAAGGGCAAAAGAATAACTACAGCGAGAATAGGGCCCCTCAAAGATGAACAAGGCCATGGGGACCCACAGGATAATAAATTGTCGTATCTTGAAAAATATCCATATTATAGAGGTGGTGGTGGTGGACATCACAAAACGCTTAAAGGCGAATAAATGCCTGGGAGCAGATCAGATGTACCCCGGAACTCTGTGGGAATCTAGGGAAGTGTTTGCTGGGCCCCTTGCTGAAACAGTCGTATCATCAATATCCACAAGTGAGGTGCCAGAAGACGGGAGGGTGGCTAACGCAATGCCATTATTTAAGAAAGATGGTAAGGAACGAGAGATCAATGAATCTGATGTCAGTGGTGAGCAGGTTGTTGGAGGAGATTCTGAGGGATAGGATTTATGTGTATTTGGAAAGGTAAGGACCAATTAGAGATAGTAATATCGTTTGTACATGGGAAATTATATCTCACTAACTTGATTGAGTTTTTTGAAGAAATGACAAAGAAGATTGATGAAGATGTTCGAAAAGGTTCCACATGGTAGACTGATAAGCAAGGTTAGATCACATGGAATCCAGGGAGAGCTAGCATTTGGGTGCAAAATTGGCTTGAGGTTAGGAGACAGAGAGCTGTGGTGGAGGGCTGTTTTTCAGACTGGAGGCCTGTGATCAGTGGTGTGCCACAAGGATTGATGCTGGGTTCACTGATTTTTGTCATTTATATAAATGATTTGAATGTGAATACAGAAGCAATGGTTAATAAGTTTGCAGATGACACCAAAATTAGTACTAAAGTGAACAATTAGGAAGGTTATCTCAGAGTAATATGGGACAATCAGATGGGCTGAGGAGTGGCAAATAGAGCGTAATTTAGAAGAATCTGAGGTGCTGAATTTTGGTAAGGTAAATCAGGGCAGGATTAATACAGTTCATGGAAGGATCTTGGGGAATGTTGCCGAACAAAGGGACCTTGAGGTGCAAGTTCCTTGAAGACAGAATCGCAGGTAGAGAGTAGTGAAGAAAGTGTTTGGCACGCTTGCCTGTATTGGTCAGTGCATTAAGTATATGAGTTGGGATGTCATGTTGGTAAACTTGGAAGGGTAAAATTACGGAAAAGATAAAAGTATGTTGCAAGGATTGGAGTATTTGAGCTATAGGGAGAAGCTGAATAGGCTGGGGCTACTTTACCGGAGCATCGGAGGATGAGGGGTGACGTTATAGAGGTTTATAAAATCATGAGGGGCATAGATAGGGTGAATAGCCAAGACCTTTTTCCCAAGGTAGGGGAGTCCAAAACTAAAGGCATAGTTTAAGGTGAGAGGGGAAAAAAAATTAAATGGGACCTTTGGGGCAGCTTTTCCACACAGAGGGTGGTGTGTGTGCAAAATGAGCTGCTGGAAGAAGTGGTGGAGGGTGGTACAATTACAACATTTAAAAGACTCTGAATGGGTCCATGAATACAAAGGGTTTAGAGAGATATGGGGCAAATGCTGGCAAATGAGACTAGATTAATTTAAGATAACTGGTCGGCATGGATGAGTTGGACTGAAGGTTCTGTTTCTGTGCAATACAACTCTACAACTAATGGAAATCAGAAGATTTGACACAGAAATGAACTTAATGAAATTACAACCATGAGGGAAATGGGTACCAAGCAACCTGAAGAAGCTAGGGGCTGATAAGTCCCCGGTGCAGATGGACTTCATCCTTGGGTCTAATAGGAGATCACTAATTATGTAGTAGATATGGATGCGTTAATTTTCTAAAGTTCTCTAGATTCAGGAAAGGATCAATTGGATTTGAAAGTGGTAAATATAACTCTGGTCATCAAAAAAGGAGGACTGCAGAAAGCTTTGGGCCAGCTAGCTTGACGTCTGTCGTAGGTAAGGTGTTGGAATCGATCAATAAAGAAATTGTAAGTGAACACTTAGAAAAAAGCAACATTATCAGGAAGAGTCAGCATAATTTTCTGAAAGGGAAATCATGTTTGACCAATTTACTGGAGCTTTGGAAGGGATTACGCATGCTGTTTTCCATAAGGCATTTGATAAGGTGCTCCATCAAAGGTTAACGTGGAAAACAAAAGCTTGTGGTATATGGCGCAATATTAACATTGATAGAAGATTGGCTGGTTGGCAGAAAACAAAGAGTATGCACAGATGGGTATTTATCTAATTGTCACGATTTAGCAAATAGAGACCCATAGGGGTCTGTGCTGGGGTCTCAACATTTTACAATTTATATCAATGAATTTGATAGCAGGAACAAAGGCATGGTAGCTAAATTTGTGGACAGCACCAACAGAGGTAAGAAAGTATGTTGTGATAAAGACTTAAGATGGACATAGCTCAGTTGTATAAGTGGGTTAAAAAAAACTGGGGGATGAATATAGTATGGGAAAAAGTGAAGCTGCTCACTTTAGCAGAAAAATGATGAAGCAGAATATTGTTTAATTGGAAAGGACAGCAGGATTCTGAAGTGTATAGAGATTTAGGTATTCTGGTGCATGAGTCACAAGAAGTTGGGTTGCAGCAACAGCACATAATCAAAAAAGCTAACAAGATGCTATGTTTTATTACAAGGTATTACAACTTTGGTATTACAGTGCATTTTTGAAACCACATCTCGGACATTGTGTGTAGTTTGGCCTCCTTATTTAAGGAAAAATGTAAATGCATTGAGGAAGTTCACAGGAGGTTGACTTGACTGATACTTAGGATGAGTGAAGCTTATAAGATCTTGAATGATCTTGACAAGTTTGATATGGAAAGGAACTGATGTTGTGAGTTAATGTCCAAAACGTTGACTCTTCAGCTCCTTGGATGCTGCCTGACCTGCCGTGCTTTCCAGCGCCACCCTTTTTGACTTTGTGGGCAACATTTTAAAATTAGTCATAGCTGCTTCAGGTCTGAGATGAAGACAAGTTATTTAGAGTCATAGAGTCATAAAGATGTACAACATGGAAACAGACTCTTCGGTCCAACTCATCCATGCCGACCACATATCCCAACCCAATCTAGCCCCACATCCCTCCACACCCTTCCTATTCATATACCCATCCAAATGCCTCTTAAATGTTGCAATTGTAACAGCCTCCATTACTTCCTCTGGCAGCTCATTACATATACATACCATCCTCTGCGTGAAAAGGTTGCCCATTCAGTCTCTTTTAAATCTTTCCCCTCTCACCCTAAACCTTTGCCCTCTGGTTCTGGACTCCCCGACCCCGGTGAAGAGACTTTGTCTATTTACCCAATCCATGCCCCTCATGATTTTGTAAACCTCTATAAGGTCACCCCTCAGCCTCCGACGCTCCAGGGAAAACAGCCCCAGCCTGTTCAGCCTCTCCGTATAACTCAAATCCTCCAACCCTGGCAACATCCTTGTAAATCTTTTCTGAACCCTTTCAAGTTTCACAACATCTTTCCAATAGGAAGGAGACCAGAATTGCACGCAATATTCCAACAGAGGCCTAACCAATGTCCTGACAGCCGCAACATGACCTCCCAACTCCTGTACTCAATACTCTGACCAATAAAGGAAAGCATACCAAACGCCTTCTTCACTATCCTATCTACCTGCGACTCCACTTTCAAGGAGCTATGAACCTGGATTGTGTAACTCCGCATCAGAAGGTAATTTTAAGACGGTAATCAGAAGGTAATTTTACCTAGAGTCTTTTTAGGCAAGTCAATCAAAGGTTATCGGAAGCAAATAGGAATGTGGCATTCGGAATACAAACAGATCAACCAATGATCTTACTGAATTGAGGAGCAGGCTTGAGTGATTGAATGGTTCCCAGTTCACACGCTTGTGATGCTTCACTTGTACTGGAATCGATTGTTGGGCACTATAATGGGCCTCAACTGTGCACATCTATGTGTACGACAGAGAAAATGTTGCATCACTGAAGTTTTAATAGCCTGAGAATATTGAAATGGGAAGCTACGAGTTGTCCCTGTTATCCAAAGACTGTCAGCCATCCAAACACCAACGTCAGCATAAGCCACCACTTTTAGGAAAAGTGAGTGAAAGTGAAGTAGGAAAAACTGAAAGTAAACTCTGGAAGAATCCTGATTATACTGTTTTAGGGTTCTCTCTGAACTCAGTGGCATTTCCTTCTTTCACTGTGATAGTGGAGCTCTCCAAATATAGTGATACATTTTCAAAAATTGCAATAATTTGAAATGTAATCAATATATTTCCTTTAGTTCCTTTTTAATCAATCAAAGTTAGTATCTACCTTAAACACATACAAAACCCATCAAACCAAAACCATTAAGAATTAATACACAACTGTGGGTTCTGAATGGAAAAAACTGATATAAATCTTTAATTTGAATGTCAAAACAATTTAACTTTGCTAAAAGATGTGGCTACAATTAAAATGAAATTGCAGAATAGTTCCTGTATATTACTAAATTCCCATGCATTCCTTTTAAACAGACTTGAGGCAAATATAATGAGGGAAAAATATCTGGATGCAGATATATTGTTATGTAGGTTGAAGACAAACTTTGGATGGATTTAACTTAAACCCATAGTCCAGTAATGCAAATGTTAAAAGTATATGATTACATTTGTTTCCATCTGTTTAAGTGCTAAATAGAAATTACAACATTTCTTTCTATCTCATCCTGTTCCTATGTTCCCAACAGTATTGTTTGCTTTTGATATATCTGTTCAGATTGTCTACATTATAACATTAAGTATCCAAATATCCAGATTCTTCAGCACAGAGAAAACAATCTACTTACCAGCAGGGTCAAGGGCACAGAGTTCATCAGCACCCAATAGGGGTGTCGTGTGGGACTTCAGGGGGTGTGCTTGAGTCAGGGGTGGGGCTGCTGTGCTTGGATCAAGGAAGACGCACTGTACTCAGCTGAATAGTCAGGGAGTCTAGGCATAGAGCAGTACTAAAAGCTGTGATTGCTGACCCTGCCCCTGCTTACCAGAACATGCAAAGCAAGTGAGGTAGGTGGTTCAGGGTTGCTGAGCGTAGGCAGATTACTCAGTTTGGCTCCATTTTTGATCAGATAGATGTGGCTATTGAAGTTTATCTAAATGGTGAACAAAAAGAAAATCCAATTATTAATCACTTGTTCCTTTGTTTCACATCATGGATCATCATGAGTGAGCACTGTTCAGTGTGCCAGTCTTACCCTTAAAGTCTTAGGGAGGTTTCAGATCTGATCTTACTGTGTATTGAATTAACTAACTGATTCCAGCTGGTGATAGTGAGAGCAATAACAGAATCAATTCTATTGACCCTGAGACAGGAAGGGAAATAGACAAGCTCCATTAAGTAGAAATAGATAGGATAAAATTGTAAAAAATTGAAGGCCTTATGGCCTCTGGTTTGCTTTGCCATTCAATAAGATCATGGATCATCCCACACAACTCCACGTTTCCATCCTATCCCCGTATCCTAGATTCCTGCAGTATCCAAAAATATCAATAAATCTCAGACTTAAATTCATTCAACGACTGAGTACCCACAGCTCTGTGAGGTAAAGAATTCAAAATACTCACAACCTTTTCAATGAAGACAGTTATCCTCAACAATCTGAAATGGCCATGTCCTTAATCTGATTCAATTGCTCATGGGGTTACAATCTGCAGCCAGGCCAACCAGCCCCTCAACATTTACTGTGTAAAGCCTTCCAAACATTTTATACAAGATCATATTTCATTGTTTGAAAACTGAGAGACTGTAAGCCCATGCTGTAAAGTCTCTTGTCGAAGGACAACATTGTCATTCTATCAAATCAATGTAATGAACCTTCACTGCACCCCATCTAATGCAAGTTCGTTGTTCCAAAATGTTGCTAATTACCAGGGCCTGGGCTTCTTAGCAGAACATGTTATATACATGAGCAGAGGTTAACTTCACCCTCAAAGGAAAATTCAATCATGGAGGTGCTGTGAGAGGAATGGACAGTATCTCTAAAGAGCTGCTCCTCCAATCATTGGATGGTTCTTTCCTGTACTTGCTGTTGGTAGAACCAGCCTATCATTGGAGAAGCAGTGAGAAGGTACAAAGTGTGGTGAAAGATCACAATGTTCTGAGAGGGGTACGCGTGTGGTCCGGAGAAGTGGCAATAGAGAAGTGCAGGTTGGTGAGCTTGGCAGGGAAACAGAGAGGGATGGATACACTGATTTGAGGTGTGGGGAGAATGATGGGTGGAGATGGAGAGAGGGAAAGAGAGACAGAGGTAGCAAGGGTCAGGCATGGGAGAGAGGGAGAGGAAGATGTGAAAGGGTAGCATATCAGAGCAGGAGTTTGAGATAGATGGGCAAGAATGAGAGGATGGCTGCAGCAATGAGGCAAGAGAGAGGGATAGACTAAAAGAATGTTAAGATATAGGAGCAGAATTAGGCCTTTTGACTTTTCAAGTCTGTTCTGCCATTCAATCGTGATTGATACGTTTTTTAACCCCATTCTTCTGCCTTCGCCTTGTGACCCTTGATCTCTTTATTAATCAAGAATTTATGTATCTTGGTCTCAAATACACTCAGTGACTTCTGCAGCAATAAGTTCCATGGATTCACCACTCTAGCTGAAGAAGTTCTTCCTCATCTCAGTTCTAAAGGGTAATCCCTTCACTCTGAGGCTGTACCTTCAAGTCCTTGTCACTTTTACTAGTGGAAACAACTCCCTCACTTTCATTCTATCCAGGCCTCTTAGTATTACATTTTAATGAGATACCCATCATCCTTCTAAATTTTCTGCCATTTTCCCATAACCCTTTGTTCCCTTGCTGATTAAAAATTGCTATCTCCACCTTGGATATGCTTAATGCCCTTTACTTTAAGATTTTGCACTCTCATCCTAGACTCTGTCACAATGAGTAACAACTTTCTACCCTATCAAGTCATCTAAGAACCTTGCATGTTTCAATAAGATCACCTCTTGTTCTTCTATAATCCAATGAGTACAGACCCAATCTTGTCAAGGTTTCCTCAAGACAGTCTCTCTATACCTGGTATCAGCCTCATGAATCTTCTCTGCACTGTTTCCAATGCCAGTATATCTTTCCTTTGATGAGGGGCTCAAAATTGAATGTAAGTTTGCTCGCTGAGTGACAAGGTTCGTTTTCATACTATACTAGGTAACATAATCAGTTAGCCTCCGGTGAAGCATTGGTGTTATGACCCGCTTTTTATTTATTCGTTTAGGTTTCCTTGGGTCGATGATGTCATTTCCTGCTCTTTTTCTCAAAGGGTGGTAAATGGCGTCCAAGTCGAGGTGTTTGTTGATAGAGTTCCGGTTGAAATGTCATGCTTCTAGGAATTCTCATGCGTGTCTCTGTTTGGCTTGTCCTAGGCTGAATGTGTTGTCCCAGTCGAAATGGTGTCCTTCCTCATCTGTATGTAAGGATACTAGTGAGTGTGGGTCATGTCTTTTTGCGGCAAGTTGATGTTGGTGGCTAGTTTTCTGCCTGTTTGTCCAATGTAGTGTTTGCACGGTATTTTGTAAATTACATTAGTTTTGCTTGTTGTCTGCATAGGGTCTTGCGAGTTCATTAGCTGCTGTTTTAGTGTGTTGGTGGGATTGTGGGCTACCATGATGTCAAGACTTCTGAGTAGTCTTGCAGTCATTTCCAACAATACAAACTGCCATTCCTAGTGCCATGTCACTGTAGAGCAAACAGCGAATAGGGAACTTCAAACCAGTGACTGCTGGAAAACAACAATTACGGACCAAGTACTGAACTACAGAAGCAATCATCCCAGCAACTACAAACGAAGCTGCATCAGAACATTACTTTGATGAGCCACCACACACTGCAGCACAGAGCAACTACACAGAGCAGAGGAAAATCACCTATACAGCAAATTCAAAAAGAATGGGTACCCAATGAACACAGTCTGCCGATTTCTCAGCAACAAACCCAAACAAGCAGACAAAACACATCCAGAACCCCTAGCCACTTTCCCCTACATCAAAGACATCTCAGACATGACTGCCAGACTACTCAGACCTCTTGGCACCCAGCGACACACTAAAACAGCAGCTAATGAACTTTAGAGGTGCTATACAGACGAGTGAAACAAATGTCATTTACAAATTACCATGCAAGGACTGTAACAAACACCATGTTGGACAAACAGGCAGAAAACTAGCCACCAGAATACATGAACATCAAGTAGCCACAAAACAAAATGACCCACTATCACTAGCAAGCAAACTTACATCCAGAACCTCAACCTGAGCTACAAATCTTCTCAAAAAGAGCTCAAATTTGTTCACAGTATTCATCTATACTGCCTTGTACAGTTAGAACAAGACTTCTCTACAGTTATACACCATTCCCTTTAAAAAAGGAGAAAAATTCCATTTGCCTTCTTAATTTCTCCTTGGATGCTAGCATTTTGTGCTTTATGGATGAATACTCCCAAATCCCTCTGATCTATTTCTTTTTGCAGTCTTTCTCCATTTAAATACTATTTAGTTCCTTTATTCTTCCTGCAATAGTGCGTAAGATCACATTTCCACACGTTTAGATTCCCTTCAGTGGAAACAGGCCCTTCGGACCAACCAGTCCACACTGACCCTCTGAAAAGTAACCCCAGACCTATTTCCCTCTGACTAATGCACTATCACTATGGGCAATTTACCATGGCCAATTCACCTGATCTGCACATCTTTGGACTGTGGGGGGAAACTGGAGCATCCGGAGGAGACCCACGCAGACACGGGGAGAATGTGCAAACTGCATACAAACAGACGCCCGAGGCTGGAATCGAACCTAGGACCCTGGTGCTGTGAGGCAGCAGTGCTAACCACTGAGCCCTTATTCCACCTGCTAAATTTCTGCCTATTCACTTAATGTGTCTATAACCTTGTTGTGTCATTCATAAATTGGCTATAGTACGTTCACATTTCTCATCATCAAATCTTTAAGATATATCTGGCCCCAGCACTTGTTGCAGGTCAGCGTTCTGAAAAAGCTCCACTTATCCCAACTCTCTGTCTTCTATTAGTTAGCCAATTCTCTATTCATGTTAATATACTATCTGCAAAACCATTTGTTCTTCCTTATTAAGTAGCCTAATGTATAGTGCCTTGGGTATGGGGGGTGGGAGAGATGATAGCTGCAGAAATTGGGGGAGAAAAGAGAGAAGAGAGATTACAGAGGTAGAGAAAGTTATTGGTATCAGGGGCTACAGGCTCATAGGAAGAGGCAGGTAGGCTTGTGGCGGGGGACGCACGGTAGAGGTATGTAGTTTGCAAGGGTTGGGGTGGCTGTGGAGTTGAAAGGAAGAGACATGACAATCTGCAAAGATGTGGGGAGAGGGTAGTGCAGGAATGAAGGAGGAAGAGAAAGGGGTGGGAGTGAGAATGGGCAGCTGCCGGACTAGGGGTAGGGGTCAGGAAAACAGAGAAAGGAAGCTGCAGGGGTCGGGGGTCAGGAAACAAAAAAAGGGTTGGGAAGGTGAACGAGATAATGGGAGATAATGTAGAGGGGAGTGCAAATGATAGCTAGACAAAGCGGTTGCATGTATTAGGGTAGCAAAGAGGGAGAGAAGGTTGAACTGAAAGAGAAAGGAAGTCTGCAAAGGCAGTGAGAGAGTGAGGCTGTAAAGGTTAGAGGGGTGAGAGCCAGAGGGAGAGAAAGAGGGGAAGGGTAGTGGAGTGTGGAGAGAGTGAAATGGAGGCTGAAGGTGGAAGAGGGAAGCTCGAGTCGGTGGGAGGTTGGAAAAGAGCGGTGAGAGAGGGATGGAGGCTGCAAAATAAACGTGAGAGAAGATGGAGGCAGCAAAAGAATGTGAACATTGAATAAATGTCTACTGAGGTAAACAGAAGCCATGACGACCACAATAGAGGTAATGAATTCCTTCCAAATAAATGTGGAATCTTTAGCTATTGACTGCATATGTTTAGGAATGAGTATAATGTAGTGGATTCTTTTTTAAAAAACATAATTATACTGTTAAATTTAAATATGAGATGCAGTGAAAAGGGTAGTGATTGCCTGATTAAAATCTTTCGGCTATGTGTTTATAGGATGGAAACACATTTTCTTTGAGTCCATCAGTCTGTGAAAGGTGTGTTTTGGATAATTGTTTTTCTTTGCGTTCATAAGTGCATTAGTGATTTTGAAAAATCTTTTGGTGCTAACATATGCCTTTTGTCTTGTGCTGATTTAAACTGCATTTGTTTTCCTAATGGTCTGATGTATCTGCAATGGTTGCTTATATTCACATTTTAATTACATTAGAAATACATTCTTGTCCTTTGTTATTTACTTGAAAAGGCTTACTAAATGGTCTTGGATGCAAGTTATTTGTTATGTACATTAATATCAAATGAGAAAAAAAACCAACAAAATAGTAGGAGCTCACAATGTGACAGTATTGGAAAATTGTTTGGTAACTTACATAAATGCATAACAGCAAGGGACTATTTTGATCTGATGTCATCAAATTAAGTTAAACTTAGTTTTGACAAAAATCTTAACGGCAGGTTCCTAGCTTCGCAGGACACAGAAGAAAGCTATTCATCTCTTCTCCTTTTTGTGAGCTCTTTCAATTAGTCTCCGGCTATATCCTTGTTGCCTCGTAATATGGTTTTGTTGATTTGCAATTCTTCCCTACACATCTATGGTGCGGCAACAGGAGAGGTTACGTGGAGTGAAAGAATCAAGATTATGCTCCTCGAAGACTCAGCTGAAATATTTTGAAAGCAGTGACATACAACTTTGGTATGGAGTGAATTTAATTGGCAATCAAGGCATTCAAATGTGAACAAATACCTAGCTGATTCAAGACAAATGGTAGACAGTAGGAAGCTATTCAGAGTGCCAGAAAATGTACAATGGAATCCCGCAAAGGTCATATCTGGAACTACAGTTATTCACAATTTATATTACCAATGTAAACTTTGGTATCAAAAGGCACAAAGCTCTAAGTTTGCTGATGATGCCAAATGGAGAGGGGCAGTTAGTAGTGAGAAGGATTGCTGCAAATTTACAAACTGGGTATACCATTGAGTTTCAAAACAGTTGTGTAAGAGTATTACATTTGGGTCTGTATTTGACCGAGTTTTTGCTTAAATTGTCAGAAGGATGCCACAACAACATGTGAGATTTTTCATAAAAGGAATAAGATATTAAAATAAGGATGACATTATACAGTCTTCTAATGATACAGTTATTAATTTGCTTTAACCTTTAAAACATTAAATTATCATAAAAGCAAAGAAAATGACATTATCAATACTTCCCATACCTTTGTGTATTCAATTTTGTTTCTGAGATCAGCAGCAACACTTTCCCACTTGTTTACAGCAGTCCGAATTTGTGTTGGGTCAGTGAACTGTCTGCAATGAAGTAGGCATGTCTATGAAGTAAACATGTACTGTACTTAATTTTTTAAACCCCCAGAACCAAGCCCATAGCACCACGAGTCACCCAGCTACAGAGGGGAGGAAGAAGGAGCAAGAAGAACGTAATAGCAAAGTTATAGCGGATTCCATAGTCAGGGGATGAGACAGGCATTTCTGTCACAGTAAAGGTGATTCGAGGATGGTATGTTGCCTTTCTGTACCAGGATCAAGGATGTTACAGAGCAGCTGCAGGACATCCTTCTGGGGGAGGAAAATCATGTAGAAGCCATGGTCTACATTGGTACGAACAATGTAAATTCAAAGAGGGATAAGGGACCTGAAAGTTAATTTTAAGAAGGAGGGAAGGAAATTAAAAAGCAACACCTGTCCAATATGGGAATCAATATCAAAACAGGAGGTGACGGGAGAACTGGTGCAGAAGGGAGGGCATTATATTTCTGAGGAATTGGGACTAGTTCTGGGAAAGGTGGGAACTGTGCAAGCTGGACGGTGACATCTTAATAGGGCTGAGGTTGATAAGTTTGCAGCAAGATTTGCTCGTGCTGTAGGGGCAAGTTTAACTAGTTTTTCTGGAGATGGGAACCTGAGGGGTAACCCAAACTGGAACAAAATAAAAGATCATTACAACAAGTCAAGAAGATGCTCAAGAGGATATAAGTCAGAAGAAGCAAAGACAAACACTAAATCTGGAATAATGTCTAAAAGTCAAAATCAAGGGCACTCTACCTGAATGTATGCAGCACTTGCAACAAATTAGATGATCTAAAGGCACAGCTAGGTATAATCTCATTACCATTGCAGAAGTATGGCTACATGGTGACCAGGACTAGGAACTGAACATTCAAAGATATTTGAAATTTAGAAAGGGCAGATGCAGGGACTTTGCTCAGTCACTGATTCTACTCAAGACTAAGATAACTAGATGTTTGAATACAAAAGTGAGTTGATGGGAAGGTGAAAATTATGGTTGAAAATGAGCCATGAATGTATTAAATGGCAAAGCAGGTTTGAGGGGGGCAATGGCCTACACCTGCCCTTACTTCTTATGCTCTTAAAGATAACATGCCAGAAGTGTTATGAAAGGCAGTTTGGTAAAGACAGGAAAAAAGATGCCCTATGGCTAAAACACACCTCAGATCTTTTTTAAACAAATTATGGTTTAAGTCCTATTTGAGTCTTCCTTTGCAAAACTACCAAATCCAAGGCTACCTTGGATTGCCTTGGGGAAACATGTTCCAAATACAGCTAAACCAAAGGCCTACAATGGAACTACAAAAGAAATGATACTTTTAAGCAGCCAAATTTAAAAGTATGTTTGTCAGAAAGTTTGAGAGTTCAATTTAAACTTTTAGTTGTTAGCTTGATGCCAGCTTGGCCTATGGAATTTATGAGAAATAATTTCATCGTGTTATTTGCAATAAGAAGTCTATAATTTTGAGTTAAATAAAGTCATATAGATGTACAGCATGGAAACAGACCCTTCAGACCAACTCGTCCATGCCAGCCAGATACCCTAAATTAATCCCAGTCCCATTTGCCAGCACCTGGCCGATATCTCTCTAAACCCTTCCCAATCACATACCTATCCAAATGTCTTTTAACCGTAGTCAGATTACAATGAATTAATTAAAGTCAAAACAATTATACCTCCTCATCTCATCTGCAAGCATACTCAGCTGGTGTTCTGCCTCCAGCAAGGCATCCTCTAGGTTCCTGAGTAAGAAATCCCTGCGCATTTCTAGCAAAAGACTCTGTAACAGAAACATAACCTTCTTTTAGCTCCAAATTAGTTTTTAATAGAGAACATCATTAAAAATCACAGCCAGGGAATCAACAGGGATATTAACTGCCCCGGTAAATATTAAAATATTCCAGAAAGCATTTCTATGACTATAAAAGACTTTTGTCAATATGACCTTTTAAAAGAAAAGTTCTTAATGATCAGCAGTCAGAAAAGAAAAGAAAAGCAGTGATTGATTGGGGAAGGTGGGGAGGAGATGGGAGGGCTTGTTGAGAAAACCATAGGTTGGGGAACAAATGGGTGTCAGGAGAAAGTCTGATTGCTGGCAATGTTAACAAAATAGCTTGATGGATACTCATGTTCTTTTCACCCATATACAGTAACAGAAAAGTAGTTGTGAATTTAATCCACAAATTCTTGTCACCTTTCAGCTGGCAAGATTCCTGTGAGATGCACTGGATTTGGAATTCAAATTTCGACAATTTAGAATTCTCACACTTAACTCAAATATACCTGTTTCCTGGGAATTAAAATGACCTATGTAACTATGACCATCTTTTTTAATTTTAACCTAGCTTATTATGTGAATATATATCAACATCAATCACTCATTTTTCTCAATGTCTTGTGGTGATTCCACAAGTAAACAACATTAGCTAAACTGTGATGTTTGACAAGTATTCGTGCTTAAAGAAATGAAACTGATTTACAAAGGAAATTGACAACATTAACAACTTATATTTGCAAAATACCTTTAACATAACAAAATACTTCAAGGTGCAAATGTAGATAGCAGATCAGAAGGTGAAAAGTTTTAACATAGAGGCATGTTTTAAAGGTTGTCTAAAATGTGAAATGTGAAGTATAAAGGCAAAGGCGTTTAAGAAGGGAATTCCAGATCTTAGGCCCCAGGCCAATGTAGGTACAGCCACCTATGGTGGAGTGATCAAAACTGAAGATGATCAAGACACCAGAGTTCGAGGAACAGAGTCATACAGCACGGAAACCCTTTAGTCCAAGCCTACTTAATCCCAAAGTAGTCTGCGTTTGGCCCATAGCTCTTCAAACATTTCTTATTCCTGTACTTATCTAAATTTCTTTTAAACATTGTAACTTTACCGGCATCCACCACTTCCTTTGGGATTTCATTGTACACACAATCCACTCCCTGTGTAAAAAAATTGCACCTGATGGCTTTTCAAAATTTTTCTTCTGGTACCTAAAAATATAACCTTCAGCCTAGAAATCCTCCAACCTAGGGAAAAGACACCTGCCATTTACTTTATCTAAACCCCTCATGATTTTATAAACTTCTTAAGGTCACCCCTTAACATCTTATACTCCAGAGAGAAAAGTCCAGCCTATCCAGCCTTTCTTTATAACTCAAACCCTTCATTCCTGGCAACATCCTGGTAAATCTCTTTTGAACCCTCTCCAGCTTAGTAATATCCTTTCTATAACAGGGTGACCAAAACTGGGCACAGTATTCCAGAAGAGGTATCTTAGGATCTTAAGAGAAGTCTTAGTGGCAGTTGTAGGGGCTTGAGGAAGTTACAGAGGCAGAGAGGGATGAAGCCATGAAAGGATTTGAAATGAGAATCAAAACTTGAAAATCAAAATGATGCTTGACAAAAAAAAAACAATGTAAGTCAGCAAGCGATAGGCGAATGGGACCTGGTACTGGGTGATGTCAATTTTTCAGAGGAAAGTGGGACCAGCTAGGAGTATATTGAAATGGTTGAATGTAATGAAGGCATGAATGAAGGTTTCAGCTGATCAAGAGTGGTTAAGAAGAAGGGATTGATTACCTTAGTCACAGTCATGTTATATCAGAGTGCCAGAGATGTAGCCAGACTAGGGCAAAATAAAATGGTCCCGCTTAGATTATTTGCATCTGCAGACATCTGCTTATAATTACATATTGACAAGATTGAAAGTTGAATAATGAATGGTATCTGTGTATAAAAAAAACTTTTTTCTATAATCGTGTGTTCTGCTTTAGCCTGCTTAACTCAGACACTCCCTATGTTCACCAGTAAAAATGATCATGAACCTGCACTTAAGTTTTCTGTGGCCGATCCTCACGACAGGTACTGTTATATGGGCAGAAACATGAATCAACATGGAGTTATGGGAAAAATGGCCACAGGTTTGGGTGAAGACAACACTTTCTAAGCACCTTGGAGAAGAAAGAACAATTAGAGGGGGAGTTTGGAGGTTTACAAGAATAATGACGTTCATGGTTTTTTTTGAAGAAAAACAAGGTGCCGCACAATAGACTATTGAATAAGATAAGGGCACATGGTGGTAGAGATAAGGCACAAACATGAACAGAAATCTGGATGTCTGGCAGAAAGCAGAGAATGGGGATAAAAGAGTCTTTCTCAGGATAACAGTTGGTGCCAAGTGGTGTTCCACAAGGCTCAGTGTTGGGACCACAATTTTTCACTTTATACATTAACAATTTAGATGAAGGAACTGCTAAGTTCTGGCTAAGTTTTTAGATGTTACAAAGATAGGGAGAGGAACAGGTAGCATTGAGGATGCAGCAGAAGGATTTAGACAGGTTAGGAGAGTGGGCAAAGAAGTGGCAGATGAAGTACAATGTGGGAAAATGTGAAGTCATGCACTTTGGTAGGAAGAAGAGAAAATTCAGAAGTCTGAAATGTAAAGAGACTTGGGAGTTCTAGTGCAGGATTCTCTCAAGGTAAACTTGTAGATTGAGTCAGTTGTTAGAGGAGAAAGTGAGGTCTGCAGATGCTGGAGATCAGAGCTGAAAATGTGTTGCTGGAGAAACGCAGCAGGTCAGGCAGCATCCAAGGAACAGGAGATTCGACATTTCGGGCATAAGCTGAAGAAGGGCTTATGCCCGAAACGTCGAATCTCCTGCTCCTTGGATGCTGCCTGACCTGCTGCATTTTTCCAGCAACACATTTTCAGCTGAGTCAGTTGTTAGGAAGGCAAATGCAATTATGGCAATACTTTGAGAGGACTTGAATATAAAAGCAGGGATGTACTTTTGAGGCTCTGTAAGGCGTTGGTCAGACCACAATTGGAGTACTGTGCACAGTTTTGGGCCCCATATCTCAGGAAGGATATACTGGCCCCTGCAGCATGTTCAGAGGAGGTTCACGAGAATGGCTGAATGGCCTAACATCTGCTCTTATGTCTTACTGTCTGAAAAGAATGATAATGACAGGTTTGAAGGGGAGACGGAAAATGCTGGAAGGGTCAGAACTGTTAACAATATTGACTAACAAGAGGAATAGGAGAGGAAGTTGGTTGGCTATCAGTTTAATGGGAAGAGAGTCATGGAAGTAGGATTTGAGTGTCATAGCTAAAAAGAGCTTACAGTGGACATGAAGAGGTATTTTGATTTGATTTATTATTGTCACATGTACTGAGATACAGTGAAAAGTATTGTTTTGTATGCTAACCAGACAAATCTTACCTTACATAAGTATAGGTAATAGAACAGAATGCAGAATACACTGTTACAACTACAGAGAAGGTGCAGAGAAAGATCAACTCTAATGTATGACAGGATCACTATTAAGTCTGATAATATTGAGGAAGAAACTATTCCTGAATCTGTTGGTACATGAACAGAAACTATAGAAAGATGAGTTGCTAAGTCAACTGAGGACTTCAGACGAAGTTTGGTTTGGAGGGTTAGTGAAAAGCAACGGAAGTGACAGAGGCAACTGATTAGATTGTCTCAATGTTAATGCTTAAGTATTATTTGAGCTCCTCATATTTATTATTGGAGGTGACAGTGAATGAGATGGGCAATGGGCCTTAATAAGATCATTTGCAGTAAACTAGAGAAAGGTTATCTTTGCATTTCCAGATGATAAGGAATGGTGAGCATTCTTAGTAGACTGAAATAGGAGTCGAAAATGCTAAAACAATAGCAGAATTATAATCTAAAATTCTAATCAACAGTCCTGGAGAAATATTTGCAGAAATCAAGACTATTACTTTAAGTGTATATTATGGTAGTTTTGAAATAATAGTGATAAAATGATTTCTTCCATTCTGAAAAGGATTCCAGCAAATCTTTCAAATCATAGTTAATTCCTTTCAAACTAACATTCTATTTTGATGTACAACGGAGGACCTAACCCTAATCATAAGTTTTTATCTAAGATGTTACAATCCCTGTACAGACTTGTAACTTTTAAAAACAATTTTGAACTTTGAGTTAATAGCTTAAAGAATGACATATGAGGATTTCATATTTTGAACTGTTTACTGAAAATATGACTGAAAACACTATTGTTTAAACACCATTGTTGTTGGCAATTTGTACTTTAAACCACAGAATAGAATACCTGGATTCTTATTAGCCTAATTGTAAAAATACTTTCTACTGTCTTTTCTGTAGGCACTCAATTTTTTCTAATCAATCCTGCTTTTCCTTCCTCAGCCAGTAACTTGCCTATTTAGAACTGTATGAGGCTTTCTTTTACCAAACTTGCTGTTAACCAGCTGGGCAACTTTTTTAGCTTCATTTGAATTCCCCAGGAATTTGCTTTTCAATTTGAATATAAACTTCAACCCTGAATTCCTGCATGTGAACCACAACCTTTTAATTTCTATGTATTCCCCCTCTGCTGGGTCCAGGCAGATTTCAAACACGGAGATAGTCAGTGACATTTTAAGTAAGCACATAACCTGACCTTTACATTGTCTCCCTCTGAACATGAATCATACTGGCCTTGTATCTCAGCACAAATGCTAATCAGCTATCATTGAGAGGTCAAGTCTTTCATTTAGGAACTAAATGGACAGTTTTTTACACAAATGTTTATGATGTGAAATTTTTCAAACCATTTCTAGCATCCTGGAGACACTCAGACTCCACTGTTCAAACAAAGGCTGTGCCATTGTCTCCCACTAAAAATACCTTGCACCCCTGTCCCAGTAAAACAATGTATACCTGTCTCTGATCTCTAAAAACCAAACCACTCAACTTTACCCCCTTCAGGAGAGGTCACTTGGCCCCATTTGTTTTACTTTAAATTTAACGACACAGATTCAAAACCTAGCAACTTTATAAATTTCAGATTATAACAAACAGCAGTAATGTATAAAGTACGGGCTGCCCTGCTTTCCAATGGCAACATTTCATGTACTAGGATGCCTTGTGCTTTGGCACAAAGTTCAAAATTGCACACATAGGCTTTTTAGCAATAATTTACATTGTTTAAGGACTTAATAAAAATGAGAGCTTTGCCTAATGATTTTCTTCTCAGCTTCAGGCATCCTGCACTCATGAGTTCAATTTCAATAACCACCATACATAGATCAGGGATCACACATAGGAATAATTTAATTGGTAAGGATCAGTACCACCCAATACGACATTTTAACAAATAAACCACTGAGGGCATCTCAGGTTGTTATTCTGTGATATGCAAAAGCACAACCTTTCATTTAAAAAAACCTGATACTTTGTCTTGTTTTTTTTTGGAATAATGCAAAGCAGTATTGTTGGGTGCCACAGAATGCAGAATAAAAGCTCCCCCAAGAACATTATGTCCTAATACAATAACTAACATATTGTTCATAACATACAACAAACTCAGAAACAAATACCACATTGGTTACCACTTAAATCTAAGTTAAATTTCAAGAACTAGAAACAAAAATTGTGTTTCAATGTATATTGCTAAATCATCTGCTATTCTGTTGACAGACTTGACTTAAGTTGAAACGAAGACTGATGCAGCATGAACAATTAATATTCATGCATCAATAAGTACTCTTCAACAATTCCTTGACCAGACTTGACCAGGTATCTCACCTCCTGACTGATTGCCTTCCTTACATTTTCATTTTCAGTTTGCTGCGCAATTGCAATCTCTCCCTCCAGCTGCATCTTTTCATGGCTCCAATGTTCTCTGTGAAAATGTCAAGGATACTTAAGTTTGTGTGCTGCAAAGCGATAAATGGATTATTGTCCCTTAATGGAGGCAACTCAAATGCTGCACTTGTCAGAGATTTAACAGACTGTAGTGCAACAATTCCCCTATCGTGTTGTCAATTGTCATTTGTTCATTGTGCAATCCAAAGGTCGTCAAATAAGAAGTTATATTGAAGTTTCATCCATATTGGCAACTTAATTTACATATATTTCACGGATATAAAGCTGTATGGACTTTACTTAAGACAACAGTGTAAAATTACACATTTTAGAATTGATCATCCTTCTTATGTGCTTTTTAGAAATAAATTAATGATTGAATTTTAATTGCACACAATCTATTTCTATATCTATGTATTGTGTGGCAACATCTTCATGGCACTTGTTTGAAGGTTCACCCGATTTTCTTATTGTCTAATCAGTTTACTGTTTCATTTAAAACCAGTGCCAAATTATGATAGTACAAAATTCAAATATTTTAAACTCCTCATCATTCTCTGACTTCCTGGCTTTCCTAAGATTATTGATGAAGACTTGATGGACTGAAGGACTTCTTTCCTAAACTGTAGATATCTAAGAAACTATCAAAAAACAGGTAGTCTGTCTTCTATTCGTGATTCCACTTGATCTAAATGTTTTGGCTTTATCGTAATTTTACTGCTAGGTGCACACTAGAAACTACTGGCTTTATTGGTTATGTTGCAACACTAAGGAAGGCAGGGACCTAAAATTTGGGTTTTTCTTTTCTGTAAAGTGAAGGCTTCATTCTTTTTATAATTGACAATTTTTGGGGGAAATAGATTTTATCTGCTCCTTAATAAACCTTCCACCTTTTCTTCATTGAACCCAGATAATGAAATTTCTTATCTAGATTTTGTACTTGAAAGTCTAGTCAGGATTATAGATTTACTTTGGATTACTATATCAATCCTAGCAATGTTACTTTCATCATCACTGGAAAATTAGTTATATTGTTCAAAACTCAAATGCTTTCAAGGATTGTAAACTCTGGTACTTACAGTTCCTTTTGCAATTCTTGTTTTAATTTTACAATTTCCTCATTCTTGCTCTTAATTGAATTTTCATTTCTGAAAAACATAAAGTACATTAGCTGTCCTCATGATAGCCCCTGAGAATTCTGAAGCATTGATTTATATTCACGATAACAATCTTGTATCTAGGATACATCTGGCATGCCACAACTTTGAGAGACATCACACTTGCATCATATATCCAATAGGGCAAAAATTTAGTTCTAGTTGAAAAATACAATTATTTGATAGAGAACTGACTTTTAATTATCATAGAAAGTGGTTGTTCTGCCTGCCTTGCCTATGGTATTTGCTGGAAAAGTAAGAATTAATTTCAATGTGCTATACACATACTGTCCCTGGTTACATCACTTAGTGACGAAATCATTGGTGCTTTATTTCTTTAGCTTTTAGCAGTTTCTGTGCCTTTACTTTAAGAAGTTCAGAGGCAAATTTCATAACTCTTTTACGAAAAAAATCATCTTATTTTTGCTTAACATAGAAAGGCTTTTTAAAACAGAGAAAATTTTCATTCTGGGTTGGAATTGCAACTTTAGGAGAATTTGAGTACAGTTCACAGTGTCAGATACCTTAACCAATTTTTAGAGTCATGATTTGCAGGTGACGGTGTTGGACTGGGGTGTATGAAGTTAACAATCACACAACACCAGGTTATAGTCCAACAAGTTTATTTTGGCACTAGCTTTCGGAGTGCTGTTCCTTCATCAGGTGGTTGTTGACCAAAAAACCAAGTGCTTCCAAATAAACCTGTTGGACTATATCCTGGTGTTGTGTGGTTTTTAAATTTTTAGAGAGATGCTGGAGGTTTTTAATTCATGTCCAGTTAAGGATCCTGATGGACTCAATGCTGGATTTCATTAACAGCCTATTCAACACATAAAGGGACAGCTATATATGTGTGCATCTGAGAGAGGGGGACAGATACACACAAAACGGGTGTGGTGGTCGGGGGTGGGGGGGGGGGGGGAATCAGGGACAGAGATTGCATCTCAAAATGGTGATGCCCTCTTAAAGAATACAACATTTTTGGCACAGCTGCCAGAGTGTCAGCCCAATGATTATTTACGTCATAGATGTGTGGGGTGGAGGGGTGCTTTAAAAACTAACTACAGTGCCATCCTTTTGATCTCTGGCTGGGGAAACTGCCTCCAATCGCTGGCCAAGTTCTCAGCACTGCATAAAACCTAAAAGAACTGCAGAAGCTGTAAATCAGAAACAAAGACAGAAGTTGCTGGAAAAGCTCAGCAGGTCTGTCAGCATCTGTCAAGAGAAATCTGAGTTACCGTTTTGGGTCCGGTGACCCTTCCTCAGAACCAGTTTCTCTTCGTAGATGCTGCTAGATCTGCTGAGCTTTTCAAGCAAGTTCTGTCTTTTCTGAGCACTGCTTGCTGATTGAAAAATTACACATCGCAGTTGCAGTTGGGTAGCAATTTTCCATCCAATTGGGCATATTCTGAAGATGGGAACATGCCAACAAACTCACACCTTAACTGTTCTTGGGTAATTGTGGGGCTGCCTCCTGACGTGGTTGAAATTTCTGTCATATGTATAGGACAAAAACAGATGACTGATTATTCACATATTGATAGTTTTTTGCCATCTATAAATATTAGAATGTATTCTAAATTGAAGGATGCACTGATCCTTTTATCATTATTTAAATTCATTTTAAATTACCTGCAATTTTCACCCCATTATTTTTTCAGTTGAAACGGCTTCAGCCTTTATTTGTTGATGGTTATATTTTACAAACATTCGATTAACATCTAGTTGGAAGCATGAATTTCTGGATGGAATCCCACTAGGCTAGTTTTCCTTCCAAGATTTAAGTGAATACTTTATAGGTATAATACTATGCTTTATGTGCTAAGAGGTAGGATATATATTCCTCTCTTAAAACTTTTCTCTATTCAGGGACTCATCGATAGGCTTATTAACCAAACATTTTCTATATTTGAGGCAATCACCTACTTCTGAAGCAAGGTGATGAATTTATTATTCCCTCGGTTGTTACGGAAAATAGTAGGATAGTTGGCATATCATTAATACCTTCTTTGTCTCTGATATTGCAAACAACTGTGGTGTATCTCTTAAATTTAAAACACAACACTTAAACACAACTCATTCTGAAGTTTTCTCCACAGGAGAGCTAACTATGCCACCATCAGCATTCCCCTGCTCCCAACATGCACATGACATTTTGATTTTAACTCCAATATACAGGCTTCGCTGCATGTTTACTTGGTTTGATTGACAATTGAATATACCGCTACTCTACAATCCTCCCTATATAACTTCACTGGATAAAATATGCAGCTCAGTGCGAACATCTTTATTTCACAGATATTGGATCAACACAAGATGGACACTTTTTTGAAGGCAAGCCTGGGATTTAAGGCATGTTTATAGTGTGGTTGAAAGAAAAAAAAGAGAAACATTGATAACATAGTGTAATTTTATCATAGTCAAGTGTCACATGCAGATCTAAAATTCCCTTTAATTTTTATGTGCAGATTATTTAAATATGACAACTTCCAGTAACACACTGTCTGCCTCACACAGACATCTGTAAGTTGCTCTTCTTCAACAAAAATTGGAACCTCAATATTTGTTTCCCTGTTTAAAAGTACTGAACAGCATAATGTTGTTGTACGTAACTCTCAGATGTAGACCAAATTTGCTGAAATAATTTTGAGCTTGGCAATCCCAGAGAAAGTAACCATTTGGCCCCTTGAATCTGTTCCTATATTCAATAAGATCACGGCTGATCTGTTTTTGAACTTTCTCTTGCCTAACGAGAATATTTAATGACTCTGCCTCCAGGGGCACAAAGTTCCAAAGCTTCCTAACCCACTGAGAGAAAAAAATTATTTAAATCCCAAAAGGCAATCCATAACTTTTATACAATGCTCCCTAGTTCTGGACTCACCCACCTGTGGCACCCTTTCCACGAAGTAAAATAATGTGCAAGTCTTAATTATTATCGATTAAATTTCTGGCACTGGAAATTAAGTTTTACAAAAGTGAAATCCACTGCTTCAACTCAAGTATTGTAGATTAAGTTTTTAATTTACTAAAAAAAGTCTTTCTCTAATCTCTCTCTCAATTTAATCTTCCTTTCACTTCCTCTTCATTTTTCTGTATCAGAATTAACATTAAATTGAATATTTTAACAGATGTTTCCTAGTTCTCACTGTGTTAATCACTGATGATTTCTCGTTGGAACATACAGTTAGTTGATTGTTCACAGATGCCCTGTAGGAAGTGTGGAACCTTTTGGATGGTCGAGGAAAAGAAAACTTGCTGTGTCAATGCCCACAGACAGCTTATGACAAAAATAAGCTGAAAAAATGACATTTAGTAAAGTCAGACCCAATGCAAAATCAAAGTATTATTTCACACTGAGGACAGAATATGTAACCTTAAGTGGGGATTGAACTACACTGTATACGTGTGCTCCAATTATCTTGATTTTATATTGCTGCTTTATTTGCAGACCAGATTCAATGTTGATTATTGGTTAATGCAATATGGACAATCAGAAGATATAAAGAGAGAAGCTGCATTCATATAAGGTTTTCTCTGACTTCAGCATGTCACAGAATGCTTCATAACCAATTAAGTTTGAAACCTAGTCAACATTGAGAAATTAGTTGATTTATGTGAAAGCACATCCGTTGTAGCACTTTTTATGGCTAGTTGTGATAATATAGTTTTTAGAAGGGATAAAGGGTTTGTAAAATTTGAAAGAAATCTGAAACTACTTAAAGGAAATGAATAAGTGAGGAGTTTGGACATAAAAGCTGGCATAGAAAATATTGAAGATTTGTTTGGGTGGGTGGGGGGCTGATGTAGAAATAATTGTTACTCAGGAGTAGTGAAGAGACAGAACACAGAAGGGTAATGCATAGTTGAGTGGATGAACAAATTTCACACTGAAACCAATTGGTGACAAAGCCTAGAAACTCAGTCAAAATATCACTCTGAAAGTATTTCAGTATTGGGATGGGAAAAATAATACAAAACGCTAAGCTCACTTAGTATACAGAGATTTACTGTTTGTAAGGTGCACAATGCAAATGAAAATCCATTTTTAATTAACCAACAAAATGCAGAATAAGGGGTGTATTTGCCAACTCTGTTCAGTCAAATGGGAATAGTTTTATATGTCAAGAACGTGGAAGCTCAAACATTTATGTCTGGCTAGATATCTAAGTTGGACAGGTTATGCATTGTTCCCACTACCAACAAGATCAAAACAATACACAATACAGTCTCAAGTACATAGCTCTGTCAGGAAAAAGTCAGCATGAAGTAAAGCAAACTTAGATTATAATAAATCACTAGCAAACTATTTGATGTATAAGTCAGGCGTTAAAGGCAATCATAACCCATCAACTGCTTTATGAATCTGTGCAATGTGTTTCTGTTTGAAAGCCAAGTCGATTAATGACACACGAGAGGACTTTTGATCAATAGTTTGTCTGAAAGGAATGTAACTGCTGCTATTTTTCCATACTTCCCATGTTTTAAAACCTCCATTTTCCTCATGATGGTGAGACACATTTCTGTCGGGCCAAGACATACCAATACAAAGTGCATCCAAGTCGTATTTAAATAAGTCTGAAAAAGGATCTAAACTTAGCCATAATTTTAATATTTATGAGACTGAATAAAGAATGTTCTTTTGTGTAATTATGAATTATGCAAATAAATGCAACTGATTAATGTTTTGCTCAAACTATATGTTCTGGCAGCATGGCATTTTTTAACCTTTCTCTATATGACTTGATATACTGATAATTATTTTCATAATTTCTACAGTAATTGAAGAATTGTATTCAATTTAAAATGCAACGGCACCTTTCAAATTGAGATCTTTTGATTCTAATTTGTTCTTTGACTTTCATTAACTGCATCTGATGAGTTTTCTCTTCCTTGATTATTTTGCAAGATTCCTCCTGGAGTTGAAGATGGATAGCTAGAATTTCTTGCTGGAGGTTCTGGGGGAATGGAGAAAAAAAATGCAGTTTACCTTTTAAATAAACTAATTAAATGCAACTGAAAGGAGAACAGTCATGCAGAAACTAGGGATCAGAAACCTAACAGTTGTGAAACCCTTTCCTGACAAGGAAAAATGAAAATACAACAATTTCTATAATCTGTAGTGAATGGAAATGGTCCTAAACCAATTGACTGGTGGAATTGTTAGACATTAAGTGGATATAAACAATTAAATTTCCCTTTGTTTAACTTCTACTTCTACTTCCTTTAAGGCTGTTGACAAATGCCATGTCTTTGCTGTTGCTAGATTTGAACATGCTAACACATATCTGGCCAGTTTCCCATGCTGTAACCTTGTAAACTTGAGATCACCCAAAATTCTGCTACCTGTATTACAAAACAAACCAAGTCCTGTTCACTTACTATACTTGTGCTTACTGACCCATATTGGGAACTGGATAAATAGTACCTCCATTTTAAAATCTCATTCTTCCTTTCAAACCTCTCTAAAGCCTCATGACTCCATATCTTATTTATTATATCCTACTTAGAACTTCTCTCATCCTTCAAAACTTGCACAAGCCTAGGTCTAAACTGCTCAATCTCTTGTCAGTTTTTGTTTCCTATTTGAGTAAAGATGTAATTGAATCAGAGACAGTTCAGAGAAGGTTTAAGTGATTAATCCCAGAGATGAAAGGTTTGTTTTATGAGGAAAGATTGAGATTGAGTTTAGAAGAGTTAAAGATCTAATTGAGAGATCGAAGGTGCATGACAGGATTGACAAAGTAGACAATAGGGCAGATGTTTCCTTTGTGGGGCAAGCTAGAATGAGAAGTTATAGTTTTAGGTGAAGGGGGTGCCTGATTTAAACATGGATGAGAAGGAATTACTTCTCTCAAAGGATTGTGAATCGGTGGAATTCATTACCCCAGAGTACGCTGAATAGATTTAAGGAAGAGACAGATTTTTAACTAGCAATGAGTGGAAGGGATATAGGGAGCAGGCAGAGTTAAGATCAGCCACAATCATATTAAGTGGTGAAGTAGGCCTGAGGAGCTGAATTGCCTATTCCTGCTCCTGGCTCTTGTACTGTAAAAAGCTAGCCTAATGGGGCCACCTAATCACTGCCAATTGTAAGAAAAGTCTGGTTTACGCTATCCTTTAAGGAAGGAAATCAGCCACCCTTACCCTTCCTGCACGACATGTAAATTCAGACCACAATAATGTGGCTGAATCTTAATTGCCCCATAGGCAATAAGGAATGAACAATTAATGCCCACGTCCCATGGGTAAATTGATGTAAAGACAATAGAAAACAATGCCCTGCAAAGTCCTCAAATTTCAATATCTGGGGCTTGTGCTAAAACATAGACTAGTCAAGCAAAAGCCTGAAACAGCCACAGGTAAGGAAGCACACCATGCAGATAATGTCCGAGAAAACACCACTATACCTGTCTGACCAACAGGAGGGACCCACAAGATGTGGGTGCGCAGTGACAGACAGTTAGGAAGAATTATCCTGAGTCTTCAACATTGATAGTGGACATCAATTCAAACATAAGTAAACAAACATCCTGACACTCACTTGTATTGAGGATAGCAAAGGTAGTGTGTGCTCTGACTGGAGGACTTCGGTATTCATCACCAAGATTGGTTCAAACTGGTCTGTGGCAGGGAGTGAAAGAACCACGAAGAAGGAAAAAAATCTACTTGCTCTTATTTTCACTGTCAGCAGATACACCTATCCAGAGAAGAACTAGTAGGAATGACAATCTCACAATTGTTGTGGAAATAACTTCCAATCTTCTCTTGCCTTCTCTGGCACCATTATGCTAAGTAGTACAGGCCTTTGAACAAATATAGAAACTAAAGAGTGAACATCTATGAGTCATTCAGGCCATCAGTAGTAGCAGAATTGTTTTTAACTACAACCTAACCTTATAATCTGGCACATATCTCACTCTACCATTCCCACCAAGCCAGGAAATGAACCAATCTTAGCTCAATGAAGAGTACAGAAGGGCTTGCTGGAATAGCACCAGGCATATCTAAAAACAAAGCATCAACCTGGTGAAGTGACAACACAGCATTGCATGCTGAAGGTGGAAGCAGCATGCAATAGACATGCTAAGTGATTACATAACTAATGAATCAGTTCTAAGCTCTACAGTCCTATTACATCCAATAATGAAAGGTGGTGGATAATGAAATAAGGAGGTGGAGGTAGGAGTAACAAGGTAAGAGTAACAAGAAGATGGGGTACTAGGCTAATGGTCGGATACTTAGTAGTGTGGATGAGCAGAGGGATCTTGGTGACCATGTGCACAGATCTCTGAAAGTTGCCACCCAGGTAAATAGTGCTGTAAAGAAGGCATAAGCCTCTATCAATATGGCTTTTATTGATAGAGGAATTGAGTTTTGGAGTCCTGAGGTCATGTTGCAGTTGTATATGACTCTCGTGCAGCCGCATCTGGAGTATTGTGTGCAGTTTTGGTCGCCATACTATAGGAAGGATGTGGATGCACTGGAGACAGAGGAGGTTTACCAGTATGTTACCTGGTATGGTAGGAAGATTGTATGAGGAAAGGTTGAGGCACTTGGGGCTGTTTTCATTGGAGAAAAGAAGGTTTAAGGGTGACTTGATAGAGGTGTACAAGATGATTAGGGGTTTAGATAGGGTTGACCATGAGAACCTTTTTCCACGTATGGAGTCAGCTATTATGAGGGGGCATAGCTCTAAATTAAGGGGTGGTAGGTATAGGACAGATGTTAGGGGTAGATTCTTTACTCAGCGAGTCGTGAGTTCATGAAATGCCCTGCCAGTAGCAGTGACGGACTCTCCCTCTTTATGGGCATTTAAACGGGCATTGGATAGGCATATGGAGGATAGTGGGCTAGTGTAGGTTAGGTGGGCTTGGGTCGGTGCAACATCGAGGGCCAAAGGGCCTGTACTGCGCTGTATTTTTCTATGTTCTATGTTCTAGGTTAGAGAAATGCCCTGATCTTCAACAATGAGAGGACACAGAGCATGAGTGCAAAAGACAAAACTGAAGCATTTGCACCCATCTTCATGCAGAAATGTCAATTGAATGATGTTTCTCAACTTCCACCAGAGGCTCCCAGTATCACAAATAATGGTCTTCAATCTGATTCATTCTAAGAGATATCAATAAATGAGCAAGACACTGGATACTGCAAAGACTACAGACCCTAACAATATTCTTAGCAACAGTACTGACAAACTTGCACTCAAGAACTTGCCAGACACCTAGCCAACCTGTTCTGATACAGCTAAGACAGTGGTATCTACTAACAATGTGGAAAGTTGCCCTGCTATATTTGTGCACAAGAAGCAGCACAAATCCAATATAGCCAAGTGTTACCCTATCAGACCAATGTCAATCAACAGCAACGAGAGAGAAGGATTTATTGACAGTGCTTTCAAGTGGCACTTGTAAAGAAATAACCTGCACACTGATACTCAGTTACAGTTCACAAGGTCCACCCAGCTCTTGACCTCATTACATTCCTTGACCTCATGAATAAAAGAGCTGAACCTCAGAGTTGATGTGAAAGTGACTGCCCTTGACATCAAGGCATCATTCAACCAAGAGTAACATTGGACAGCCAAGAAAAATTAGAATTATTGGGTGTGAAATAGAAAATTCTCCACTAATTGGAGTCAGGCCTGGCACAAACGAAGTCGATCATCACAGTCCCAGGACATCTCTATGTGAGTTCCTTTAGATTGTGTCCGAAGCTGAACAATTTTCAACTTCTTTCATTGTAAAGTCAGAAATGGAGATGTTTGCTGATGATTCCACAATTCTAGCACCATTCAAGACCCTCCAGATAATGAAGCAGTCCACATTAAATAAGCAACACCTAGGACTGAACTGATAAGTAGCAAGTAACTCCAAGTGCCAGAAAATGATCACCTCCAACAGGACATAATCTAATCTGATATTCAATGACATTACCATTGCTAAATTCCCTACTAACAACATTCTATGCAATACCATAGATTAGAAATTGAATTGGACTAGCCAAATGTGAATATGCTACACGAGCAGGTCAGAAGCTAGAAATGTGTTGTAATTGACTTTCTGACTCCCTAGTGCCTCTCTATGATCGACAAGGCACAAGTCAGGAGAGTAATGGAATAATCTTCACTGGCCTGGATGTGTAGCTCCAACAACACTCAAATACTTGACAGCATCCAAGTCAAAACAGTTTACTTGACAGTCACCCCATCCACCACCTTCAATATTCACTCCCTTTGCTATTAATGCAAAGTGGCAGCAGTGGATACCACTGCACTGCAGTAACAGATCAATGCTCCTTCGACAGCACGTTCCAAATCCTAGTAGCACAGGACAGAAGATGTACAACAACACCATCGCCTGCAAGTTCCCCTCCGAGTGACTTGGAACAATATCACAGTTTCTTCAGTGTTTCTGGATCTCTCTTCTTAGCATTACTGTGGATGACCACAAGAACTGCAACAGTTTGACTTGGCAAATCATGACCACATTCTTCAAGACAATTAGTGATGAGCGATAAATGCAGCCCGAGTCAGGGAGGGCTCACATACCATGAACAAATTTAAAAAGTCCTTTTCTCTTGTACAGTAATTTGCATATTGGCACCATGTTTGACAAAGTCACCAAGATATTACATTGCATATGTTTCAAGAGGCATGTACACTCATCGTCTCCTATGCCAGAATCGAAGGCAAATCTGTTTGTGCATTCATCTGCTTAGAGTTGCATTGTGTGTTTAAAACATGAATGTCAAAAACATCTTTGTGAGGGTCTTAAAAAATTTAAAAGGATAATTTTTCATGACCCCAAAGTTGGAATGGCATCAAATAGTTAAAATTTCTCAACGCTGTAGAAACAAGATATTCTGAAACAATCATTTTGGGGCGGCACGGTGGCACAGTGGTTAGCACTGCTGCCTCACAGCGCCTGTAGACCTGGGTTCAATTCCCGACTCAGGCGACTGACTGTGTGGAGTTTGCACGTTCTCCCCGTGTCTGCGTGGGTTTCCTCCGGGTGCTCCGGTTTCCTCCCACAGTCCAAAGATGTGCGGGTTAGGTGAATTGGCCAAGCTAAATTGCCCGTAGTGTTAGGTAAGGGGTAAATGTAGGGGTATGGGTGGGTTGCGCTTCGGCGGGTCGGTGTGGACTTGTTGGGCCGAAGGGCCTGTTTCCACACTGTAAGTCTAATCTAAAAAAAGATACAAAAATGTATATGTGTTGGTGAAATGATCTGTAGGGCTGACAAAAAGCACTACAACAGTAGGTGGGAAATGATTTTTCTCTGTGGGACTAAATGTCGAGATCCTGACTGCATGCCAGGTTGCTCCCCACAGAAGAGGGAAGAAAAAAAAACTCTTCCTTAATTTTCTCTTTAAGGTGATTACCTCAGGGAGACATTGTAGTGATCAGGGATCATAGTAAATGCTAGGTGTATAGCTCCACGAGCTCTGCAAGCTAAGGTGATGATTAGATAAAAAAGATATCAAATTTAGTCCTATAGCACATCACTTATCTGACCAACCATATTGCTTAATTTTTAACTTCTAATATTTAACAATAACTGAAATTAGATTCTGCTAATCCTGTGCAAGACAGTGCATAAAATTATTGTAATAAAAATAATTGAAAAAGGGACTGTGAAGCAATTAAAACATACGGTTTAAAATGTTTTCATTATATTTAATTATAGAAAGCTGAAAATTAGCTTTAAAGCATCACTTTGCATGGATATAAAATTCAGATAACTGTCTATGCCATAAAATCCATACATTCCATATGGCACTCACTTGAAGTAAATTGTTGGCTAGGTTAATGGGCTTAATGGATGCATAAAACAGCAAAACAAAATTAAATATTGATACTGAGCATCACTTTGCAGTCTTTGTTAATTTTGCTACATAGATGGCGGATGTGTTTTCATTAACAACTCCATCAAAGCTATTTTGAAAAAGTGCTTTCACTGGCTCATTACAATTATTACAAGAGGAAATTGTTGCTGCTTGAGGTCATGTTTCAGATTTCCAATGCTTATTAAAATATGTTTCCTCTGCTAAAAGCATATTTCTACACAGAAGAGTTTAAAACTTTGAACTGTTAAGATCAGGGACAATCTGTGCGCCTCAGGCGTAATTTTTGGAGCATACCCAGCTGACCCTCAAGGAGGCGGCATTGGAAGGTCTACCTGCCTCTGCACCAACTGAGGTTTGTGACAGTCCATTGTTGACAATAGACCAAATGTCAATTCATATTTCAGTGTAGCTGCTAGGAATAGTGAAAGAGTAAGTCAGAAGAGTGATGAAATACTCCGCACTTGCATAAATGAATGCGGCTCCAACAACACTCAAGAAGTTTGTCGCCATCCAGAACAAAGCAACATGCCTGATTGGCACCATAATCCACAAACAACACTCAGCAGCAGTAGTGCGTACCGGCAACACGATGCACTGCAGAAATTTACCAAACATCCTCAGACAGCACCTTCCAAATTCACGACCATTTCCACCTCGAAGGATAAGGGCAGTGGATTAGGGAACACCACCAGCTGCAAGTTTCCCTCCAAGCTACTCACCATCCTTCCTTGGAAATGTATTGCTGTTTCTTCATGTTGCTGGGTTAAAATCTTGGAATTCCCTCTCTATTGGTACCTATTACACACAGACTGTGGTGGTTCAAGAAGGCAGCTTACCACCAACTCCTCAAGGGCAACTGGGATAGGCAATAAATACTGGCCTAAGGTGCAACTGACAAATTAATTCAAAAATCTCGCAAGCAATGTTTGCATTGTGTAGCTGAGCTTGGTTGGAGCTTGTAGAAATGTAGGTGGTACTACCATGATGAAGCTAGTTGTTTGTGAAAAGCTGAAATTGTTCCTGTGAGCATGTGCTCAAGTCCAGTTCCAGACTTTACAGGAGCACACATCCAGGAAAGGAGGGTGAACTACCAGAGTATGAGAAGCCACTGAGGTAGTCCCTAACCAACTGGGCTTAAGAGAGTTCTGTGAGCGTGAGGGAACCTCATGTAGGATTTTAATGAGATTTGATGATTCAGTGACATTAATACCTCGGAGTAGCTGAGAAATCTGCAGTATTTGTCCTATTGGGTGTTCAACTGTATTTATCACAGGTTAATTCCAAATGAATATTGGAATACAAGTTGCGTATATTTTGAACACTGCATTACCACCCTAATTTTGCATTGTAAAGTTTAATGCTATTTGTTAGAAGCTATGGAATCTTGCGGCCTTATTGTCTTCTTAAGCAACTATGATCCCACCCCTTGTCAATTTTATGTGAAGGCCCCTAGTCAGATTGTAATTTTAATTTGGTGACCAAGTCCTGAATCAAACAGCGTGCAAAGCAAATTGGTATTGGAATTTTTCTACATTAAACAATGATTGCACTCCTAAAGAAAGTATTAGCTGTAAAATGCTTTGGAACATCTTTGGGGTATGCAAGTTGATCCATAAATGCACTCATTTTCTCCTTACATTATAAAAAGAACAAGGGTCATAGAAATAAATTGCTTCAGAATGTACTTAGGATAAGGCATATTAATGTAAAAATAGGTGGATTTCTTAAGCAGGGTAGGTTTCCTGCTGCTAATACCGGTTATGTTTATGATACTGATAGCAGATATTTTAAATAAACAGTATTCAAGTTATAAGACTACCAAGGCTGGGATTTAAACTCAAGTTTCCTGAATTATTAGCTATGTGACATAATCATGACTCAATCACTTTGATGAGTTAATAGCTTGCTTGCCAACAACAGCAGGAAGCTTTCAGTCCATCCTAACTAGCAGATCTTATTTAATTATTGATGGTCTACTTCTCTTGTGCAATGTTTGGGAAAAATGTGACTGAAACTATAATTCCAAAAACTTGATGTTTTGTGACAGATCAGACTGGAATGTAAAATTGAAAAGGAATGTAACTTTCTCAGTTGCTAAGAAAATGAACACTGAAACCAAGATTGCAAAGCAAAATTTCTGGGGAGATTGAAATTAGTTACAACTTTAAAAAGAGACACCAAGAACCAAATCCAGGCAATTATGTGCAGTAAGTAACACAAACTAGATCTAGAAGCTAAGAATAAGCAAATATACAAGTGCTCTAGTCATTCCTGTTGCTTTAAAATAACATTGGTAGATTTAGATCACCTAGGTCATTGTAAGCAGTATGCTGGATGTTCTACAGACTTGCACTGTTTTAGTAAAGATTATATTTCTGGAATTCAGGTTACATATGAATTGGTGATGGTTGGGGAAAGATTAAATCTTCAAATAAAAATTGAAATTCTTGTGAGTGAGACAGTTTTGATAGAATCTGAGATTGAGATCAAGGACATATATACTGAATGGACTGCTGAGCCAATTCTCAGGATTAGTTTTAATTGCATCTGCTATTAAATGAGTTATATACAGTTTACGTTCAATTTCAATTTGCCTGTTCACTCATACTTAGCTTGTGATTTTGAGTTAGAATATAGGAAGTTAAGCAAAATAATAATTAACATTTGCTTAGTTTGACTCTTAGAAAATAAAAAAAATCTTTGTTTTAAACTGTGGAATCCCATGGCTTCCTTTTTTTTAAGCAAACAACTGCACTTTTTGATATTCTCTGTCAAAAATACGAAGTCTTTTGTCTCAACTAAGACCATTATAAAATGATGCAAAGTGGTTTTAATTCACGCTTGGGATGTAGGTATCAGAGGCTGGGGCAGTATTCACTATCCCAAGTTTCCCGTGAGAGAGTGATGGTAAGCTTCAATTATGAACTGCTAAAGCCCAAATGATGTAGTTACAATCCACAATTTCATTGGGAAGGGAGCCGCTGGATTCAGTCACTCTGAAGGAATTACGAAATAGTTTCAAGTCATGATGCTGTGTGGCTTACAGTCATAGAAATATACAGCGCGGAAACAGACCTTCGGTCTAATTTGTCCATGCCGAACAGATATTCTAAATTAATCTAGTCCCATTTGCCAGCACTTGGCCCATATCCCTCTCAACCCTTCCTATTCATATACCCATTCAGGTGCCTTTCAAATGCTGTAATTGTACCAGCCTCCACCACTTCCTCTGGCAGCTCATTCCATACATGCACCACCCTCTGCATGAAAAAGTTGCCCCTTAGGTTCCTTTTAAATCTTTCCCCTCTGACCTTAAATCTGTGCCCTCTAGTTCTGGACTCCCCCACCCCAGGGAAAAGCTTGGCTATTTACCCTATTCATCTCCCTCATGATTTTATAAACCTCTATAAAGTCAACCCTCAGCATCTAAAGCTCCAGGTAAAACAGCCCCAACCGATTCAGCCTCTCACTATAGCTCAAACCCTCCAACCCTGGCAACATCCTTTCAATAGGAGGAAGATCAGAGTTGCACACAATTGGACAGGAACTTTCAGATGGTGATGTTTCTCTGGATCTACTTCCCTTGGTCTTCAAGGTGTTTGTAGTTTTGCGTTTAAAGAGTGGCCTCTAAAGACCATTGGTGAGTTGCTGTAGTACATCCTGTATACAGTACTTATTGCTGCTATCAAGCATTGATGATGAAGACACTGAATGTTGAAAGTGTTGCATGGAATGCTGATGAAGTGGACTACATTGTTCTGAAAGTCTTTTGATTTTCTTGAATGGCAGTGGAGACATACACATTCACGTAAGTGGACAAACGTCTGTCTCGTCCCTGACCTGACCTGCGCCTTGTTGATGGTAGACAGATTTTGGGGAGTCAAGAGATGACTTACTTACCACATAATTTCCAGTCTCTGATCTGCTGTTTTGGTCAAAGTATTTAGAAGGCTGTACAGTTCAGTTTCTGCACAATGGTAGTCACCAAGATGTTGACTGCAAGGTATTCAGCGATGGAAATGCAGTTGAATGTCAATGACTCTGTCTTATTGGAGGTGATTATTACTCAAAATTTTTGTGACACAAATATAAGCTAACAATTACTATGAAATGCTTTCTTTTTACTCATTAATGGAATGTGGCTGGGTCAGCATTTATTGTCTATCCCTAACTGCTAGACAGATTAGTGAGTCAGATGGGTTTACAACAAACAAAAATGATTACATGGTCTCCGTTAGACGAACTTTTGATTTCAGATTCTATTGAATTTAAACTTCACCACCTACAACGTGGGATTTGGATCCATGTGCCCAGAACATTAGCCTGGGGTTCTGGGTTACCTAAAGATGGATTGGCATTTAAATCACACCTTTTTTTGCACTTACACATGGTCATTGTTTAATAATATTGGCCAGGACAGGAATTCATACACCCTGCTTTTAATTACAAGCATAATAGTTGGTGTATCAGAAAACCTTTGCGTACATTGGCATTTAGGGGAAACAGGACAAGCATTTGAGAAGATAGTTACTATAACAGATTAAATGAGAAAAATGGGAGAAGATTCAAGTGGAGCCTAAACACCAGGATAAACTGGTTGGATCAAATGTCTTGCATTCTAAATAAGCCAAAATCGGTAAAATGTAAGGCCAGTGTCTTACGCCTTTCATAAAGCAACAGTACTGTAGCTTGCCTTTGTAAATTCATATTTGATTAATGATCAACATTAGGTGTGTACCTCACACAACTTCTCCTTTTCATGGATTTTCTGTTTCCATGCTTTAATTTCAAGATGGCTTTCATTTTCTATTTGTTTGCAGCTGTCACGTAGGTCTTCAATGGTATGTGTTAATCTATTCCTTTCTTCCTCTATCCTCTTGAAAGACTCCTGTTAAAGAGAAGGAAAGGATTTAGTCCAATCAAAGGATAATTGATTACATTTAAAAATAACTATTTTGCAATTTTGAGAACTATCAATGAAATATGCTGTCTAAGTTCTGTACAGATCAAGAACTTATATTTTCTATCACACTTTGCATTACACTACAAGTTGAGAATATGTTCAAACTAAGTTACAAATTGTTGGATATATGTGCACTACAGCCGAAGTGTTTTCCACTTCTCACTTGACCAACCCTTCATAGCCTCTTTCTGTGGATGGCAAAACATGGGCTCTTTTGCTTTGCACTCAACCCCACCATGAACTGAGTTAAAATTGTTCAACTCAGTTTATGGTGGATCCACAGACGGGGAGACTGTGCACATTCTGAGTTGAATTCACACTCATTCTGCGGTGATGAAAGTATGAAAAGGGGGTAACTATACAACGAAAATAGATTTTTAAAAACAAATTGCATTCAAACTACCTTGAAATCAATATCGTCAGTGTTGACACAAACATCAACCATTCCATTCAAAATCTAAAAATGAAAAGCAACAAGTGATGGATCAGCAAATACGTTTCAAACATTTCTCCATTAGTACAAAAGTTGACACAATTTACTATATTAACCCATGCCATAGTTTCTTCAGCTAGTGATTCATTTGAACAATGGAATAAAATTGCGTTACGTAGCATCTAATCACTTTTAGAAATATCAAAGAACATTTCATATAAATGATTTATATTGTGTAGTTAGTATTGCTATGTGGAATACCAGAACTGTTTGTTCCTTGGCATGTCTCAAGAGTCTTAGCATACGAGTGAACCACTGAACAGATAGACCTAGGACACAATTTAATGTCTCACTCAAAAAATTGCACCTTTAATAATGCAACATCCTCTCAGTACTTGACTGAAATTCAGCATAAATGATGAGCTGAAGTTCTGGACTAAAAATTAGATTCATAACCTTCTGATTTGAAGACAATGCACAATTATGTAAACTGAACTGACAAAACTAAGAGGATATAAAGAGTAAGTGCATCATTTTAGGTTCAGGTCAGGTCCAGTTTATATGAATAACATGTAAATGAGCAATCTCAATTAGCTGCACTGAAAACTTTCCCTGCAGATGAGGTACTCAGCAGAAATGATATTTATCTGATCCAATTAAGTGATCTGGGTTGCAAAAACAAATAAGTAGAAAACAAATCTGTCAAAGCTCACTGGCATGATAATTAAAATGTTCCCTTCATTACAGCTTAAAATACTGGCTGATGTGATCAGTGCCAGCACCTCTGGCTCAGAATTACTTGGGTGCCACCTAAAAGCAAGGGTTTTATCTCCAAGGGAGAAAACACTCAAATGCGCAACCTCACCATACAAATGATTCCTGTTGGTCATCAGGGAAACCAATGTCACTGGACTAGTAATTCAGAGACGCAGGTAATATTCTGGGGACGCAGGTTTGCATCGCACCATGACAGATGGTGGAATTCAGACTCAATTAATTCAACCATTGTTAGGGGAAAAACCCATTTAGTTCATGAATGTACCTTAGGGAAGGTAACTATCACTCTTACCCAGTCTAGCCTACAAGACTCCAGTTCTGAAGAAATGGACTTAAAATGCCAGACCTGCTTAGTTTCTCCAGTGGTTGTTTGTGTTATTAAAGTTTAAAAAAATTTGGCAAATGGACTTCATTTAAAAAAATGGATATTTGGGATAAGTGCATTGCTGCCCATCCCTAAATCGCTGGAAAAGATGATAATGAACTGCCTTCTGGAACTGCTGCAGTCTATGTGTTGTAGGCGCACCTCTAGTGGTGTTTGGGAGTGAGTTTAAGGAATTTGACACAGCAACAGTGAAGGAATGCCAATATTGTTCCACATCAGGATGTCTGGCTTGGAGAGAAACATGTAGCTTGATGGATGAGGTGGTAAGAGGTTGTGGGTTCTGAAGGTGTGGCATAAGGATTCTGTGGAGTTATTGTAGTATATTTTGAAGATTAGGCTTGTCCAGCAGCTGGCATTTGGTGAGAATGTGGCCTGCTGAGGGACCCTATTTGGCCCTCAAAGCTGTTGTTTCAAATACAGTGTAAGTGCAAGAAGCTGCTCATCCAATCAGAGGCCGTTTCCCTCCATGATTGGATGGGGATTGGGCTGGAGGCAGGGATGGGAGTCAGACCCAGCCTAATTTTTATTTCCTGAAAATATTTACCATTGAACAGCTTCTCACGACCCTGACTGGTTGGCATTAGTCAGGACTCTTTTCTTGGCTAAGCATGGCTACATTCAGATTGAATATCAGGCTCTGGTGCACATAATGTTTGAATATTCCTGTATATAAGATTCAATTCGAAAAAGAAATTGCCTTTTACTGAATTGCATTTAAATCTCTCTGGAACAAAGTGGTCACATTACTTACAATGTGAAAGGTTTGTCTTTTTTCAAAAATGTTCATGGAATGTGTGAGCCACTGGTTAGGCCAGCATTTATTACTTTTGAGAAGGTGGTGTTGTCCTTAGTGTTTAGATATCCCACAGTGCTGTCAGGAAGGAAATTCCAGGACTTTGGCATATTGACAGTAAAGGAACACTGATACAGTTCCAAATCAGGATAGTGTGTGACTTGGAGAGTAACTTGAATGTAGTGGTGGCTATAAACATATGTGGATAGCTTCAGATACATATGAATCTACAAGGGTTTACACATCAATTGCAGGTGGAAGTGGCCTTTGCCAGAAATAAGGTATCCACATAACCCTTCTTGCAGTTAAATCATTGAAATTTAAAATGAGAGTATACTATAGTGGGTCTTGATGAAGAAATGATGTTTCATAATATATGATTTACCTTCACCTGACTTCTTTCTTTTTCAGGTTCATCTTCACTTCTACTGTTGAAGTCACAGGATTCAGCTGGATAATAAAATGGAAAACCAAGATGAAAATTGTACTCCAACGTGTAAGATACCATATTCAAATGTCTGGCACTAGATTTAAAATATATTTAGATCCCACGCTCAATTCATTCCTCTCAGAAGCAGGTAGAATGAAAGACTTAAAACATTTCTGGAGGAGTTATATCAATCTTGAAATATTAACTGTTTCTCTCTCCATAGAAGCTTCTGAGTTTCTTCAGCATTTTCTGTGCTTATTTCAGATTTCCAGCATTGCTTTTATTAGGTTGAAAACTCATCAAACTCAAACTGCTTCTCTCTGCACTACCTTTCCTTCCTTCGCATTTCCTAAAAAAAGTTTTATTTACTTTCAAAATTTGAGTCAAACATTTAGGGTATCAAGCTTTTTAATCAACAAATCAGAGTTGAGATGGGAATTAGGAATTTTAATTTTCTTTTGAAAACCTTAATTAAAAAAAAGTATGATTTTTAACCCATTGTCAGTTTAATGATTTTTCTGAATTTGATGGAGAGCAAAAGCAAAAGACATAGAAGGTAAGTAACGGTCAACGATGTTTTGGTCCATTGAGTCTGCTTCACCAATTAATAAAACCATGCTGATCTGATTTTGGCATTAACTCCACTCTCCCATCTGCACCTTACCATAACTCTGGACTCCCTCGTAGATCAAAAATTTAGCTCTACCTTGAATATTAATATTCTTAACTTATTCTTTCGTGGGATGCAGACATCACTAACAGAGTCAGCATTTGTTACCCATCCATAATTTCACTTCAAATAAGTAGCTTGCTGGTGCAATTTCAGGGCACCGTTAAGATTCAGGGTATGCGGTCACATGTAAAACTACATGAGGGTTACAAATTAGATAATTGATGATAACTTTGTAGTTACCACTACAAAGAATAATTTACTATTTCAGAATTATTAATTGAACTCAAATTCCACCAGCTGCTGGTAGGATTTGAATTTGTGTCCTCAAAGCTGCACCTCTGCATTACTAGTCCAATGACATTACCACTGGCTTTCAGGGGATGAGAATTCCATAGACTATATTAAATGGGACAGCCTATTTTTAAACAGTGCCTCCTATACCTAGATTCCCTCTTGGCATCTGCTCTGTCAAAACTACCCTTCTATATGTTTTGATATGATCAGCTATCTGCTGCTAAAATTCAATGAGCAGGAATCCAACCTACTCAATCTTTCCTCTTAAGGTAATCTCTTGATTCTAGGAAGCAATCTGGTGAACCTTTTCTAAACTGGTTCCAATGCATGTATGAAAGACAAAACACTGGACTGAAATTATGATCAGTACAACTGACTGAATGATACTAACGTATGTTTGAAAAAGTGTGTTTTACATGCTCAGGTTCCATAAATCAAGTCCAGTTCGCAATTGTGAGTTAAAATATCGAGTCCCAGGCTAGCTTTTGGTTACAGACTAAGGATTCAAGTAAAAATTTAATGAAGGCATTAAAAGACAAATAATAATACCACTGTTCTATTTCATCGTGTTGAAGGATTGATCAAGTGTACAAATGTAAAAAACTAACTTCACCATCCACTGAATCATAGATAATAAGGATCCCTTCCTGTGGCAGCACAATACAAATGGGAAGAAAAAAAGAAACGAGGAAGAGAAATATAGAAACATCACTTGAACAAAGCAACTATCTTTTTACTATGGCATAGACTGTGAGAAAACAAAAATGGAACTGTCTGGCAGAACCCTTAAGACTTAATTAAATGGTCTGGATAAATCATAAGCCTGAAAATTAGAAATTTCAGATGTTTAAAAATGCAGTTATTCACCCAGGGTCAATTAGTGGTGCAACTTTATCCACTGGTCCTTTATGTGTTTTGTAGCTTAGAGATGCGCACATGAACAACATCTCATTTCAGCATGCAGTATAAATGGATTTAGATTAGTAAAAAATTGTAATAAAAAAATTAGCGAATTGTAATAGGAATTTGAGTTCAACCCTAAGGTCAAGAACTAAACAGAGTGGCATTGTTCTTCCAACTAAACACTAGTTGGTTACAAGAAATTTACTTTATTGTAAGCATTCTTGGCCAGACTTTACAATATTGCCCTTTAACATTTAGGATTATTTTGGGTCAGGCAAGTCGCTGAAAAATGTGAGCTGATACCAATGCAGTGATGGAAATAAGACATCTTGACTCTAAGTGAACAGGGCAAAACAAACTGTATACCTCATCCACCAATCAGATTGAAGGATTGTGAAATTAACGGGTGCTTAGCAGTGATTAGTATTAATATAGTGATCTTGGGGAGCTAGACTAGAATGCATAAGCCAATTTTCTGTGATGAGTTAAGTTTATGTCTACAGCACATATATATCAATTTGAATCCAATACGTAGATTTGAACAGCGATGCAACTAGCAAGATGTAATTTAAAGAAGGCTACCCAGGAGTCATTTATTTGGTTGAGAACCCTTGGATTTTTTAGCTTAATGGCTTACATGGCCAGTAGCCGCCATGGCCAGTAGCCGCCATAGTAGCAAGTGCCATTAACCTTTCATTACGTTAACAGGAAAATTTATGCCTTTGGGTGATATCACATAACAACTAGTAGAAGTTAGACAGTTATCAAATTTGCTGTGAATTATGTCTGTGTAAATTTTGCTTTATGTTTTATGCTCTTGAAATCAAGTTAATGAGCAAAATATTGGAAAATATCTGAAAACGGAAATATGTTCTGAGTGATCTGTGGGAACATGATGGTGAGACCGTGCAAATATGAGGTGAGTTCACTTGGAAATGCACAGAGTAAGCAGACATTAGAACCTATAATAATAAAAAATTGATGCTTGGAATGAGTTAACCTATTCTTGTGATGGCAAACTTTCAGGTGTGATGCTCAAGGGAAAACAGGAGGCAGTTGCATTGGGTAGCTTACAACACATTCCCCCTTGCCAGGATGGACAGGGGTTGAATTGGCCAGGTAGTTTTGTTGAACTTGATCTAAATTTAAAGATCTGCTGGCATTTTGCCACCTGTGAATCAATTCTCCTCAGTGGGTAGAGGTCACAGTTTTGTGGCACATAAGAAATAGAACTAAGAGGACATTATTCATTCTTTAGATCCCACCCCATCATGCCTGGTCTTCTACTTCAACATCATTTTCCTGAACTACCTGGGTTTGCATAATGGATTAACATGTAGAAATCTATGAATCTCAGTTTTGAATATACTCAAAACCAGAGTCTCATGTGCAGAGAATTCCGTAACCCAAATAAAAAGGGTATTAGCTGGAAAAGTCACATCTCCAGCCCAAACAATGATCCAGTGAAGTTTTCCATGCATTTCAAGGGGCTAACTGCTATACCCCTAATCATTTCAACTTCAGATATACTACTCTGTCAATGCCTCCTGTTGAGGCACACCTACAGTCTGAGAACTACCTAGCAATGCCCACACCTCTCGTGTTGGGGCTACCAATGTTTATAGAAACCTACAGAGCAGGAAGAATCCGCACCGACTCTCTGAAGAGCTCCCCACCCAGTTCCAGCCCTCGACACTGTGCCTGTAACTCCGCATTTACCATGGCTAATCCACATAGCCTGAACATCCTTGGGCACTGTGGAGCAATTTAGCATGGCCGATGCATCTAACCTGCAAGCAGAACACCCAACAGAAACTCACGTAGACAAAATGAGAATGTGCAAATTCCACATAGACAGTCACCGAAGGTTGGAATTGAACCTGGGTCTCTGATGCTGTGAGGTAGCAGTACTAATCACTGTGCCATTATGTCACTTATTCCAGAGCTTCTGAACTGCTGATTGGGCTGGCAGCATTTAGGACCCACTCTGCTTCCTATACAGGAGGTTAGATGTGGAGATGACTAATTAAGAGACTGTGTTCCAGAAAATTGCAATAAGTTGCCAGTAAGTGCACATGGCCACCATTTTGTCTGCACATCAGGGTCTGAAGCCCATTAGGAAAGCCACAAAGTACAAAAAAAAGCCATATAAAGACGAAATACACACAAATTTGTTCACAATCACAAATTTCTTCAAATAATTTTATCCCCATTTCTGTAACACTTAATCATAGTCAAACATATTCACATCTGGGTGGATTAGTTTTGTGAAACCAAATCTGGCCTTTCTTGTCAGATGACTAACAGTCCTGGTCTAACAATCCCAACTCTCACCTTTTCTAGCAACTGCAAAGAACCTTAGGAAAGTATGTTGAAATGAACGTCTCCAAGCGAGGTACAAATGGTTGAACATTTAAACATTTTGAACAATTATTCTTCACCATTAGTGAACTTCTTCACCACCTGCACTCCACTTCCTTTCTTATACACCCAAAAGCATCTTAAAGAATGATGCAATTCATTTAATTCTCTCTCTTTCCATGAACACACCAATGTTTTCCAATTTCTCAACTGACTGATAGTCAAACAAATCATAGTTTGATTTTCAGAAACCTTTCCAACATTTAATAACAAGTCAGATTGGTGGATGAAAGAAGTGCGAAGCAAGAAAGGCACATGGAATTAGGAAAGCAGGTACTGCTTTTAGGGAGGCTAGATACCAACACTGACTGGTTGGTCTAAATAGCCTGGTTTTTGTTGTAATCTTTATGTAAAGCTCTGCCATCCCATCTGTAACTGACCCCAGAATTCATTTCAAAAATCAAAAGCATTTATTTCTTCAAAACTTAAAGCGATAGACACTCAGATTCACCTCCAAATAATATTGCAAGTGTAAGAATAAAACAGGAGGTTCACCATTATGTATATTGCATGTGCATATGTATCAACATTTTTTATTCTTTGCTTTATTTTATTGCTCCATTTCCTTTTGCGAATATTCTCAGTTACAGCAGTCATATTTCCAGATAACATTGCCTGATTTAGTGTCCAAGGTACATAAATTTAGAACAATATAAGGAAGCCTCACTGCAAGTCAATTTTTGTTGATTTTTAGCTGTATTGCTTTAATTATCAGTTGCAGTGACATTGATGGCTGACGAAAGATATCAAAACTCTGGTAATGTCGCCAGATAGAGTCTTTTTGCAGTGTACCGAGGTTGCAATGGAATATGAGTAGACTTCTAGGCAGCTTTCACTGTTGCTCTAACTGAGGCTCGAGGTGTGCACTGTGTCTGTCGTTAGTGTCACTACCCTCCTCACCCCAACGTGAGTTCAAATATTTTCCCCATGCACCAATATGGTCAATTAGATATTTTATCTATATTAGGTTTAATTTTTTTTAAAAAATCCATCAAACAGGCTTTTTCAATGAATGACATTATTGATTTGTGAGAATTTTTCAAAAATGTAAAGCTAATCAATATTGTATGAAATATGGAAGTATCCACTCTCCTAAACACACTAAAACATAAACACAATCATTCACACCAGGAAAACAGGAAAAAATGGACTGATTGCTCTGCAGCAATTCAATTTGAAAGAAATACACTTTTGCTCAATAATGGTTAGTACATGAAGGCAAAGGGAATAATGTGTGGAATACTCAGATGGTATTGGTCTGACTTTCTCACAGGTGTAGATGGACATCACCAAAGACAAGCACTTTCAGAGGACAATCACAACAACGTTTTTGGTTCCAAAACCAGGAGCTGGGGCTTTCCCTTCATACAACAGTCTAATTAGCAATTACGCCAAATAATATCCAAAGCAAAGTTTGAAACCCATCAGTTAGTGGTTTCTTGTAAACAACAAATTATGATAGGACATGTAATTAGCAAACAAAAACCCTGTTTTTAAAAAAAAATCCATTGTACTTTTGTTAGCAGAATTCTTAAAGGTTTTTAAGCCAGAGATAGATGTTTTTTCTCAAGGGAGGGAGTGAAAGGTTAGCAGGCAGAAATGCAGATTAGAGATAACATTCATATCGGTCACATCTTACTGAATGGTGGAACAGGCTCAAAGGGTCTAGTCCTAATTCATGTTTTTACATCTACACTATAAAAGTTTACATGAATTTCAGGTATATTTATTCAACATTTAAGAATAGAGAATTTAAGGCCTGCTTAAACCATTTTTGTGAAACAATAACCATTTGTGGTTTACAACAATGCTCAAGGTCCAGGTATAAGTGCATTCTTATTCTCCTTGGATGCTGCCTGACCTGCTGTGCTTTTCTAGCGCCACTGTAATCTAGACTCTGATTTCTAGCATCTGCAGTCCTCACATTTGCCTATAAGTGCATTCTGACAATCCACATCTTAATTAGAGACGCTGCTGTATGGAAAATGTACGTATAAATTCCCCAGTATAATATTTTGCAGTAGGTATTAAATTAATCTTGTAATAACCACTGTTATGGAAAATAAAATTCATACTGTGCAGAGCTCAATGAGGCATTAATACAATGAATTTGCTTGGATACAATTACCCAACCAATCATACTGCTAAGTTTATCAGGAGCAATAAAATATCTTCACAAATATATGAATATTTCTGAAAAGGGAGACACATTGCTAAAACATTGGTCTTCCACTCATCGGGACAAACACAAGAATGCCAAATCTCAATCAATCACAGCAATTCACTACAACAGAAAAAGGTTTTCCATCATTTCACATCTCGCAGTCTTGCGGTTGTCTGGATGAACGCAAGATGAACAGCTTTGGCAGTAAGTCTAGAAATATTCAGTTTCTGTAATACCAAGTCACATTCAAACCTATTATATATAATCTCTTGTATCTTTTGTATTTAAATGATTTTGTATTTGAATGATTGCATTTGAGGAAATAATGGAAAAAACACAGTAGATTTCAGGTGGCTCTGCAGAACTGCGCAACTTATCAAATATCTTCTTCCATAATATATATTGATATTCATGTTGCATTAGAAGATGAAACCAGGCTGCAAGAGATAACATTATGATTAAGTATGGTAATGATTTAAAGGTAGTATTTTCATATTGTTATTCATTAATGCTGAATTTAAATTGTTATGTGATAAGTTTTCATCCTCATTGCATAGATTAGATTCGGCCCAACAAGTCCACACTGACCCGCCGAAGCTCAACCCACCCATACTCCTACATTTACCCCTTACCTAACACTACAGTGTAATTTAACATGGCCAATTCATCTGAGGTGCACATCTTTGGACTGTGGGAGGAAACCGGAGCACCCGGAGGAAACCCACGCTGTCAGTCTCCTGAGGCGGGAATTGAACCTGGGTCTCTGGCGCTGTGAGGCAGCAGTGTTAACCACTGTGCCACCGTGCCACCCACTACCATAGGTAGTAAGATGGCAGAATGACTTGCCTGCTGGCTGCTCAAAACCAAATGGAATTTGGGAGCCTAATATCAGACATACAAGCTACATGAAAACAACAAATGCTGGGGACCAGAGTCAACTAGGCTCAAAACGTTAACTTGCTCTCTCTCTCTCTCTCTCTCTCTCCAGGGATGCTGCCTGACCTGCTGTGATTCCCAGCATTTGTTGTTTTCAGTACAGATTCCAACATCTGCAGTAATTTGTTCCTATACAAATTACATTTCCTGCCCAGCTGTTTTTATATCATTTGTGTTTTGATTCTGGGGAAAATGGTTTGCCAGAGGACACTGCTATTTGAGTATCTTGGAAATTCGATAAGATATGGAAAGTGGCCCACATTTTCAAGGTGGTCCAATAGCAATGTCCAATGAGGATGAAAACTTATCACATGGCAATTTTAATTCAGCATTAATGAGTAACAATAGAAAAATACACCACACAGACAGTCGCCCGAGGCTGGAACTGAACCTGGCTCCCTGGCACTGTGAAACAACAGTGATAACCACTGAGCACATTCATGATGTGGTCTCCTGTACATTGGGAAAACGAAAAGCAGGCTGGATGACTATTTTGACTACTTTGCAGAGCACCTACCCTCTGTGCACAAAAATGATCCTGAGTTTTCAGTTGCCTGCCCCTTCAACACATCATCGTGTTCCATTGCCAACATTACTGTCGCAGGTCTGCAGCATTGTTCTAGTGAGCATCAGCATAAACTTAAAGAACAACATCTCAATTTCTGCTTGGGAACCCTGCAGCCTCTTGGAGTCGACATCAAGCTCATAACTTTAGAGCCTGATTCCATCATTCTATGATTTTTACCCACCCCACACTGATCCTGTTATGACATTTGTGACATTTTTCTGACTTTTAGCACAGTCACCCATTCTCATGCACTCCTAAGTCTAATTTCACATTATATGACACAGCTAATCCATTTTCTCACTCTCAGCTCTTATTATCACTTATTCAGCTTTTCTCCTGTGCTGGCCTGCTAACCTCCCTTTTAAACCTACTCCTTTCATTGCTCCCTCTTTCTCTCTCTGGGCTCGATATCCGCATATCTGCTCACCTCTCCCTTCCTCCCATGGTTTCCTAGCCACTAACAGTTCTGATGAAGAGCCACCAGATTTGAAATGTTAACTCTGCTTTCTTCGAACAGGTGCTGCCAGATCTGCTGAGGTTCTCCAGCAATTTCTGTTTATGTTCCAAATTTCATTGTAGAATATGTGAAAGCACACTCCAGTCACTGATATTCAGACATTGTGATGTATGACAAGGGGCCTCAAATCATAAGTGAAGAATTCAGGTGCTTCATGAAGGATTGGGAAATTCAACACCATATATCATCTGCAGACAATTTCAGTCAAATGCAGAGTTTGACGTGGTGATGCAGATTGCCAAAGAGACCAATAAGAGATTAACAAAACCTAATACAGAATGCCTGAAGGTGGTCTTTGAATTAAGAAATACACCTGCTGAAAGTATGGAAACTAGTCTCACGTCACACATCAGAGTCCAAGAGTGTGGTGCTGGAAAAGCACAAACCGGTCAGGCAGCATCCAAGGAGCAGGGAAATTGATGTTTCCGCATAAGCCCTTCATCAGGAAGGGATTGTGGGCACAGGCCCTTCCTGATGGAAGGCTTATGCCTGAAACGTCGATTCTCCTGCTCTTCGGATGCTACCTGACCAGCTGTGCTTTTCCAGCACACCACTCTTCAACTCGGATCTCCAGCATCTGCAGTCCTCACTTTCTCCTAATGTCACACATCACCAAACTACCATTCTAATACAGGATCACACTGAAGCCAGAAGTAGAGAGAGGTATGAGGGACAAAATCACAGTGAAACAACAAAAAGCCAACTTTCACTTGAACATGGTGTCAAATTATGGCTAGAACTGTGCTTTGGAGAGAATTCAGAGAAGGCTCTCTCAGTTGATATGAGGTATTGAGGGACTGTCTAATTGAGGCGGGGTGGGGAGGGGGAGGGGAAGTATGGGTAGGTTGAGCCTGGACTCAGAGTTTGGAAGAATGTCAGGCTGACCTGTTAGGGCATGTGGGATTTCTGGGGGGCTTAATGGGGTGGGTGGAGGAGGTTGTAGGAGGGTTTATAGCCGGAGGGCATAGTCTCAGACTGAGGAGCCTCACATTTCAGACAGAGGTGAGGGAGAAATTTCTTTTCTCATGGGATGGTCAGTCTTTGGAATTCTTTGCCACAGTGGAATGGATCATTGAGTGTCTTCAAGGCTGAGATAGATTTTTGATTGGGAAGACAGTGAGTGTTGTTGGGGGTGAGGGTTGCAGTGGGAGCAGGAAAGTGGAGTTGAGGATTATCAGTTAAACCATGAATGGCGGAGCAGGCTTGATGGACTGAATAGACTACATCTCCTTCATCTTTTGATGTAACCTTCGACCTGTGTAGAGAAAGTTTCACCTCCAGCATGCATAATGAACATGAACACCCATATACATATCATTGCAATGTCACATTTACCTACTCTAGAGAAGCCGTGCCTTCACTGCAGGTTGTGGGGTTGTACAGGACATTGGTGAGGCCTCTTCTGGAATACTGTGTCCAGATCTGGTCACCCAGTTATAGCAAGGATATTATCAAGCAGGTGAGGGTTCAGAAGAGATTTACCAGGATGTTGCCAAGTATTAAAGGTTCGAGTTACAAAGAAAGGCTGGTTAGGTTGCGACTTTTTCCACTGGAGCATAGGAGGTTGACAGGCAATCTGATAGGACTTTATAAAATAATGAAAGGTATAGATAGAGTTAATGGTAGTTGTCTTTTCCCTAGGATGGGGAATTTCAAGACTAGGGGGCACATTTTTAAGATGAGAGGAGAGAAATTTTAAGAAGACGTAAGAGGCAAAATTTTTACACAGAGATGGTTCGCGTTTGGAATGAACTTCCGAAGAAAGTGGTTAAAATGGGTACAATTACAATGCTTAAAAGGTATTTAGATAGATACATTAAATAGGAAAGGTTTGGAGGGGTAGGGGCCAGGAGCAGGGAGATAGGACTAGATTAGTTTGGGATTATGTTTGGCATGGACTGGTTGAACCGAAGGGTCTGTTTCCATTCTGTATGACTCCATAACTTTGTTTTATTGACACAAGTGAAAAAATGTTTCTAATGATGTAAACATATCTTGATTCATAATAGGTAAGGGAGACTGAAATATTATTGTTTTACTGCGGTTCTTTTAACATAAAAGCTCATTGTTCCTGATTTAAAATCTAAAATTGCTTTTGCAGAATTAAATTGTAGTTTTATATGTAAAGGACAGGGTAATCAAACTGGATATATTTTCACCTACTGACTATCAATCATTATAAAAACATACCAACTATGACAAATTATTTTGTGTCCAAATTATAACTGTGATAAATCAGCAAAGTAAAAACCAAAGGGAAATACTGCTGATTCTAGAAGTGTGCAAATTAAAGTAGAAAATGCCAGAATGATTCGCAGATCTGGACAAACTAAGTCAAGTCACTGGATCGACTGGATATGCTGGCGGTCTCGGCCACCATTCTGAGAGCTATCGAGATGCCTATGTCACCTCTGTTCAAGAGGGCCTGCTGATTCTTGTAGCATTCAGGAACTTAACAGGCCAACAGCCAGAATCAAGGACCCTGTACTCCTGCCTAATGAGCTGTCAGCCGATCAGAAGCAGATCTTTGGTAATCAATAGGCACTGGCTATACCCATCTGAGGCCTCATACCAAAAGAGAGACCATTAACAAGTGAGAGAAGCAAATAGAGGCTTGTGGTATGGGGTTACATGGGAGCAGAAATAATCAACAGCAAAGGAAGACAGGGTGATGTCAGTAAAATTACAATGTTTAAAAGATGTTTTTCTAGGAGTGGGAGAGTCCAAAATTAGACGGCATAGACTTAAGGTGAGAGGGGAAAGATATAAAAGGGACCTGAGAGGTAATTTTTCATGCAGAGGGTGGTGCATGTATGGAATGAGCTGCCAGAGGAAGTGGTGGAGGCCGGTACAATTACAACATTTAAAAGGCATCTGGATGGGTATACAAACAGGAAGGGTTTAGAAGGAGATGGGCCAAATGCTGGCAAATGGGACAAGATTTATTTAGGATATCTGGTCGGCATGGACAAATTGGACCGAAGAGTCTGTTTCTGTGCTATACATCTCTATGACTCTAAATATTGAAATCAATGTCCTTCAAATTAAGTTAAAAATCTCTGGTACAAATCGTTTTCATATAGTCTACTCATGTGAAAAAAAGTAAGGTCAACTTTACCAGCTGCTGTAGCTTCAGACTCCAGCATAAGTTCTTGATTTTGTTCCTCAAGCATTTCACTATTCTGAGTCACGGAACTGCAAAGTGACAGAATGGTTAACAGAATAAAAAACATCATTTGTGGCTCAATGATGACTGGTCTTCTAGGTCAATCACTTAATTATTAAATTGCTATAAAATGTCTCTGCTGCAGCTGTCAAAATATCTGAGGCTAATTTGAATGGAAAAATGCTACTGAACTCAGCAGGCCTGCTAGCATCTGTGGTGAACAAAATTGAGTTGATGCTTCAAATCCAATATACCTCTTAAGCTGGGTTCCACTAATTCTATTTCTCTCTTTATAGATGCTGCCAGATCCATGGAGTTTGGTTTTCTTTCTGATTTCCACTATCTGCAGTACTTTCATTAGAGTTATTTGCGATGCTGTTACAGGGAGCTTTTCTAAGTTTAATGCTGCAGTGAAAGAATCATCCTTCCACTACTTATTAAGCTGCAACTGTCGTGAAGAATGCTGGAGGAATTGAGGCACTCTAATTGATAAACCACTGAACAATTTTTGAAAGTGGTGGAGCAAAGAGAGAGATGTTCTTTCTAGTCTTTCCAAACTTTTCAAGTAGACTGCTACAGAGCAATAAAAGCTATTAAATGAGTGCGGTACTGCCCACAGTACCGTGCTCTAATACTGGAAGGAATTCAATTACCTCAACAGTAGGGCAGAGGAAAGCCTATGCATCATCTAAAATGATATACGTATCTATCTGGCAATCTGATGACTTGCTTCCTTGTAAACTTTAAATCCTTCCTCTAACTTCATCCTAGCGCCTTGTGGTCTCTTCTGAAGTTTCACATCGTTTGATAAAAAATAGTAAAGGCAATGTGCCGACATGACCCCTCAATTGCACATGCATAGTTCAAACTCAGCTTAGTAACTCTTGGGGATATTTCTTTGCATCATTGGATGGTCTAGTAGGCCTTTAATTTGTGAAGATTTAGAGATGCTGGTGTTGGACTGGGGTGTACAAAGTTAAAAATCACACAACACCAGGTTATAGTCCAACAGGTTTAATTGGAAGCACACTAGCTTTCAGAGCGGATCACCTGATGAAGGAGCGTCACTCCGAAAGCTAGTGTGCTTCCAATTAAATCTGTTGGACTATAACCTGGTGTTGTGTGATTTTTAACTTTAATTTGTGAAAGCAGCAAAAAGCAGGAGATAAATGACAATCATCAGAAAGGACCAGAGATGCTTCATGAAGAGTTGGGACAAGCGAAGGAAAAAGAAGCCAAAAAGACTTAAACCAGCTCAAGTGTAAACGTGTAAAATCAACAACTTTCATTTGAATTAAGCTACAGACATTTTCTAATCTATCTATTAGAGATGTTATTACATCACTCTGGGACAAGTGGGATACAGACCTGGTTCAGAGGTCAGGACACTAGCCTCCTTGAAGTTAGTTATATTCTGTTCAATTGTGATTAGTTGTTAAACATGTTCTTAAGAAGAAACCACATGGCTCAGTTGAACTGTAACGGCATTGGTTTATGGGTTTACTGCTGCTTCATGGCTTCAGCTACTGTAAGCTTAGGCTAACATACGTGAGAATGCTTTGCAATAATAAGGCTTTCACTCAGAGACATCTTCTTGCCTCATCTTCTTGCATCTTACAGGCCTTCATGTTTCTTCTCCCTCCCCTTTTCCAGGCAACATATTAATTGAGGTATTGCTAAAGGAACTGCTATCCTATTAGACAAACAGGAGGCTGGATAAACACAGCAAACCAGGCAGCATCAGGAGGAGAAGTCAGCGTTTCAGGTTGAGACCTGAATCCTGATGAAGGGTCTCAACCTGAAACATTGACTGCCCCACCTCCATATGCTGCCTGACTTGCTGTGTTCTTCCAGCCTCCTAGGCAAAAGTGAGGACTGCAGATGCTGGAGATCAAAGTCAAGATTAGAGTGGTGCTGGAAAAGCACAGCAGGTCAGGCAGCATCCGAGGAGCAGAAAAATCGATGTTTCGGGCAGGAGTCCTTCATCAGGATTCCTGATTAAGGGCTCCTGGCTGAAACGTCGATTTTCATGTTCCTCGGATGCTGCCTGACCTGCTGTGCTCTTCCAGCCTCTTGTCTGTCTACTCTGGATTCCAGCATCTGCAGTTTTTTTGACTGCTATCCTATTGGGTCTCAAGTGTTTGTAAACATTATTTTCCTAATAAAGCTTGACTGTAGTCAAAACTGGGAAACTCTGAATATCAGATCTATGCCCAAAAGTAATTCTTTCTGCCTTTCTAAATGTTACTCACAGAAGCACTTTGTATTCAAGTGGCTAAATATCAACTGATCTGCAACAGCTACTAACGAAGTGTTTTACTCATCAGATGAGTGATAAACATGGAAATGTCTTATTAGAAGTATTTGCTTTTGCACAGTAATCACACAGCTATGCAAATTTAAAGCCTGGAGGGCCATTTATCCTACTGTGACCATGCTATATAATGTGGGAATAGTTTGGACATGGGGAAGCATTCAGGTTTCTGCAAGAATTTCCAGATTATTGTGTGATACCAAGTAGCACACTTCAGACAGTGAGAGCAAGAAAATTGGTTTCTCAGTCACAAATTCATCAGTAAAACTGAATCAAGAAGCATCCTATAGGTAATATTTTCCAAGAGATTAATATAATATCAAAGTTAGAGGCATGTAACTGCTTATTATATTTGAATTTAAAAATTTACAGCAGAGTCAAAATTAATTCCAATACTTTTCCAATAACAGATGTTAAGCTAATCGGCCTGTAGTTACTGCTTTTTGGTTCCCTTCCTTTTTAAACAAGAATGTTACATTGACAATTTTCTGATTTGCTGGTACCTTTTCAGAATCCAAGGATTTTTGGAAAATTATAACCACAGCACCCATTATCTCTGTGGCTACATCTTTTAGGATCCTCGGGCACAAGCCACCAGAATCAAGCCTTTAGCCCCGTTGGTTTGTCTAATACTACTTCCCTTTAAAATCTGATTGAAGATTTGTAGCTCGGGTATCCGTTGTTGTGGTTCTGCTCGCCGAGCTGGAAGTTTTTGCTGCAAACGTTTCGTTCCCTGGCTAGGGAACATCATCAGTGCTGTTGGAGCCTCGTGTGAAGCGCTGCTTTGATGTTTCTTCCGGTATTTAGAACAAACCAATATAAATACCGGAAGAAACATCAAAGCAGCGCTTCACACGAGGCTCCAACAGCACTGATGATGTTCCCTAGCCAGGGAACGAAACGTTTGCAGCAAAAACTTCCAGCTCAGCGAGCAGAACCACAACAACTACTTCCCTTGTGATGGTCATAGCAATTCTTCCCCCATACTCTTTAATATTAATGGAATGCTTGAAGAATTTTCCCCCATTAAGACTCATGCAAAATATCTGATTGACTATGCTACCATCTCATTGTTCCCATATTATACATTAATGATCATGAACTGAGGGCACTGTTGCTCAGTTTGCAGATGATACAAAGATAGATGGACAGATAGGTAGTGATGATGAGGAAACAGCGAGGCTGCAGAAGGACAGGCTAGGAGAGTGGGCAAAAAAAAAGACAGCAGATGGAATACAATGTGAAAAAGTGTGGTAAGAAGAATAGAGGCGCAGACTATTTTCTAAATGGGGCAAGGCTTCAGAAATCTGAAGCACAAATGAACTTGGGAGCCCTAGTTCCGGATTCTCTTCACATTAACATGCATGTTCAACTGGCAGTTAGGAACGCAGATGCAATGTTATCATTCATTTTGAGGTATCTAAAATACAATAGCAGAGATGTACTGCTAAGCTCAATCAGACTCAGGTCAGACATGTTTAGAATATTGTAGGCAGTTTTGGACCCCATATCTAAGGAAGGATGTACTGATCTTGGATGGGGCTCGAAGGAGGTTCACAAGAATCATTATAGGAACGAAGGCCTTGTCTTATGAAGAGAGGACACAGAGTCTGTACTTGATGGAGTTTAGAGGATGCGGGGCGGGCGGTGCCGAGGGTATCTCATTGAAACATATAGGATATTGAGAGGCCTGGATAAAGTGGATGCGAGAGAGAGGTTTCCACTATTAGGATGGACTAGGACCTGAGGGTAAAGCCTCAGAGTGAAGAGATAACCGTAAAACCGAGATGAGAAAGAATTTCTCCAGTCACAGGGTGAAAAATGTGTAGGGCTCTTTGCCGCAGAAGGCTATGGAAGTCAAGTCATTGACTGTCTTCAAGTCACAGAAAGATAGGTTCATGATTAGTAAGGATACCAAGGATTACAGTCAAAAAGCACAAGTGTGCGGTTGAAAAACATATCAGCCATGATCAAATGGTTGAGCAACTGATGGGCTGAATGGCTTTGATCTGCTCAAATACCTTATATCTTGCTATTATCTTCCCAGATTCATCTCAGGATTTCCTATGTTTGCACTGACATTTCTCTTCCTTTTTATATATCTAAAGAAGTTCTTACTGGCATTTTTTGATAATGTTCCTCACTAGCTTGCCCTAATGGTTTATTTTCTCTCTCTTTATTAACTTTTTAGTCCTCCTTTGCTGGATTGTGGTTTTATCTCAGACTTTTGGGCCAAAACTGACATTTTGCCTTCTTATATGCTTTTTCTTTCAACTCTACACTGTCCTGAAATTCCTCGGTTAGCCATGTCGTTTTATCTCTCTCTTAGAATCAGTCCTCCTTACTGGGTTATATTTTTGCTGAGAGTCATGAATTATCACTTAAATGCCTGCCATTATTTGCTTACTGTCTTTATTGCTAATCTATTTGCCCAGTTTACTTTCTGTAATTCATTTCATTGTAATTCCCTTCATTTAAGTTAAACCCAGTTGTGTCTGATCCAATAATTTGATGTTGGAGCTTCGATATTGTGAATGTGAGTTCTATTGGTTCCGAAATACTTATAAAATCCAGTTAGTTCTTTAAATGACTGCTACTTCTGTCTTGAGGGATTGGGCATTTACATTTCAAAAGCAGTTCAACTGCTACAAAACACTTGAGCATTTAAACGTGTGTAGGACCAAAGAGTGCTTCCTCCTGAAGGTCAAAAAAATTAGAAATTGGACTGAAACTCAACATTCTGCTTCAATTATAAGACCTCAACTTTCAGTAAAGAGGCATGGTTGTTACAGAGTTAGCCTGCAGCCTGCGAATAATTACGAATTATAAACCTGAAAAATGGAGCACAATGTATAATCCATGAAAGAAACCAACAAGGCAGTTTAAATTTGGAAGGCGTGTTTATACAGCACGTACTCATGCTGCAATCATTACGGAGCTCACGAACAGAGCCAAAGCTTGCCCTCTCCCAGGAAAAGAGTGCTACTTTGCTGAAGGGCATGTTTGGATATTAAAAATTCATTTCTGCTGTATGAGTTTGCTTTTGGCGCAAAATCCTTGACTTTGCAGAGTGTGTAAAAGCATCTATTAATAACTATTTTCTTTTCTCCCAGAAGTTTTCCTCAATAAAGACAGTGAACACAAAAGATCCAAATTACCCATCCACTGTTATTTTTCACCTGTCAAACCTTCACAGTGTAATACCAGTTGAGAAAATAACTTGATGTACATTAATTGTGCATAGTATCAATTCACAGAACTTGTAAAATGACTGTAAAATGCTCAATAAGGTTGTCAAATAAATGATTATTTCAGTACCCATCAAAATAGCTGATCTTAGAAGCTGAAAACATTATAAAAAAAATCTATGCATGATCATCTTCTGTTCAGTGGTTTTTCATAAAAAAGTGTGAAAATATAAAATGTTCTGAACTACAGTGAAGAATTCATACCTTTTTAATTCCTTGAGCATTTCAGCTTCCTGGAAAGTTGCCAGGGCAGCAGCTTCTGTCTTTTTACTCTATATTCAGATAGTAATTATTTTTAACAGCAGTACTTCATTCAGATACAGTGAATGTTCTTGCATAAAGAATACTTCTATGGAGATACAGAGGTCAGTCAGGATCCTTCTTCACATATAGTCTTACTGCAACAGCACAAGGTGCTGCAGAAATCACACCTGGAGTACTCTGAACAGTACTGGTTCCCTTATTTAAGGAAAAATATTACTTATTGTTCAGAGAAGGTTCACAAGGATGATCTCAGTATGGTTGGATTGTTTTAAGAGTAAAGGCTAAAAAGACTTGGACTTTACTCATTTGAACTTGGAAGAATGGGAGGTGATCTAATTGAAACATATAGGATTCTTAAGGGGCTTGACAGGGAAAATGTTGGGAGGATGTTTTCCCACTGGGAGACTCTAAGACTAGAGAACATAGTCTCAGAACAAAGGGATGGCAATGTAAGATTGAAATGAGGAGGAATTTGTTTTGAGAGTGAGGGCCTTTGAAATTTCTTGCTATATAGAGCTGTGGGGACAGAGCCCTTATGTATATTTAAGGCTGAGACAGATACATTCTTGATTAGAAGGGTAATCAAGGCTTATGGTGAAAGGGCAGGAATATGAACATTAGGAATGTCAGGTCAGCCTACTGAAGAGAGGAACAGTCTTGATGGACCGAATGGCCTACTCCCAATCCTATTTCTTATGGTCTGACGAGTGCTCAATCTGTAATTTGGACTCAAAGACATTGTAATCAAAGCAGACTGAGATTGTAGGATTGGATGGTGTAGCTGTATACCACATAAACTCTTCAGAGGATACTAGACCTTGCACCAACCCAAATGCTGTATACAGTCTCCTGAAGTCAGAGCTTCAAAGTTGATACAGAGTTAAGTGATTTTATGTGAAATTTTGGGTCTAGCATTATTGATTCTCAAGAATAGAACAGGGGATGTATGAGTCTTAGAATCATAGAGATGTACAGCATGGAAACATTACACAGACATTTAATGGAAAGTATTAAGTTTTTTATTTCTGAAAAGAAAGACATGTTGTTGAAACTTTTTGTCTTGCACTTATCAGTATTATTTGCAAGATTGATAAATGTTAAACGATCTCCACAATTTAGGCTACAGGAAAAAGGCATGCTTACTGGTCTTTCACAGGATATGGGCACCACTGGCTCGGCAGTGTTTATTGTCTATACGTAAATGCTTTTGAGGAAGCACTGGTAAACCACATTCTTGAATTGCTGCAATTTATGTGGCGTAGATACATCTACAACACTGTCAGGAAGAGCATTTCAAGATTCTGACAGTGAAGAAATTGCAATATGTTTTGAGTCAGGATGGTGTGTGGCTTGGAGAGGAACTTACACTCAACTTTAGTGAAGTGAATTCAATTCTAAATCATAATTTATCCCAGTAACTGTGCATGTTAAGTGACTTACAATTCGTTCTATAAGCGCACAGTAGTAAATTAAAGCATGGTTTTAGAATAATTTACTAAATAAACTTGACATGTATTTCTTGTAAATTTTCTCTCCTAATATATCAGCCAAATCCACAAAATATCTTCAGTATTTTGATTTAAGATTATGAACCAAACAAATCCAGTGGAGTTGTATTTCAACTTTATTCACAAAATTAAACAATTTTAAACAAACATTTAACAATAATCAAACATTTTTCATTTGCTACGTGAGAATTTGAAAACAAACCTCAACATCCTGATTCTGGCCGAATTTCAGCTCAGAAACAACTAAATACACAGGCAAACAGGTGAAAAGTACGACAGATGTTTGCACTCTTGGATGGCTGGGCAAGGTCTATAGACCAGAAACATAGTTTCATTTGCCTACAGATATCATAGGCTGATGTACCACCATTTATATTTGCCACTGTTGACACTGCTTTATCCAGGGACCTTGGATATTAATGTCTTGATGTGATTCACTACTCTTTCAAACGCAGCTGTGCTGAATCCTTTACATTAGCACTTCCAAAACTTTTCAGCCATCTTCAAATGCTTCATCAATAACCTGCCCTCCAGCATAAAGTCAAAAATGGGGCATTTGCCAATGAACACACAATGTTCAGCACCATTTCAACTCCTCAGATAACAAACACGTCCACATCCAAAGAAGTATAAACTGGACAGTGTACAGTCCTAGGCATACTAGTGGCAAGTAATATTTGTGAGAAACCAATGGCAGGCAACGACCATCCCTACTAAAAGATAATCCAACTACTGCTCCATGATATTCAATGGTAACACCAGCACTGAATTCCCATACTATCAACATCGTGAGGTTAAACTGAAACTGAACTGGCCTAGCCATACAAGTACAGTGGCTACAAGAAAAATCACAGGCTAGGAATACTACACTGTGTGACTCACCACCCGACTCCCGAATGCCTGTCCACCATCTACAAGGGACAAGTCAGAAGTGTGACGAATACTCCCATTTGCTTGGATGAGAGCAGCAACACTTAAGAAGCTTGACACTTTTCACAACAAAGCAGCCTGCTTGGTGGGCGCCATCTTCACAAATATCCACCTCCTCCACCATTAACGCTCAGTGGCAGCAGCTGTACCATTTTTTTTAGAATTAGAATTAGAATCCCTACAGCATGGAAACAAGCCCTTCGGCCCAACAAGTCCATACTGGCTCTCAGAGGAGTAACCGACACAGAACTATTTCCCTATCCTATATTTAACCCTGACTAATACACCTAACCTTCACATCTCTAAACACTGGGCAATTTAGCACGGTCAATTTACCTAACCTGCACATCTTTGGATTGTGGGAGGAAACCAACGCAGACACAGGGAGAATGTGCAAACTCCACACAGACAGTCGTCCGAGGGTGGAATCGAACCCGGGTCCCTGGTGCTGTGAGGCAGCAGTGCTGACCACCCAGCTACCATGCTTCCTATAAGATTCACTGTAGAAATTGACCAAAGATACTTAAACAGCTTTTTTCAGACCTACAACCACAACCATCAAGGAGAAAGGCAGCAGACATGTGGGAACACCATCATCTCAGACGGAAATATATCGCTGCTCCTTCAGTATCATTGAGACAAAATTCTGGAATTCATTATTGTGTATCTACCTACAGCACATGGACTGCATCAGTCAAAAAGGCAACTCACTACAGCTTCTCAAAGGTAACTAGGGATAGATAGTAAATGCTCGCTCAGCCAGCACCATTTTACATCATGGCACTACTGCCAAATTCAGGACTCCAACTGATGAGTGTTACAGTATAAAAAGTATGTAAGGCCACACAATGAGTTGGGGAAATAGTCAATCCATATAGGTCAAATATCCCACTGAAGTAGACAAGAAATATATCGAGGAGAAAGTGATGTCTGAAGATGCTGGAATTTAGAGTCGAGAGTGTGTTGCTGGAAAAGCACAGCAGGTCAGGCAGCATCCAAGCAGCAGGAGAATTGATGTTTCGGGCCAGAGCCCTTCATCAGGAATGAGACTGGGAACCTCGTGAGTGGAGAGATAAATGGAAGGGGAGTGGGGCTGGGGAGAATGTAGCTAAGAGTACAATAGGTGGATGGAGGTGGGGGTAAAGGTGATAGGTCAGAGAGGAGGGTGGGGGAAGGTTGCAAAGAGTATAATAGGTGGAGGGGGTGGGGGTGAAGATGATAGGTTGGAGAGGAGGGTGGAGTGGATAGGTGGAAAGGAAGATTGACAGATGGGACAGGTCATGAGGATGATGCTGATCTGGAAAGTTGGAACTGGGATAAGGTGGGGGGAGGGGAAATGAGGAAACTTGTGAAGTGCACATTGAACGGTCCCGAGGCAGAAGACAAGGCGCTCTTCCTCCAAACATCAGGTGGTGAGAGAGTGGCGGTGGAGGAGGCCCAGGACCTTCATGACCTCGGCAGAATGGGAGGGGGAGTTGAAATATTTGGCCACGAGGCAGTGGGGTTGATTGGTGCGGGTGTCTCGGAGATGTTCTCTAAAGTGCTCTGCGAGAAGGCACCCAGTCTCCCCAATGTAGAGGAGGCCGCATCGGGAGCAATAGATACAATAAATGACATGTGTGGAAGTGAAGGAGAACCTTTGATGCATGTGGAAGGCTCCTTTGGGACCTTGGCTGGAGGTGAGGAGGGGAGGTGTGGGTGCAGGTCTTGCAATTCCTGCGGTGGCAGCTGAAGATGTCAGGAGGGGAAGGTGGCTTATTAGGGGGCGTGGACCTGACCAGGTAGTCAGGGAGGGAAAGGTCTTTGTGGAAAGTGGATAGGGGAGAGAAGGGAAATATATCCCTGGAGGTGGGGTCCGTTTGGAGGTGGCGGAATTGTCAGTGGATGATGCGACATGAAGAAATGTATCTTCCAAATGACCAGGCCTACAATCAAATCAAGCTGCTTGCAACAGAAAAGACAAGCTCATCAATGTATGATCCAGAGAAAGCAAATTGTCAAATTTAAATTATTTACAATTTTCTTCAAAACACTGCAAAATCGTACCTTTTTGCCTCTTGACTTTTTCCGTCTTTTCTTTGATTTTGAGTCTACTGTTACCTATATGTACAAAATAAATGAAAAAAAAATGCTTTTAATCTATTGAGATTCTTTTAAAAAAAGAAGTGCTTTTGAATGACTTTACAGTATACTGACTCGGAGGTCCATTAGCTCGGTTGGCTGGTTGGCGATACAAAGTGATGTTAACAGTGTGAGTTCAATTCCCACAGCGACTAAGGTTATCATGAAGGAAACTCCTTCTCAACCTCTCCCCTCATCTGAGGCATACTGACCTCCAGGTTAAACCATCACCAGTGTCCTCTCTCTCATGACATAGTGACTATGTCTACGTGCTCACTTTAGAACAAGATAATTTGAGCTTTGAATTCTGCAGTTGGCTTCAATCCAAATTCAAAAATTACAGATAATATGATGTTATTTTGTTAGCTTCTCAATGAATATTAAGTGTCAAAAGAAAAGTAAAGTGTCTTCTTCATGGCAAGCAGTTAACATATCTTCCACTTTACTGATGATTGTAACTGCAGTCTATAAATCAGATCATCCCCATTCTTAAAAACAAAATGAGAAGTGAGTGGTGACAGAAAATTCGTCTTGCACAGAGACAAATGCAAAAGTTGAAATCTAATGTTTGCAAGATGTACATTACAGTAAGTCATTTCTTAAAATGAACTCATTTAGTGCTGCTTTGGTTTAATATTTGTAAGTTAATGGAGCCTGTGGTCTTGCTGAGCACTGTGTGGTTCATTTTAACATTATTTCTTGTGGTACCTGATTAACATCTCCCATTAACTCCCCAGTTGCAGCCTTTTCCCCACACTTGACTTCTGTTATGGACCAGGTCAGACCTTCTCAAACATTGCAAGAAAGTAGCCCGGACTCTAACTTTGCTCGTTGTTTTAAGCAGGTGTAACGTGGATGTTCCAGGAGAGCTGCAGCTGGCCCACCCACCAAGCTTTAAACAAACCAGAATTAATTTGCAAGACTACTGAATGAAACACAAACAAAAGAGAATAGAATGTAGAATAACTTAACCTATCCGAAAACTCAACAGATTATCCCAACTTTATGATGCTGTTTCAAATACTTGCAAAAATCCCATAAATGCCCCTTGGCAAACAAGGAAAAATCAAACACAGGTTCTTCCAGGAGAGATTTGAGAGAAGGCAGAGAGATTCAGCATGGAACACCTTCTTCCAGGTAGCTGTTTCTTTGACCAGCAGCCTCAAAACTGACTGAGTGCTGGCTCTGAAGAGCCAGACTGCTACAATCCAAAACAGACCAAACCAAACCAGAGAGAAGCTGAGCTGGGGGAACTGACTACTCCCCTTTCATTGTACAAGTGTTTTTATTAAAACTTAAACACTTCTCCAAGTAGATCAACCCAGACGTTTCAGAGCTTGTGCCTTTATGACCTCCTAAAAAAGAAACCAAGGACAACCTAATCTTGTTAAAGGAGCAGCATCATCTGAGTTGTGATGTTTCCCAACCTCCTGTTGTGGTCTCTAGCCCTCCCTGACCTCCCAGTGGTGGTCTCTTCCTCCCACCTCCCAAATTCTTCTTCATCCCCACATTTGATATGGCTTCTTCTCCCTTCCCACCTCCTCATGCCGCTTCCCTGTTCTGGGTTGCATTCACATTGAAGATCTCAAGCCAATTTGAATTTGGAGTTGTGGAAGTGCGAGTGTAATGGTTCAGAGGTACTGCTAGAGTTTTTACAGTGCAGGTCTTCCTTCTAAGTGACTCTCAAAACTGCTCCTGTTTCACTACTCTTCTCCCAGGTCCTCAGTTTAGAAGAGGGACGCAGTGGGCAGGAGCATTTAAAAATAATATGGATTGTGAAACCGTCAGCACTTCTGGGATTCACACTTGCACAAAATCCGAGGTCCAAATTTTAATTGATCCTGAATCACTGATGGGAATGCAGTTCTGTGAGAAGGAAGCAGCAACAGGGTAGGTTGAAAAATGGCAGATGGAATTCAGAGGTTGAAGAAGGGCGAGGAGTTGTGAGGGTCTGCAGTGATTCAGGGTCTGGACGGCCTAACTCCCTGACCAGGACAGCAGGAAACAGGAAGCTTAGGAAGCAGGATCATCAATTAGAAGTTGTGGCTGTAAGGAGCAAATTTCTCAGTTCTTTCATAATTTTAAAAAATATTTCATTCTAAAAGCCTATTTCATTTGCCAATGTAGGAACTTAGCAACGTAAAATATTTCAATTAAGAAAGTATAATGCTTCAATATTTGTTTCTTTCTGATAAGGTCCTACAGAACCTGACTACAGTTTTATCACTGACCCCAGGTTGGCACCCTCTAATTCACAGCTATTCTGCAATTGTACGGAGGTCTTTTTATTTAAACACTCTGTAAAGTGCCTTGGGAGGTTATGTCACACACTGTGTAGTAACTAAATAAGACTCAGCATCACCATAAAGGCAACCAGGGAGGGCAACAAATGCCAGACTTTGCAATGTCCAGATCTCAAGACTGAAAAATAAAAGCCACTTGTACAACTAGGGAGAACGATGCTTGTGAAATAACACCATTTTCTGAGTCAGGACAGAAGGGGAAATTCATTTTTAAATAATTGAACTAATTTTTAAAATGGTTATAATTTTTTTCAGAATGAACATCAGTGAGCACAACACAAGTGACATTATAACTCAATTCTCATCGAGTTCACTGTCAAATGGTTACTTGCTTGGAAGTAGCCCTGGGCATCTGTCTACAAATAGTGAAGAAATATTTGTCGCTGACATAGACATGAAGAAACACTAAATGACACGTGACTGGATTCATAAGGTCAGTAACATACAGGAACAGGTTTTGCAAACTCATCCTCTGAGGTCTCCTTTTCCTTTTGCTCTTCGGTAGTATCAACCAATTTTAGCCCATGCTTTTGGGTTTCATGCCCTGAAGTAGAAGAGGTTTGATTACTTTTTTTAAAATGTGCATTATGTACTCAAATCATGAATAATGTCTTTAATATTAACTTGGAATGATAATTCACATAATTTAAAGTTAAATGATAGAAACAGGAAGCAGAATGGCTACATATCTGGGAATACTGGTAATATCGTAAGCAATGATTTGCTCAAAAAGAAACTTCAAATGTGACTAAAAGATGTTGGTGATTTTTGTTTGAATTGTATAACTTTTGACACCGTTTCTTGTACTTGGATTGGGAGTGAAGAAACAGCTGTTTGCCAGATAATTACTCTTTTGCTTGATCATGATTGGAGGGATTTTTTGGCGCTTTCTGAGCATGGATAGCTTAATATATTAGATCTCTAGTTATGAAATTCTAGATTTGATCAGTTCAGGGAACACACTAAAGAACCAGTGCTTTTGGCTTTTGTTTGAGTCGTGTTGTGCAAAGCGATCTGGGTGCCCTTGTAAATGAATCACAAAGTTAGTGGGAGGAGTAGCAAACAATTAGGATGGGAAATGATATGTTATTGTTAATTGCAAGGGGAATGGTTTATCGAAATAGGGAAGTTTTACTGAAGCTTTACAGGTGTTGGTGTGACCACATTTGGAGTACCATCACAGTTTTGGTGTTCTTATTTGAAACAAAAATATACTTGGTTTAGAGGCAGGCAGCGGCCATTCAATCAAGTCTTTTATGAATGAAGATAAGGTTAACTTTTCAAGAACAGATTAGGTATATATCCTTTGGAGTTTAGGAGAATGGGAGCTTATCATATTGAAGCACATATAAGATTTTGATTGGACTGGATATCAGGAAGATGTTTCCAATTGTGTTGAGTGGCAGTAGTGGATGAGGACTAAAACTAGAGGATATAATTTAAGAATAAGACGTTTCCTTTTGAAAACACAGATAAGGAGAACTCTTTTCTTTCAGAGGATTATTAATACTTGGAATTTTCTTCCCCAGAAAATTGTGGAGGCTGGTCTTTAAATTTATTTAAGGCAGAGTCAAATAAATTTTCGGTGGACAACAGAGTCAAGGATTTTGGGGTGCAGACAGGAAAATGGAGATGAGACCACAACCAGATCAGATATTATCTTATTGAATGCTGCAGTGGTCTCAGAAGGCCAAATGTCCTACACCTGCTGAACCTTTATTTAAGGGAGCAAAGGTTTTGGGTTTGCACATGATATAACTAAAATATGCATCATGTATTCTAACACAAATCTTTCAATTTGAGGAATTTTTGGACTTTTTCTCATTTAGCCCAAAGACATTAAAGAATCAATGTAGAGATGAAATTTATTTTATCTGTTTGCGAAAGGGTATTGACTGGAGAACTTTCACTAATAAACTGTGAGATAAACTTTACTTAATAGTCAAATAGAGACAAAATATCACTTGGAATGTTAGCTAGAGTCATCCAGAAGTAAAACAATCAGTTTGCTCAAAACTGTTGAAAGGCTCACCCGCACATTGATCCTCTGCCAAAGAACAAGCACAGATTGAATTGATACCTAAACAAACAGAAACAACATTAGATTAGATTAGATTAGATTTCCAACAGTGTGGAAACAGGCCCTTTGGCCCAACAAGTCCACACCGACCCTATGAAGAGTAACCCACCCAGACCCATTTCCCTCTGACTAATGCACCAAACACTATGGGCAATTTAGCATGGCCAATCCACCTGACCTGCACACCTTTGGACTGTGGGAGGAAACCGGAACACCTACAGATGAAGTCAAAGTTAAAAAAAAGCAAAAGAATTTGCGATTATTACAGTCTACATAGGACAAGTATCAAACTACACACAATTTAGCAGACATTGGTGCAGACATAACTTTGCAAGAAACTCCCAGTTTGATGGAAGCAATTGTTTTGGTGAAAGTGGAATTTAATTCATTGGCTTCACTGTTACCTCCAGAAATTCCTCAGGGTAGATACTTTCCAAACAACCTGTTCAGAGATGTAATGACACACCCCTGGAGAAGGAGGAACTTGAAGCCAGGTCTCCAGACTCAGAGGTAAGGACAGCAAAACTGCCCCACAAGAGACCTAGACCATCAGAGTTGTATCCTAGGCTCAACCATCTTCAGCTGTTGACTTTCCCTCCATTAAAAGGTCAAAAATGGGATGCCTGTCAATGGTTGCACAATGTTCAGCACTATTCCCGATCCCTCAGATACTGGGGCATTATATGTCCAAATGCAACAAGACCTGGAAAATATCCAGGCTTGAGCTGAAAACTGGCAAGTAACATTAGGGAGTCCTCACTGACCAGAAACAGAACTGGTCTATGAGAGAACTGGAACTAAATATGGCGGCTACAAGAATAGGTCAAAGGCTAGGAATATTGCAGCAAATAACTCATCTCTTGACTCCCAGTCTGTTCACCATCTACAAGGCAGACGTCAGGCATGTGATAAAATACACCCACAAACCTGGGTGAGTGCAACTCTTGATACTCAAGAAGCTTGACTCCATCCAAAACAAAACAGGTTGCCTGACTGGCACCACATCCACCACTGACACTCAGTAGCAGCAATGCACACTATTTCATCAAAGATTTTTAAACAATACCTTGCAAACCCAGAATCACTACTATCTAGAAGGACAATGGCAACAGCACAACCAACTGCAAGTTCCCCTTCAAGCCACTCAGCATCCTTACTTGGAAATATATTGCCGTTCTTTCAGTGTTGTTTGGTTAAAATCCTGGAATTCCCGAACAGGATGATGAGCATATTTTCTGGTGGGATCACTGCATAGCTATCAAATATCAACAAACCTTCCCTTATTTCCATTTGCATATCCCAGAAATTTGATCCCAAAATATAGTGCCAAACCAATGCCCAATTGTGATCAATTTTTAATAGAGTCCAAAGTAGAATTTGTGAGCTGCATGACTGTGTATCACTCTGAGCAATGTGCTTACCAAATGAACCACAGGGAGATAATCTAGATTCAATGTTGTTGAAGCTTTCAGGATTTTTGTTGCGAATCTATAATTTTACTTATGAAGCCGTTACATTTTTCTAATGCTTCAGATAATGAAAAGAAAAATCAAAAACTTGGCAGCAAAGCTAAAGTGAAAAGGGGGTAACAGCCAGTTTCTACAAACCAGATCAAACTGGAAGGTATTGGCCCTCTAACAATGGTTGGTGGGCTAGTGTGAAAGATTCTGGTCATTGTAAAAGGATAATATTAACACATCCACTGAAAACAAATGGGCATATTCTAAATAGCATTAAGAAATAAAAATTACCTCTGTGATGTCTAACAATAAGTTCTTCCAAAAGCTGGGACAGTGGTTTGTTAAAGTATTTCTCCATGTATCGCCTGTCGATGAAGATAACGTTCATTGGCTGCAAGCGAAGTTCTTGGAGCCGCTTATCATCAATGCCAAGATGAACAAGTATATCTGCAGCTTCATTCCATATTTGGTCAAATTTTTTGTATGTCAGATCTGTGTGGAAAATCTCTTTCAAAAGGTGATCTCGCATTTCGCAGATGCGTCGCAAATAAGCTCCTGGGGATGCATCAGATTTTGCAAGCCTCCCAGTCCAACCTTTTTTGGGCCGGGGAAACTTCTTCATAAACACAGCGAGAAACTGAAAGATCGGCAAAGTAAAATGCAGAGTTTTTGATTTCTCCGTTGAATAAATAATATTCATCCATCTTTTTCGGACATTGCTAAAATCTGCTCCCTCTAACCGATTCTTGATTAAGACTTTATTCTTTGTAACTTCTTCATTCAATTCCTCTGGAGATATGTGTGCATCAAAAATACTCCGAACAGCCTCCGTGCCTTCCACATGTATTAAATGAAGCAGGCGATAGACATTGACATAGCAATTTTTTATTAACAGTGGTTTGATTGGCAGTTCAGGGTCAAATTGTGGACAGAAGGGTCCAGCTGAATTAAAATATGAAAAAATGAGAAGTTTACAGCATGTGCTGAAGCTCATATCTATTACATATTTTTTCTTTAAAGAAGTTGCAGAAAGAAAATGAAACTTGCAGCAACTTCAATTGCAAATTCAATTAACATCAGATCTATCATAAAAACAATATACTGCAGTAGTACAGGTAGTTTTCCTAAGACACCGCAGTTGCGTTCCACTGAAAATTTGCTTAATAACAAATCATTTAACATAAATAATGGGGCCTATGAGAAAAATAGGGTTAGGGACAGACCAGCAAAACATATCACTCATGATCACTCAAGTCTAACACAGTATACCACAGCCAAACGAAGATATAAATCATCTTTAACAATGAAACAAAAGTAAACTTAACACAGTACCTTTAAAAATATTGTCAATACAGGGACAGAAGGTGATTGTGGTGCATAAGGTAGACTCCCTCATTCTTGTTCAGCAAGCTATATTATATATTCTCTCCTTATGCTATAATATCTAGCTTCTCTTCTAATGTTATAGCCTTTCTTTGCATTCACCACCACAATTTTATCACCAGGACACTTCTTGCTAACATTCTTGTCACTACGCCCCTCCATTTTTTCAAAAGAAGGGATAATCTAGCAGTATTGTACCTTTCACAAGTGTATCCTTCAATGTATCTCTCTCAGAAAGCTGTTCTCTGCACAGTACCTCTTACAGGAAGCGGCCCTGTTGGCAGCTGACATCAACACATGCACAGAGTGACGTGGACACTGGTGCATATGCAGAACGAAGCACACAAAACAATTACTGCTGGAATCATGCTATTGTGAACAAGGTTGGCGTTCTCAAAACTACCGTTCCTTAATTCCTCAGTGATGTTATAAGCAAGTTGCACTGTTGGAACGCATGTTATCTGAGAACTACCTATTCAGACGCTATGTCTGAAATAAAAAGAGGAAATCCTGGAAAAACCCTGTTCAAGCAACATTTATTGTGGGAAGCAGCGTTTTAGGTCAATTATTCTTCTTTGAGACAGTTCTAGCAAAGGGGGCTTCGATCTGAAGTATTTAACTTTGTTTCGATCCTCATATACTGCCTGACCTGCTGAGTATTTCCAGTATTTTCTGTTATACGACCTTACTATATGCTTCTTCAGTTTTCAAGCTAAAGAGAAAAACACATCTGCATAATAAGTCAAGTCTATATGAAATGTCATTAGAAGGTTCATAATATATAACATGCCCTAACTGTGCTAATCAGGTTATACTGAGCACATGTGCTAGAAACATAGCTCTATCCAAAATGCAAGGTATCACTGAACATACTCCAGTCATTCTAGAAATTCTTAAATCAGTACGTACAGGTCTACTCAACAGTGTGCTGACTTCCAAAGAAAGATTGAATATCCAATGTTTGCCTTTATCAATGTTATGTCTGCTAATCCATGTAACCTGAGGTGTAATATCAGCTTTCTTTGATGACACCTATTAACACAGAAATACTTCTTTGGCAGGGTATCACGTATTTCAATGTAAGCAACATGGAATTAGCAATTTGATATTCAATTTATCTACCATCATTATAGTGGTGTGAAGGTGATGCAGGAGTATTAGCATTTGTAGTCATGCTATCATCACTTTAATACAAAATGTTTCCAAATGTCATTAATAATAAAGAAGCAGAGGTAACTTATGAGTCAGCCCTTGATTTGACTGGAATCAATGTCAAACAACTTCCAAGAAGCCATTTATGACACTGGGGTTATCACTGTGTGACAGATTATATAAGACTGATTTATTTTTGTCACGTGTACTGAGGTACAGTGAAAAGTATGGTTTTTGCGGGCAAACCAGACAAATCATAACTTATACAAGCACATCAGGGTAATAGAATAGAATGCAGAATATAGTGTTAAGCTACAGAGAAGGTGCAGAGAAAGATTAACTCGAATATATGAGAATTCATAAATGTGATAACAGCAGGGAAGAAGCTGGTATGTGTTTTCAAACTTTAGCATCTTTTGCCAGAGGGAAGAGGGTGGAAGAAAGTATAAATGGTGTGGGAGGGATGTTTGATTATGTTGGCTGCTGTCCTGATGCAGAAGGAAGTATAGACGGAGTCAATAGAAGGAAGGCTGGTTTTCGTGATGGACTGGGCTGTGTCCACAACTCTATGTAATTCGTTGTGGTCTTAGGCAGCGCAGTTGCCATACGAAGCTGTGATGTATCCAGATATGATGCTTTCCATTATTTGTCTGGATAGTATGCAAAACAATCTTTTCACTAACAAAAATTTGCTGGGAAAGCTCAGCAGGTCTAGCAGCATCTGTGGAGAGAAATCAAAGTTAACGTTTCGAGACCAGTGACCCATTCTCACTTTCCAGGAGCCCATGGATACAGTCTAGTCCAGTCTGTAAGCATGTGTTCCTGAGCACAAAATGTCCTTGCTGCAGCATTACGATGATAGTGGGCAGTGCAGTACCAAAGTGCAGAAGTGGCCTTATGTGAAATGAATATGTGCTATGAGGATTTGTAGAGGTTGGTACATGTTGGATATAATGACCATGGACATGTGTGTTTGGCTTGTGCCCATGGAGCATGGCCAAGATAGTAGTGCCTGGTGCCCAACACAGATGACTTCTGGTCCATGCAATGAGCTGAAAAATAAGAGAAACTGTTCTGGTTTCCATGCTGAGTTTTCCTGATGGCAATTTGTATGGTGAATTTGGAAAATCCACAACCTGTGGTGAATTGGGTTGTTAACAAGGTGTTTAATAAACAATAATAAGCATCAACTGGGGAGCTCACTGCTCTTTACTGAAAATCTAGCCATGCTGTTTGAGAAAAACATACAAAACCTGGCGAGATGATCCTGAAGCTGAGATGGCCTCACACACCCTCTCGTCTGATTTTTCCATAAATCTCACCAGAGCCCATGTTGGTCAGAGCTTCAGATTCTGCCTAATGGTACTGATCTAACTTAACTCATGGTGTTGTTTGCAAGTTAAAACTATTTCACAAAACAACATTTCATCAAAATGGTGACATTTAAAAGGAAAACCGCTAATGCTTTAAAAGTCACCCAGGATCAGCTGGTCAGTTGATCATAAGAAAGAGGAGCAGAAGCATACATTCAGGCAATTGTGGTTTGATGATTTTTTAAAAAATGGTTAATCTATCGTATCTTCCCTCATAACTCACTGACTTCCTTGTTGATCAATAATCTATCTGTGCATTGAATATATTTAATGATCTAGGTTCCACTGCTCTTTAAGAAACACAACTCCAAAGACCAATGATTTTAAGAAGAAAGATCACTCCTGATCCTATATCTGGGATAAAGGGTCAAATCGCTGAAATGGTTCTAAGCAAATTCACAAACAATATTCTGTTGTCACTGTGGTTCATGTTTCTGGATTGTTCACAGCCTTTGATATACTTAATTTGAAGTGTTAACTCTGTTGCTTACTCCACAGATGCCACTAAATCCTCTGCATATTCCTCTCTGCTTTTATTTATTTTTCTTATAAGGTTTGGTGTCATACAAGTCATGCGAAGCATACTTGGACATTTTACTGTATTATAAGCACAATATAAACATAGGTACACAATCCTTTATCCAAAATCTTCGGGGCCAGCTAGTTATCGGAATTTGGAATTTTTCGGATTTCAGAATAAGTGACAGTTTCACAGTGAAATAAAAAAAATTCACAAACAGCAATGTACCTGTGAATACTACGAGAGCTGAGACAGAATTGATGCCTGCCAGTGCTGGGTCACACCGCCACATCACAACTGAGTGATGTGGGTCAAGTGGTTGTGGAGTTGGGTTAATTGTTTGCATAACAAACAACCTTGTTATGGAGAAAAAAAACTTCGCGAAAAAGATTTTGGAGCTTTTCAGATTTCAGATAAAAGATTGTGTACCTGCAAGACTATTTTTGTCTATGTTCAAGATTTAACTCCAACATTTTCTGTTTTCAGATGAAATAATTGGTGGAACAACTGAAATTGTTAAGCCCAGCAGGATACAGAGGGTGAAATAATCAGTTTCCTTGAGTTGTGCCAATGATTGACGGGCATGATGTGGAGGTGCCAGTGTTAGACTGGGGTGGACAAAGTTAAAAATCACATAACACCAGGTTATAGTCCAACATGTCTATTTGGAAGTACTAGCTTTCGGAGCGCTGTTCCTTCATCAAATAGCTGTGCAGCAGGATCATAAGATACAGAATTTATAGCAAAAGGTCTCAATGTCATGCAACCACAATGATATATTTTCAGTTGCATGACACTGAGATCTTTTGCTATAAATTCTGTGTCTTATGACCCTGCTCCACAGCTACCTGATGAAAGAGCAGCACTCTGAAAGCTAGTACTTCCAAATGATTCACAGATATAACTGCTTGCAAGTTTCATTCTCATTTTCCTTTGCTGTTTCTTAGACCCTCATCATGCTACACCTACACCTATCATGTTATTCCAGCCATTTGGTGTGTCTCTAGCAACATCTTTTTTATATATAATTATCTCTCTGCCTTATTTAATTGGATCATAGGTCATACCTTCACTTGTTATTCAGCTATTGACACTTCACTCACACTGACATTTTTGATCGCTTGCAAAGACTTGTTATTCAGCCTGTCAACACTCCACTCACAGCATTTATTCTATCTTTTGACACTCTTAATTACCTAGGATTATCTGGCAATGATCTCTCCACCTATAAATTCTATGCCTGTGCACTTCTCTCCACTTCACCTGACAAAGAAGCAGGGCTCCAAAAGCTTGTGATTTCAAATAAACCTATTGGACTGTAACCTGTAAACATGTGACTTTTGACTCTGTCCACCCTAGTCCAACACCAGCACCTCCATATTATTGTTTTTGTTCTTTCTCAGGGAGCTTCCATCTTACATTTAGCACCTCCGAAAATTGTGTATGTGTGAGAAGTCAGATCATAAGTAGCAATATGTACCCGACTTTAAATCAACTCAATGAACAAATAAAAGCAATACACCAGTCCTAAAACCAATTAATTGAATCCCGCAAGAAATACTTAATCACAACATTTAAATGTAAAAGATCAAATTTTGTCTCTTAATTAGTGCAAATTCTATTACCACTACCCAAGACTATACAAAATAGTAATTACTTTGTTCATCAAATGCTTTCAGGAAACTGTTGATGTATGGTCCCAGATAAGGAAGGTCATTCTGATGTTCCACTAATGTAAACCACATGTCCGCTACACACAAAATGGTTTTTTTGGTGAATAAGATGTGCATAAAACGTTCTGCTCCCTCCTTTTGGCCATACTTGCACAAATCGTTGCTCTCCGATTCTTTCAGCATTCCTGATTTCACGAAATATTCTGCAAAGCGCTCCACACCGTATTCCTCCAAGACATATTTAAAAACATCAGCATATTTCTTAATGAAGAACATACAGCAGCTGTCACCTAAATGACAAAAAGGCAGGAGTAATATGTTAAGATTATGCAATTTGTTTTTATAGTCATTATGATGATTAAGACAACAATCCAATAAACGTTATGTTTGGCCTAAACAGGCAGTACACTTACCTAATATTATCTGCCAAGTAGCTCAAGAACAATCTTAGAACAGGTACATATTGGAAAAGTCTGATTTTGACTAAGTGTTGAACTTAGTTTTCTACTTTTGACATAGTCACAAGAAATTGAATCAAGATTACTTACAATAATTACACTAAATTAAGACTTGTAATATTGTGGCAGACAACAGCATGAGATTGTTCCAACATTTATCCATATAAATTAAATGACTTCTTCCTAAATGTCACTTCTTTTAGCACCTTCTCGACAATAAATTTTTATTATGAATTTTGAGAGGACAGATTAAAAGTATATGAGGGTTGACGGATTTTGGTCACTGCTTCTGCAGGTTTACAGGTTGGAAGAGTTTTACAATGTTATTTTCATCAAAATAAAAAGAGTAATGCAGATATGAAAATGTTTCAACCTATCCTGACTGAAGACCTGAAGTGAAGCAATATTGCGGAAAGTGAAATAAATAAGTAGAAGTGTAAATTAATTTTCTCACTGGAACAATCATTCAATATAAAATAGTAAATGAATGAAAAAACTATTTCCTTCATGTCATTTTAGCATAACGGGAACAGAAGCATTAGGATCCAAATCAAAATAAAGTCTCTCTTGGACGACTTGAGGGTAGCCCATTGACATTACATTGTGATCATATTGAACAAAGGCTGGCATTGTCAACATTTTAGTTTTCCTAAACAATTACAGTAAAAAGATCAGATTATCTACCATGTGGTATTTAGTGATTTCAAATGAACAATATCTTTCACAAAGTATGATTGGATCAGTATCTCGATTAGTTGTGGAAATAACATATCAGCACCCACTTTAATACTGGAATTATGACACTAAAATTGATACTTTGAGGAAGTGGCCTTCCTCAAATTAGATAACTTACCTTCCTTATATCCTCCACACACCAAAATATCAGAATTTAGAAATAGGTCGTATTAGCAGCCTGACTAAGTCTTCTAAATTGTAATCCATAATTGCATCTAAAAATATACAATGCTTTGTAGACTAGTAAAGATTATGCCAATTGGTTGTTTCAGATGTTAACATTGTAAAGCAAGTCTCATGGAAACAGACAGGTGAAAGCTACTTGGTATGGATCCTAGTCTGTAAGGAAGAGCCACACTAAATTATAGAAGATGCAATAAAAGAGTGTTGCTGACTCCTTATTGGCAAATGCATGATCCTTATTGACTTGGCCAAAGTACAAATGGATCTGTTTTAAAGTACTATATCAGCCATTCTTCATTTCAATTTGCCTGTAAAATCTGATTACTTTCCAAAAATAGAGCTGTTTGAAATGCCAACTGTATTTACTCTATGGTTTGTGAAATAATTAGAACAACTGAAGTCAATATATGCTTAGCAAAAACTAGCGTCAATATGTCCCTGGAGTGGTTGAGCACTTGCATATCTCTCAATACAAGTGGCAGTGCCAAAAGGGTGTCACCATTCAATGTTAGAAACTTGCCAACACCAATTAGCTTCAATACATCCTTGGCAGCATTTTGTGCCACTATGTTTTTATAGCAACTTGATGCCTCTCTGGTGCTGGATGCTTGTAATGAGTCCTTAGAATGATTACTGTACATGCTGAAATTTCCATTAGTACAGCTAAGCTTTAATAAATATTCAAGATTATTCAACAGAGTGGCTAGACAATCTATGGTTGTTGACTGAGGTTGGAATATTGCCTTTTCAATTTTACTCTCAACAAGCTCTTGTGAGTAGGCTTGTAGAACACAAACCAACTGAGGCAGGCAGCAGTTTTTTGACAGGCATTTAATACATTTTATTGAATTGTGGATAGAGTGCTGAATTTCTACTTAAACCTTTGTCCTGTGTTGATATTAACATAGTGTAACTAAGATGCATGTTCTTTTATTTTCGTGCAAGCGTTGGCTGTCATTTGTCAGTAATTATAAGATTAGCAACAGAAAATCAGGGTCACAATTGCCTGATTGTTAATTTAAATCTTTTTGCTTAGGCCACTTCATTTATGTTTTTTTTAACTGTGCTTGTATTTTTTATTCTTTTGAAATGATAGCCTGTGACCATACAACTGTGCGCTACTTATTGCTATGTGATCTGAACAGAGCACTCTTTGTTGCCGTAAAACCATCAGCAAAGGAGCAGAATTAGATCGTTCAGACCATTGAGTCTACTCTGCCATTCAAATAAAATCATGGCTGATCTGATAATCCTCAATTCTATATTCTTGCTATTTCCCCTTTGATTACTCACTGATTAAAACTCTGTCTATCTCAGTCTTGAATATACTTAATGACCCAGACTCAACAGCATTCTGTGGCAAAGATTCACAACCCTCTGAAAGAAGAAATTCCATCTCATCTGTGTCTTAAATGTGCAACCCCCTATTCTATGATTATTCCCTCTAGTTCTAAACTCTCCCACAAGGGTAAACAATTCATCTGCATCTATCCTGCCAAGTATTTGATGAATCTTGCATGTTTCAATAAGGTCACCTCCCGTTCCTCTATATTCCAACAAGTACAGGACCTACCTACTCAACCTCTTCTCTTCCATATCTGGTATCAGCCTCCCTGATGAGCTCAATGCAAATATGTCGTTTGTCTTGGACAGGAGGTCAGTGAAATGGTATCACTTTCCCCAACAGCATTGGGTGCATCTGTACCGCATCCCCCCCCCCCCCAATTTGTGCTGCAGTCATCAGATTGGCCTTTGTGAGAGTAAACCCAACACTGGTGACTGGCTCAGATGGAGTCCCTGGCCACGCACTCAGATCCTGTGTGGACCAGCTGGCAGGAGTATTAAGACATTTATAACTTCTTATTATAACACCAGGTTCCTGCCTGCTTCAAGACAACTATCTTGATTAATTTATTTATTGTCACATGTATTTTGTTACAAAATATAGTGAAATGTGTTGTACAGAGTTGTCACTCTCTGGCACCATCTTCAAACACAGAAAAATAAACCAAGACATAGAATACAAAGACAGAAGAATGAAGAAATAAAGAAAAAGTGTTCATTTTTTTAGTCCCATTCCATCACATCTTACCATGTAACATCACAATGCCAAAGAAAAATCAAGTTACATTCCTGAGTGACTGCCGGCCGGTAGCTCAGACATCTATCATTATAAAGTGCTTAGAGAGGTTAGTATTGGCGCACATTACCCCCAGCCTCCCACATTGCTTTGATCAACTGCAATTCGCCTCCATCGCAAGTAGTCCACAGCAGACACTCTATGCCTGGCTCTACACTCATCCCTGGAAAATCTAGACACAAGGACATCTATTAACTGACTCACAGACTACAATCAGTAAGGATAGGTAACAACACATTCTCCAGAATAATCCTCAACACCAGTGCCTTGCAAGGCTACGTACTCAGCCCCTTACTATACTCCTTATACACACGTGACTGTGTAGCCAAGTTCAGCTCTAATTCCATTTACAATTTGCTCATGACATAGTGGGTCAGATCTTAAACAACGACAAGACAGAGTACAAGAAAGAGATAGACCCCTCAATGTTAGCAAAGCAAAAGAGTTGGTCATTGAGTTCAGAAAGCAGAGTTGAGAACACGGCGCCATCTGTATCAAAGGTGCTGAGGTGGAGGTGGTTAAGAGCTTCACGTTTCTATGAATAAGTATCACCAATGATCTATCCTGGTCTATCCACGATGACACCTCAGTCAAGAAGGTGCACCAATGCTTCTACTTTCTCAGAAGGCTAAGGAAATTCAGCATGTCCACAATAACTCTTACCAATTTTTATACACGCATCATAGAAAGCATTGAGTCTGGATGCATCACAGCTGGGTGTGATTCTGCCCAAAACCACAAGAAATTACACAGAATTGTGAACGCAGCCCCGTTCATCACAAAAAACAACCTTCCTTCCATTGAGCTGAAAATGTGTTGCTGGTTAAAGTGCAGCAGGTCAGGCAGCATCCAAGGAGCAGGAAATTCGACGTTTCGGGCATAAGCCCTTCATCAGGAGCCCAGCATCTGCAGACCTCACTTTTTACTCTTCCTTCCATTGACTCGATCTAGACTTACCACTGCCTTGGGAAAGCAACCAACATAATCAAAGACTCCTCCCACCCGCCCTCTTCCATTGGACAGAAGATACAAAAGTTTGAAAACATGTACCAAAATATTTAAGAACAACTTCTTCCTTACTGTTATCACTCTTATGAACGGGTCTCACATACATTAGAGTTGATCGTTCTCTGCACTTTGCCTGTAGCTGTAATACTATATTCTACATTCTGTTCAATTACCCTGATGTACTTATGTAAGGTATGATTTGTCCGTTAGCATGCAAAACAATACATTCACTATATTTCAGTACATGTGACAATAATAAATCAAACGAAAAAACTTCCTCTGCACTACCTCCAATGCCAATGTTTCTTTCCCTCGATGAGGGAACCAAAACTGTTCACAGTATTCCAACTGTGGTCTGACTAGTACCTTGTATAGTTTTAGCAAGACTTTCCTGGTTTTATAGTCCAGAGTATGGTGCTGGAAAAACACAGCAGGTCAGGCAGCATCTGAGGAGCAGAAGAATCAACGTTTTGGGCAAAAGCCCTTTCCTCGTTTGATACTCTATTCCCTTTGAAACAAAGGCCAACATTCCATTTGCCTTCCATATTACCCATTTAATTTGATGCTAGCACTTTGTCATTCACAGATAAGAACTCCTAAATCCCTTCGATCTGTAGCTTTCCGCAGTTTTTCTCTATTTAAATAATATTCAGCTCCTCCATTCTTCCTGTCAAAGTGCATAGCCTCACATTTCTTCACATTATATTCCAATGCCAAGTTTTTGCCCATTCGCTTAATCTGTCATTATCCTTCTGCAGACTCTTTCAGCCACCCGAAGCACATGCCTCCACGTCTGCTTTTGTGTTGTCTGCAATCTTGGCTTTGGTATATTCACTTTCTTCATTCAAATTTTTAATATATACAGTAAATAATTGCTAAGCTTGTTCACATTTACTTCAGTTAAAGAGTCATAGAGATGTACAGCACAGAAACAGACCCTTTGGTTCAACCCGTTCATGCTGACCAAATATCCCAACCCAATCTAGTCCCACCTGCCAGCATCTGGCCCATATCCCTCCAAACCCTTCCTATTCATGTATCCATCCAGATGCCTTTTAAATGCTGCAATTGTACTAGCCTCCACCACTTCGTCTGGCAGCTCATTCCATACACATACCACCTTCTGAGTGAAAACGTTGCCCCTTAGGTATCTTTTATATATTTCCCCTCTCATCCTAAACCAATGCCCTCTTGTTCTGGACTCTCATGCCCCAGGGAAGAGACTTTGTCTACAGGGTAAATAGGAAAAATCTTTTCCCTGGGGTCAGGGAGTCCAGAACTAGAGGGCATATGCTTAGGGTGAGAGGGGACAGATATAAAAGAACCAACGGGGCAACCTTTTCACGCAGCGGGTGGTATGTTTATGGAATGAGCTGCCAGAGGAAGTGGTGGAAGCTGGTACAATTGCAACAGTTAAGAGGCATTTGGATGCATATATGAATAGGAAGGGTTTGGAAGGATATGGGCCGGGTGCTGGCAGGTGAGACTAGATTGGGTTGTGATATCTGGTCGGCATGGACGGGTTGGACTGAAGGGTCTGTTTCCATGCTGTACATCTCTATGACAGGATGTACATGCATTTAGAAAGGCAAGGACTGATTCGGGATAGTCAACATGGCTTTGTGCGTGGGAAATCGTGTCTCACAAAATTGATTGAGTTTTTGAAGAAGTAACAAAGAAAATTGATGAGGGCAGAGCAGTAGATGGGATCTATATGGACTTCAGTAAAGCATTCGACAAGGTTCCCCATGAGAGACTGATTAGTAAGGTTAGATCTCATGGAATGCAGGGAGAACTAGCCATTTGGTTACAGAACTGGCTCAAACGTAGAAATCAGAGGGTGGTGGTGGAGGGTTGTTTTGCAGACTGGAGGCCTGTGACCAGTGGAGTGCCACAAGGATTGGTGCTGGGCCTTCTACTTTTTGTCGTTTAGGGCGGCATGGTGGCACAGTGGTTAGCACTGCTGCCTCACAGCGCCAGGGACCTGGGTTCAATTCCCGCCTCAGGCGACTGACTGTGTGGAGTTTGCACGTTCTCCCCGTGTCTGCGTGGGTTTCCACCGGGTGCTCCGGTTTCCTCCCACAGTCCAAAGATGTGCGGGTCAGGTGAATTGGCCATGCTAAATTCCCCGTAGTGTTAGGTAAGGGGTATATGCAGGGGTATGGGTGGGTTGCGCTTCGGCGGGTCGGTGTGGACTTGTTGGGCCGAAGGGCCTGTTTTCACACTGTAAGTAATCTAATCTAATCTAAATGATTTGGATGTGAGCATAAGAGTTACAGTTAGTAAGTTTGCAGATGACACCAAATTTGGATGTGTAGTGGACAGCGAAGAGGGTTATCTCAGATTCCAACAGGATCTGGACCAGATGGGCTAATGGGCTGAGAAGTGGCAGATGGAGTTTAATTCAGATAAACGCGAGGTGCTGCACTTTGGGAAAGCAAATCTTAGCAGGACTTCTACACTTAATGGTAAGTCCTAGAGAGTGTTGCTGAACAAAGAGACCTTGGAGTGCAGGTTCATAGCTCCTTGAAAGTGGAGTCGCAGGTAGATAGGATAGTGAAGAAGGTGTTTGGTATACTTTCCTTTATTGGTCAGAGTACTGAGTACAGGAGTTGGGAGGTCATGTTGCGGCTGTACAGGACATTAGTTAGGCCACTATTGGAATATTGTGTGCAATTCTGGTCTCCTTCCTATCGGAAAGATGTTGTGAAATTTGAAAAGGTTCAGAAAAGACTGACAAGGATGTTGTCAGGGTTGGAGGATCTGAGCTACAGGGTGAGGCTGAAAAACTGGGGCTGTTTTCCCTGGAGTGTCGGAGGCTGAGGGGTGACCTTATAGAGGTTTACAAAATTATGAGGGGCATGGATAGGATAAATAGACAAAGTCTTTTCCCTGGGGTTGGGGAGTCCAGAACTAGAGGGCATAGGTTTAGGGTGAGAAGGGAAAGATATAAAAGAGACCTAAGTGCAAAGTTTTCACGCAGCGGGTGGTACGTGTATGGAATGAGCTGCCAGAGGATGTGGTGGAGGCTGGTACAACTGCAACATTCAAGAGGCATTTGGATGGGTATATGAACAGGAAGGGTTTGGAGGGATATGGGCCGGGTGCTGGCAGGTGGGACTAGATTGGGTTGGGATATCTGGTCGGCATGGTCGGGTTGGACCGAAGGGTCTGTTTCCATGCTGTATGACTCTACGCCTCTCATAATTTTATAAACCTCTAAAAGGTCACCCCTCAGCCTCTGAAGCTCCAGGGAAAACAGACCCAGCCATTTCAACCTCTCCCTATAGCTCAAATCCTGCAACCCTGACAACATCCTTGTAAATCTTTTCTGAACCCTTGAGGATAGATTGAAGAAGATGGCACTGTTCTCCTTGAAGAGAAGAAGGCTAAGAGGAGATCTAATAGAGGTTTTCAAAATCATGACCAGGCTGGCACAGCAGATTTGGAGAAACTGTTCCCACTCACAAGAGGGTATAGACTTTAGGTGATCTGCAAAGGATGCAAGGGTAAAGTCAGTAAAAACATTTTCACTCAATGAGTAGTTAGGGTATGGAGGTAGGTTCAATTGAGGCATTCAAGCCGGCACTGGATATTATTTGGATAAAAAGAAAATGCAAGTGGATGGGAAAAAAAGACATTTGATCCTTACAACCGTGTTCATTTAATGAGTTAGTACAGACATGATAGACGAATGGAGATTAAAGTGGTGCTGGAAGAGCACAGCAGGTCAGGAAGTATCCAAGGAGCAGGAAAATCGACATTTTGGGCAAAAGCCCTTCAACAGGAATGAGGCCAGAGGAATGATAGACGAATGACCTCCTTCTACACTGTAACACTGAAGCAATTCTGTTATTTTATTCCCATGCCATCTGCAAGGAGAACAGCTTTTTAATAATCACCATGCAATACAACAATGACCAAATCTGAAGCTGTCTGAAAAACATTAAAGAACAATGGCCTGCAAGTGTTATAGCCTGAACTGCTTCTAAGGAGGAGCCAATACATGTCTTATAATTAGAACAATGTGTCAAAGAGCAAGAGTACGGCCTCTTTAGCTCAAGAAATCAAAATGATGTGTGCAATTTTCATGAGGTTTATTGTGACAAAAATACTGCCCACACCTGCATCATTAATTATGTAACTGTCACACATCAAGTTCTTGAAATCCAATTAAAGAATTTACACTTATACACCATTTCACATATCCTCAGGATGCCCCAAATCAATTCACAACTAATTAATTACTTTGGAAGCACAGTCCCTGTTGTTTTGGAAGCAAATGTACACATTGCAAAATATTGCAAACAGGAAGTGAGATGCATGTCTTGGGGGTGGTGACTGATGGTGACTAAATGTTAGCCAGGACACAAGCAGAATTCTTTGCACTTCTTTGTAGATGTATCACAGCATATTTTTCGTCCATTCAAGCAGAGAAGACTTTGGTTGAATATTTTTGGAGACATTGCAAAAGTTCCTTTGTACTGCGTTGAGTGCCTGTTTAGATTAAATTGCTGGTGCAGCTTCAACCCATATGCTTCTGACTCACAAGAACACACTATACACTAGTGTTCAGCCAAGTTGAAACATAGTATACAGTTCAGAACATAAATATTTACTCCTCAAGAATGTGGATGATGCTGAATAAGAAATTAGTTTAGGAAGGAAGCATTCTAAACAAAATCTTTCTAAATATATTTTGCTTAGGCAGTGAGGGGAAGAGGAGTGGTGTGTGTTGGGCAGTGTGTGAGAAGCATGAGAATATTTTTAACTGAAAATATCCATTTGTATCCCAAAGTACTGTTTAGTTTCCAGTGGCATTGAAAATTTAAATCCTCATATGCTAAGGATTGGCTTTATTTGCTAAACTGCAAAGGAATATTCTGTGATATTAGACAGAAGGAAAATTAAAAATAAAAAAAGTTAGTAAATGGAATTAACAGAAGAATTACAATTTCCACTTATTGGCTTGAAATGCAGTGATCAATTTTGCAATGCATAGGCATAGGATTGATTTGTGTGGAAAATTTGACCCCTACTGGTCATGACCTTTTGATTGAAGATGGCCTACTGCAATAGGCTCCTATAGTTTGTTTGTTCTTGTCAGAGCATGTGATACACATGTTTTGGGTCTTGCAGCCCTCAAATTAGTGATTGTAAAGGATCACTGGAGGCTGCAGAAACATAATGAAACTTTTTCAGTATTTAATGTTCAGCAGTTGCACTGCTGAGTTCATTAAGCAACGGGGTGCTGTCAATTCATTTAGAATTATTTCCAGGGCTTGGTGTTGGGAAAAATTGGTCAAGTCTATAAGGAATGCTTATCTAATTGCTTCACAAAATCACATAAACAGTGAACTACAAACAGTTACCTCTCTTTTTCTCCCCGATTAAGAAAACTGCCCTCAGCAGCCTGCCAGAGCTAAATCAGACAGAATAGCAAGTCAGGACAGACTTATGTTTTCATTCAGAAGTCTGATATCTCACCAAGGATACAACATAAAAGCTCGCCTTTTTGCAGCATTACTAGGCTTGTTAAGACATGCCCATTTATTTAAACATGCCCAATTATTTAGGGTGAAATTAATCAGATGCTGTTCCAGGAGATTAGTAGGTGGATAACCTTATGGCCTGAGGCTTGCAGTCAGAGTGTAATACCTTGGGTACCTGTCCCTTGATAATTGGATAATTGAACAAATGACTGGAATCATTCCTGATGAAGGACTTTTGCCTGAAATGTCGATTTTCCTGCTCTTTGGAAGCTGCCTGACCTGCTGTGCTTTACCAGCACCACATTCTTGATTCTATCTCCAGCATCTGCAATCCTCACTGTTGGCTGGAATGAGAGTCCTACCAACCGCCCAAACTAAAATATGTAGTGAAGGGTGTTGTAGTGTAGTGGGAGTGTCCTTCTGCTGTCGAGGTGCGCCTGAACAAGTCTGAATGGTTAAATCATAAATATCCATAAATGGGCAGTCACAAAAGAAAGGGTAGAGGGAGGGTCTTTTTGGGATAGCTAGCTTCAGCTTAAGATCCTGATTAGCCAAACTTTATGCATGAGATTGTTATGGCAGGCGGCAGAAACCGGATCATTACTTTCCGATTATCCAGGATCTGCGACCATTCTCACCTGTCATAGGTCATGGGTTTATTGTGATCTATTCTGATTTTGTGAACTATTCTGATTATACTAGATTTGAACAGCTGTTTACTAATAAATCAATTTCAACTTTAAAAATAAACTGTTTGTGACTCCTCTACATTGTTGAACTATTGGTTATCCCTTATCAGGTTTTAGAGGCACAAGAAGTTGCCTGACTTATTCTAATGTGGCCCTTGTTGCATATGGGTCTGCAGTGGTCAATATTGAGGTATACCATAGTTTTCAATCACCATGATTGCATCATATGGATTTGTGGGCAGAAGAGTTTGGGCACTTGAAGGAGTGAGAACATCTGGTCCTTCCTCAAAGTCTCTGAAGCAATGTTGATTGTAGCAATGTTAGAATTCAAAAGAAATATTGTAGGAATTATTGATGAGTCTTTCACAGATTTATTACAGTTCAATGAAGACCTCACTTGAGGGAAAGTCATTCAGATAGTGAGTGAAATAGAAGTCTAACTGCAACACAGATCAATCCTAAGAAGAGAAGATCAACATTGGCACAGGAGAACAGAAGAGTTCATTCAATTTTTAAAGTACAATACCACAAACTATTTGCAAGAGAAACCTGTACAGCCAGTAGGACAGGGATCAGACATTAAATGCTCTTGTCCTTTGCTGTAGAGCAAAGAAATCTCACAGGTGCAGACAGTGCCCAGCTACTGGAAATGAATGCTTTATCTGTGACACAGCAGGTCACTTTCAGAAAATAGACAGGTTTAGGACATAGTTTCAGAAAAACAAGAAATCAAACAGTTAGTCACACAAAGAGATCAATGAAGTAGAACAAGCTGCAACAAAAGTAAAACTTCAAACGTCCTTGGTTGAAACAGTGATCCAAAACTTAATATTGTGATAAATTGATATTTCTGAAAATAGTCATCCCATGAATTTCAAGTTAGACGTGGGGAAGTGACACTATCTTATCTGATAGTGAGCATGATTAGGAAAACACTATCTACAGTCAACAACAGTGCAACTACATGTTCCAGGAGGCACAGCACTTAGATTAAAAGTTTGCTGCAAGTGATTGGACAACCACTATTGAATTCCCCACTCCAAAGTCAATTAAGCACTTCCAAAGATTTTTAGGAATGGTAAAGTAGTTGGTGAAATTATTGTCTCATTTGGCAACTACGATAGAACCCTTGAGATGGAAGAATGATGCTCGAACTTGCAACAAAGTAAATTCTTTTGAAAGGATCAAGTACATGTTGAATTTCATGTTTTAACACTGTACAATCTATTCTTTTCAACCATCCTTAACATCAGAGGTTTTAGTGTTCTTCCAGAAGCAAACAAATGAGTATCACAAATCAGTCTAAATATGCATCATGTTCTTTATTAGACAGAGATACATGATATGCTGTGATTGAGGAGACAGTTTTGATAACATTAGCTTATGAATACTATTCAGATTACATACTTGGTTTGAAAGTGGTCTTAGAAAGAGACTACAAACCTCTAGTTTCTCTACTAGATCAGAAAGAATTAGCAAGACTCCAAGAATGTAAAGATTTTTACTCTGTCTCATGAGTTTCGCCTATAATACAGTATATCAGCAAATGAAGACAGATATGCTCTCCAGGCCAATGGCAGATAGCCTTACCAGCAAGATGAGATTATTCACAAAATTGAATCATTTTCCTAGTCCGTGGCATCATAAAGACCAGCGAGTCCAGCAGCTTAACTAGATCTGACAGGAGCAGTAGGGAGATTAGGGGGTTTCAACATCCATTGATATTGTGCTGAAATTTGGCCATACCAAAGGCCCAATGGATTGGCCTTGAAAACATATTTTGAACACCAACAGCATTTTACAATTGTAGCCAACATATTGGTTTATGATGAATCATTGGTCATTCCAGCTTTGGTTCAGCTATACCTGTGGCATTTGGAAGTAAACTGAGGGCAACTGGGTCAGTAGGGTGCAGGCCTGAGATATCAAAGAATATTGAAAACCTCATTGCCAATTTCAAGATCTGTCCCATTTACAGAGTAGAAAATGAGAATTGTTAGGAACACGTGGACACAGATTTATTGGCTTTTGATGGAAGGTCTTAGCTAATTGTCATCAATTAATTCTCCCAATAGAAAGCAACAAAGAAATTGAATGTTATGGATGTAGTTATCCTAATTTTACATGATATTTTTGAAATATATAATATCTCCAATGTAATCATTTTGGGGAATAGTTCACGGTTTGTTCACGCGTGCTTCAGCCAATTCTCTACCACTTCTGATTTTGAACATGCCACAAACTTGCTGAGATATCCGTAATCAAATGAGAAAGCTGAACATGGAGTTGGGCAGTTGAGAACTATTGAGGAAGAATACAGATTTCTATATCGCACCATCAGTATTTACACTTAAAGGACTACCAAACATGTATATTTAGGAGCACTCTACTGTGTGCAACAGGCCACAACTACAATAGGCAGGGCAGCTGTCATATTGAAGACTGCGGAACATTAAGAGTTCAGTGAAGAGTTGAAAGAAGGTGTTTCTACTCCTTTCAGTAAATTAACTGGTTGGTTGGGAATTTATTTGAGTATTGTCCTTAAATTAGAACATAGAACATAGGAAAGTACAGCACAGAACAGGCTCTTTGGCCCACTATGTTGTGCCGAGATTTAACCCTAATGTAAAATATAGTAACTTAACCTACGCACCCCTCAACTCACTGCTATCCATGTGCATGTCTAGCAGTCGCTTAAATGTCCCCAATGACTCTGCCTCCACCATCACAGCTAGCGACGTATTCCATGCATTCACTACTCTCTGTGTAAAGAACCTACCTCTGACGTCTCCTTTATACCCCCCACCTAATATCTTCAAACTATGACTTCTCGCACCAGTCAATCCTGCCCTGGGGAAAAGTCTCTGGCTATTGAATAAGTCCGAGCATATTCAACCTTTCTTCATAAGGGAAGCCCTCCAGTCCAGGCAGCATCATGGTATAGCTTCTTTACACCCTCTCCAAAGCCTCTGTATCTTTCCTATAGTAGGGCGACCAGAACTGTCCACAATATTCCAAGTGTGGTCTCACCAGGGACTTGTAGAGACAGCTAATTGTTGCATATTAACAAACAAAATTATTTCTAGAGAAGTAATTATGCTTGAACCACCATGAAAAGGGGCAGCTGGAACAACTAAACTTTCCTCACCAATGGTAGGAAAATATTAGCAATTTTGCTTTGTACAAAACTCAAGTGACGTGTTTAGTTTTATAAAAGGTTCCAAATTCGAGAGTCAGGTCTCAATATTGATTACTAGATCAAGCAGAAAATAGATGATCAACATTAAAAGTAGAAAATAAAAAATATAAATATACTCACTGCATCCTTGCATATACTCAGCCCAGTTCAGTGCTTCTGCATTTAGTATCACCGGGTCCCGCATATGAGAAACAAACTGCCTTAATATGCCATTGTTATTTATTTGTAAAAAGTGGTCCAGCAGAGCTCGAGTCCTGTCATTTCTAACGGGATGTCGAGTAATATTGTTCAAGGAGACAAAGTCCAAAGTGCCAGAAGTTAAAAGTTTAAGAATGAGTCGATCAACATCCAGCATTCCTTTCTCAATGGATGATCTCTCGGCAGTGAATTCTCGCAATAAATAACACTTGTTTGGTTCTTCCACTGGGAGAGCAGCTGGACAGAAAGAAAAATGAATAAAACATTAACAATACAGCTTCCATTACTTATGGAAAATCAATGTTATTGAAACTTTTAGAATGCTTAATGGGCTCTCACATTCACTTTTTTCATTTCTACAGAAACACAAAAACTGCAGTGTAAAGTGATTCATTAGAATTATGCTCTTTGTATTTGCTCTTCAGAAAAATTCATTAGTCTTGTGTTATTTAAATCAAACAATGGAAACTGTAGCTGAGCATTTCATCAGCATTGAATTCCTGATCTTATTTTAGAATACAAAAATCCATAAATTCACAAAAATTTCAACCATGAAGAAAATGTGAAAGACAATTACACAGAAATCTTCTGAGGTCATTTTCCCTCTGCTGAACTTTTTTTTTCTTTTGACTCCTTTCTTTTCATTCTTCCATGGGATAAGGATATGGGTTGGGTGCTGGCACGTGGGACTAGGATTGGGTTGGAATATCTGGTTGGTATAGACGAGTTGGACCGAAGGGTCTGTTTCCGTGCTGCACATCTCTATGACTGGATGACTCTATTGCTGGGAAGGTTAATATTCCTTGTCCTTACCTAAGCACCCTCAACAAAGTGCTAGTGAGCCCCTTCTTTCTTCTCTAGAAAAAGCAAACTGGTTCCTTCTGTTAGGAAGGTGATGACCTAGTAGTACTGTCACTGGACTCAGGTAATGCTCTGGAGACTTGGGTTTGAATCGCACCATACTGGAATTTAAAACAATCCGGAATTAAAAATCTAATTATGATTGTCAATTGTTCTAAAAACACTCATGTCTGTTAGGGAACAAAATCTGTAGTACATGTGATTCCAGATCCATGCAATGTGGCTGAGTCTTAATAGCCCTCTCTGACAAACTATCAAACTGCTATAAAGTCTCATAAAAGAACTGAAACTGGACAGGCCATCTGGCATGACACAGGCACTGGAAACAACAGCAGCAAACACAACCCTTGACAGTCTGCAAAATCCTTCTTCCAATATTTGGGTACACATGCTTGGGAAGAGTCAGTCAAGCAATAGGCTGACATTGTCATAACTCTTGAATTTAAACATTACAGAAAATGTCTTTGGCATCACACCATCCTTATGCCACCAGAACAGACGAACCAAAGATGAGGACAGTGTGGTTTATAGCCAGAAGGGAATTGACTTGGGAGTCTTCAACAATAGCTCTAGAGAACGAATGAACAAGGGCAAGGAAACCTGCTGATGTCCTCATCTACTGTGGTTAATGAATTGGTACTCCTCCATGTTAAATACCACTTAGAAAGAGCAATGAGAGCGACAAGAGCACAGGATATACTTTGGGCAGGAAATTTAAACGTCCACCACCAAAAGAAGCTTGGAAGCACTTCCACTGACTGAGCTGGCCAAGTCCTAAAATACAGTAACCAGACTGGTCTGCGACAGGTGGGGAGAGAAAAAAAACAAGAGAGAAAAATGTACTTGCACTCGTCCTTACCAATCCACCTGCCAAAGTCGTGCTTGTTCATGACAATCAGGAGCGCCCACAGCACTGAAAGTGTGGAGACAAAGTCCTGTCTTTGCATTTAGGATATGCTAATTGTGTCATGTTATACTTGCATGATGCTAAATGGTACATATTTCAAACAGCTGAAAATGTGTTGCTGGTCAAAGCACAGCAGGCCAGGCAGCATCTCAGGAATAGAGAATTCGACGTTTCGAGCATAAGCCCTTCATCAGGAATGAGAGAGAGTAGCCAAGCAGGCTAACATAAAAGGTAGGGAGGAGGGACTTGGGGGAGGGGCGATGGAGGTGGGATAGGTGGAAGGAGGTCAAGGTGAGGGTGATAGGCCGGAGTGGGGTGGGGGCGGAGAGGTCAGGAAGAAGATTGCAGGTTAGGAGGGCGGTGCTGAGTTGAGGGAATCGACTGAGACAAGGTGGGGGGAGGGGAAATGAGGAAACTGGAGAAATCTGAATTCATACCTTGTGGTTGGAGGGTTCCCAGGCGGAAGATGAGGCGCTCCTCCTCCAGCCGTCGTGTTGTTATGTTCTGCCGGTGGAGGAGTCCAAGGACCTGCATGTCCTCGGTGGAGTGGGAGGGAGAGTTAAAGTGTTGAGCCACGAGGTGGTTGGGTTGGTTGGTCCGGGCGTCCCTGAGGTGTTCTCTGAAGCGTTCCGCAAGTAAGCGGCCTGTCTCACCAATATAGAGGAGGCCACATCGGGTGCAGCGGATGCAATAGATGATGTGTGTGGAGGTACAGGTGAACTTGTGGCGGATATGGAAGGATCCCTTGGGGCCTTGGAGGGAAGTGAGTGTGGAGGTGTGGGCGCAAGTTTTACATTTCCTGCGGTTGCAGGGGAAGGTGCCGGGGGTGGAGGTTGGGTTGGTGGGGGGTGTGGATCTGACGAGGGAGTCACGAAGGGAGTGGTCCTTGCGGAACGCTGATAGGGGAGGGGAGGGAAATATATCCTTGGTGGTGGGGTCCGTTTGGCCCCAAGGGATCCTTCCAGATCCAAGGTCTACAGTTCTGCCACACCCTGTTCTGAATGATGGTGGACAATTAAGCAACCAATGGAAGATGGAGGTTCCATCAAGATCCCCATCCTCAATGATGGAAAGACTAGTGCATCAGTGTAAAATAAAGCAAGGCTAAAGTGTGTGCATTCATCTTCAGCCAGAAGCGCCAAGTGGATTTTGGTCTGTTTCTGAGATTCCCAGCATCACAGATGCCAATCTTCAAATAATTTAATTTGCTTAATGTGATATCAATAAACAATTAAAAACAGTAGATACAGTCAAAGATATGGGCCCTGATAACATTCCAGCAATAGTCCTGAAGACTTCAGCCCCTGAATCAACTGTATCCATAACTAAGCTGTACAAAAACAGTTACAATGCTGGCATCTATGTGCAAATGTAGAAAGCTGCCCAGTTATGTCCTATGCACAAAAAGCAGGATAAATCCAAACCAGTGTTGCTGAACAAAGAGACCTTGGAGTGCAGGTTCATAGTTCCTTGAAAGTAGAGTTGCAGGTAGACAGGTTAGTAAAGAAGGCGTTTCATATACTTGCCTTTATTGGTCACTGCAATGAGTATAGGAGTTGGGAGGTCATGTTGCAGCTGTCCAGGACGTTGGTTAGACCTCTTTTGGAATAGTGTGCTCAGTTCTGGTCTCCCTGCTATAGGAATGATGTAGTAAAACTTGAAACGGTTCAAAAACGAATTACAAGAATGTTGCCAGGGTTGGAGAGAGAGGCCGAACAGACCAGGGCTATTTCCCCTACAGCACTGGAGGCTGAGGCGAGACCTTATATAAGCTTATAAAATCATGAGGAGCATTGACAGGATGAATATATCAGATCTCTTCCCCGTTGGGGGGGAGAGGGTCCAAAACTAGACAGCACAGATTTAAGGTGAAAGGGGAAAGATTGAGAGGAACATAAGGGGCTACCTTTTCACGTGTGTCTATGGAATGAGTTGCCAGAGAGGTGGTGGAGGCTGGTACAATTACATTGAAAAGGCATCTGGATGGGTATATGAATAGGAAAGGTTTAAGGGCCAACTGCTGGCAAATGGGACTAGATTAATTTAGGTTATTTGGTCTGCATCGACGAGTTGGACAGCTCTATGATTCAGTCAATTACCACTCCATCAGTCTACTTTCAATCATGGGCAAAGTGGCAGAAGTGTTTATTGACAGCCACATCAAGCAGCACTTACTACGAACATAGGAAGAGGAATACACCATTCAAGCCCTCGAGCCTATTCTGCCATTCAGTGAGACCATGCCTGATCTGTAGTTCTATTCAATAAAAAATGTTTTGGCCCTTATCCCTTAATACCTTGGATTAACAAAAACACTTCTACCTCAAATTTAAAATTAACAACCGATCTAGCAACTACTGCCATTTGTAGAAGAGAGTTCCAAACATCTACCATCTTTTGTGTTTCCTAACATCTCTCCTGAATGCTCTTGCCTTAATTCTCAGACTATGACACCTTGTTCTAGAATCCACAACCAGTGGAAATAGTCCATCTTTATCTGCCCTGCCTTTTCCTGTAAGTATCTTGAAAACTTTGATCAGAACACATCTTCACCCTCTAATTTCTGGAGAACACAGGTCTACTTTGTTAAATCTCTCCTCATAATGTAACCCCCGCAGTCCATGGACTATTTCTGCAACCCTAGGTTGTACTCCCTTCAAGGCCAAAATGTCCTTCCTAACGTGTGGTGAACTGGCCTGCTCAAAGTACTCCAATTGGAGTCTTACCAAGGTTTGTATTACTGCAGCTTAACTTTTGTGTCCTTGCACTCCAATCCTCTAGATATAAAGGTTAGCTTTCTTGATTATTTTCTGCAACTGTTCATGGCATTTTCAAGATCAATGTATCTGAATTGCCAAGTCTTTTTGGACATCCAATGTATTTAACTTTATACCATTTAAAAAGTGTCCTCATTTATTCTTTTTTGGTTCAAAATGGATAGCGCCTAACTTGTTTACTGTAAATTCTACCTGCCACAGTTCTATTCACCTAGTTTATCAATATCCATTTGCAATTTTATGCAACTTGCACAATGCAGCCAATTTTGTTTCACCAGCACATTTGGATATATGACTTTCTGGACTCACTGATGCTCAATTTGGGTTCTGCACAGGCCATTCAACTCCTCACCTCCCTACAGTCTTTATCTGTACATGGAAAAAAGGGTGAACTACAAAAATGAGGTGAGTGATTGCCCCTGACAGTACTGAACTGAGCAAACAGCGAAGTAAGCTGAGATCAATGGAAATCTGGGTGAAAACTCTCCACTGGCTGGAAGCATATCTAGTACAAAGGAATATGACTGTGGTTGTTGGTGGTGAGTCATCTTCAACTCTTGGACAACTTCAGGGCAGTGTCCCAGGCCCAACCATCATCAGATGCTTCATCAATGACCTTCCTTCGATTGTAAATGGGGTGACGATTGCAAATTGTTCAGCAGTATAATGTGACTCCTCAGATACTGAGGCAGTCCATGCACAAATGGAGCATGATCTGGGGAACATCTAGACCTAGGCTGATGTGTGACAAGTAACCTTATGCTACACAAATGACAGACTATGACATTTTTATCAATAAAGAATTTAACCATGATTCCTTGATATTCATGAGCTTTACTATCACTGAATCTGCCATTACCAACATCTTGGAAGGTGGGCATTGTTAATCAAAAAACGAAATAGATGAGTCATATTAATACAGTGGCTTCAGGAGCAGGTCAGAGTCTAGGAGTGCTGTAACAAATAATAACACTTCCTGTCTCCTTAATGATTGTTCATCATCCACAAGGCACAAGTTAAGCATATGATGGAATACTCTTCACTTGTGTGGATGAATTCAACTCCTATAACACTCACAAAGTCCAGGACATTGCAGTTTGCTTGATTAGTATCCCAAGCAACACCTTCAATATTTACTCCCTTTCCTACCGATGCACTGTGGCAGCAGTGTGTACCACTTCCACGATGGATTTTCATAAGTCACCAAGACTCCTTTGACAGCACTTTGCAAATCCATACATTCTACCGCCTGGGAGGACAAGGAAATCAGGTGCCAGGAACTTCATAATCTGCAAGCTCCTATCCAAGTCACACACTATCTTGACTTGGAGCCATATCATTTTTCCTTAATTGTTGCTGTGTCAAAGCACTGGAACTCTCTTCCTTACAAAACTGTGGGGTCTCTATGTTCAAAGGGCTTCAGTGGTTCAAAATATTAGTTCATGACCTTTTCTTAGACAATTAGAGATTGGCAACAATTGTCAGCATCGCCCATGACAGCCATATCCCATGAATGAGTAAAACAATAAAATCTTCAAATTATTATATGGTCCATCGCACATCTCCAGGTTTGGTGTCATTGACATATGCTGCAGGAGGTATTTATTATTATAAAACTGCTTGAGGAAGACATGACTCAGTAAAATCCAGAGATGCTGTGCTATGGAATTCATCCCATTTGAAATTCATATCGCTGGTGCTACTGGTAAACTTGTATTTTGTTCCTTTGACAGCATTATTTCCCTAACTTACTCTTGTTGCAGTACTATGCTATACCACTGGAAAGGATCCTTGTGAGAATTGTTTTTGATATTGCACTGAAACAGGTTTTATTTGCCTATTTCCATTGCAAACTGTTTACTTCAGAGGAATGAATCTGGAGGAGTGTTTATAGACTTGTAGGTGATAGAGAACTCTCTGAGATACTGGCCAATCATTTCAGGCTTGATTTCATCTGTTTGAAAATTTTACCATTATACACACCCACCATACTGCCAACCACCTCTGGGAGGACAACCATATCCTGAAGGTGAGTCTTGACAACCTTTGGTTTCTTCACTGGTGGAGCTTCCTTCTTGGCTTTCGCAGTCTTTTTAGAGACCTTGTAGTGTAGGCCTCTGTTCACAAACTTCTGCCAATGAGCACGGGAGATTTTATCACTGGGCCATATGGATACATTCAGCCTGTTGCTACAGGAAACATTTTATTGCTTATGTAATATGGCTGCCTCCAGAGACACTGGTAAAATTACCTTTTTCGATGAACTTTAGTGCTTTAAAATGTAGGAAGGTCACCTAATTTACCAATTCAGTGATAAAGCTAAACTTTAGACTCCATCTGCTGTAGCAGAATATTGCAGATAACTACAGAAGTCACCAAATTTTCAGATTACACGATGACCCAGATCTCAAAATATAACAGTGGAAAGAACGCAACTTAAGTAAGGTGTATACTGGCTCCATTGTGATTTGATATGGTCACAATTAATCCTATTGTAAAATTTCTTTATGAAGGTATCCGTTTCAGTTTTATATTGGACAGGAAAACCGGGCACAGTCAAATGATCACTGTTTATGCTCCCAGTAAGGATATATTACAGTGTAAATGAGATGGCCGGAAAGTATATAGAATGAATAGCTCTAAGAAGAACATTTTTGCTGCCAGAAACTCCAATTTCAGTCAGACATACTTTTTCAGCTTAATAGATATCACTATCAAAAAATTCAGAAAGCCAAAGCATTTTCTGCTGCTCAAATAGCTTCTCATGATCTCTCCAATGGTCATATTTGTGCACCAGGGTTTGGAGTCGAATCCTTAACAGTCGTTTGAATTGAGCGATCCTAAAATAGGAAGAGTTGGACAATCTTTGTCTCAACTTGGTGTCGAAAATGAATGTAAATTTTGTTTTCCAGCAGCTAAGATCTAGAGAAACTAACTGGAATAGTATATTGTTGTCCTCCCACTTAGAGGCAGAACGTACCCAAAAAGAAGGGGAAAGAAGAAATTCAATTCAGATTGATGTGCGAGTAATATTTGTCTCTGTAGATCTGTGATTTGGTCTCAAAAGCCAGTGAAGAAACCAGAATAGTAAGCTAGGGAAAGATGCTCCTTTTCATCAACTGTTACACTGCTTTTCTATCCAGTGAACAGGTGGCATAATAATGGTCCAGAATTTGAAAACCATAATTGGGTCTAACTTTCCGCACATCAGTGACAGAAGGAAGTGGAATTCCTACTGTAACTACCAGCAGATATATGATGGATATTACTACAGTAGATTATAGCACAAATAAATATATGAATTTATTTTCAGTTTAAATGATGTTTCACTTTTGTGCTAAATTCGGAGCTCTGGTGCATGTCAAATTAAACATGCTACAGAGTGTGGTGCTGGAAAAGCACAGCCGGTCAGGCAGCATCTGAGAAGCAGGATATTGCCTGACTGGCTGTGCTCTTTCAGCACCACTCTCTTTGACTCTGACCTCTAGCATCTGCAGTCCTCACTTTCTTCAAATTAAACAGGCCACCCTAATATGACAATTTAGCAATCTTTTGGAACTATCACCTATTTTAATAAGTTATGGAAATATCTAATTTTATTTCAACAACGGTTTCATAACTGAGCAGAGTAATGTTTGAGGAACTCCACATGATCTTCTTTCTTAATATCATGAACTTTTAAGCACTAAGGTATGATTTTTAAGTTCCTTTAATTTCCAAAGGTTATTTTCTAAGCTGCAATCTTTAATTCAGACAAAAATCTGTACATGTAACGATGTTTACAGTTTATGAAGATCAAATATCTCACTTCTGCTAGTTAATTGTCCAAACTTTTTTAATGTAGCAATAAATTAACAAGTGTCAAATGTTTTTTTTAGAAATCCATACTCCAAAAATCTCAAAAGGTTAATCTTCTTACATCACAGGCTATTCCTGGCCTGCATTGTAAGATAGAACTCACGTAAAACTTTCAATTTAATTTTCCCAGCTGCAGTTTCAAACAATCACTCTTAGCACATGTGAAAGATTAGGAGCTGTGAGGGAAGTAAAGGGATTAAGGTGCTAATGTGCAACAAATTACCAAAATCTTGTGCAAGTAGATTAATGGAATATTGTGTTTTTTTTCTCAGGGGTTGAAATACAAAGGTGCAGCAACTTGCTTTAGTTGTATAGAGCATTGGTCAGACTCGATCAGAATTACTACATTTTACATGATCAAAAGATTTGATGGGGTGGGCACAGTGGTGGAAGAATACTTAACAAGAGGGCACACTATCAAAGTTACAAATAACATCTTAGAAAGTGAAATCAGGAAGTAACTTGCATGCAAAACAAAGTGGAAATCTGGAATACTTGCCCCAAAGCACCATTAATATCAGATCATTTTAACTTTTTTTTAACGAAGGGGATTTGGAACAAAGGCAAGTAACAGAGTTGAGATACAGAGCCACCCATGATATAACAGAACAGCAAAACGGAAACAAGAGGTCAAAGGCCTTATTTTCTCATAATTCTTCATCTGTTGTGGTTTCTGGGTGGCATGAAAGTAATTTCCAAAACAAATCTTTGCTAAGTCTCATTTAATTTGTTTCTTTGGTTGTGTGTCACATCAGATGACAGCTTAATATTTACCAAAATGCTGCTCTATTTCCATCTACATCAATTGGATGAAGGAGCAACACTCCAAAAGCTAGTGCTTCCAAACAAATCTGTTGGGACTACAACCTGGTGTTGTGTGATTTTTTAACCATCTACATCAAGAAGCAGTTAAGACTGAATTTTGATCCTCTTACTCCTAAGTGTGCTTGTGGAATGATTCCATCTTGTCAAGGCATAGGTTTATTATAAGAAATCATACTCATAATTAGGGAATTTTATCTTCTATGGCTCTGTCATGTTACCATTTTCAGACTGCATTTTATTTTATTATTTTGATGATAAACATTTAGGACTAACAAAGGAGCATTCTGCACATTCTATCATGGAAGCCTGAGTTCTCAAGCAGACTGACATAAATAATATTTGTGATTAAGTGACCTAATTCAGCTTTTGCCACAGAGATTTTGAATCTAGTCAATCTGTCCTTAGAAGATTTCTGTTTCTCTACAGTGTACACAACTTAGGGAACACCCACAGTGTATGATGAATGCAATCTGATGGAAGAATAACTATCTTTTGTAACTTTAATCTTTTTTCTAAGATGCATTCACAACACAACATTTGTCCAACTAACCTAAAGGTCTTGTGTTCATATTATTTCCAATAATAAAATAAATACAAATTGAACATTAAACAGATGTCAAGATTGCAAGAGTACTAAGAAATGCACAGTGCCAAGGATGGGTACATTTCTGGGCTTTTTTCAGGATATAATGTCTACCCCAGCTCATGTACATGCTGCATCTTATCAAAAAGACCAAGACACTACCAAAGGTAGTTCACCTCTTTTTCCAGTTAGATGATTAATAAATGTCAAAATGTTTTCCAAGATTTTAAACAGATCTTCATGTGAACTGATGATAGCACTAACTGTGAAAGAAACCATAATACATCAAATTCAGGATTGTATTTCTATTTTATTCAATGTAATGAGATGTCAAAGTATTCCATCCCACAAGGGGGAATTGTGGTATGGTACTAATGTCATTGGACTTGAAATCCAGAAGACCAGGCTAGTGCTTTAGGAAGATATATTCATTTCTTTAAAATTCCAATTAATAAATCTGCAACGTAAAGCTAGGTTCAGTAATACTGACAATGGCAACTATCACTGATTGTTGTAAAAACCCATCTGGCTCACTAAGGTTTCTTAGCGAAGGAAATCTGCTATCCTTACCTAGTCTGGCCAACACACGACACAATGTTGCTGACTTTTAATCGTCCTCTGAAATGGCCTTGCAAACCATTCAGTGCAACAACAATTAGGGATAGACAACAAATAATGGTCATGACAGAGATATCTACATCCCATAAAGGAATAGCAAAACAAAACTAACATTTTAAAATCTTACAACCTATATGAATATCATTGGACTGGATCAGTGTGAGGTGAACTATTTGGGTAGGATCAAACAAGGTAAAGGAATACACAGGAAATAAGAGTACTGAGAATTGCAGGGGTAGTGGGGAAACTTGGGAATGGATTTTTACAGATCCCTGAAGGTGGTAGATCAAGTTGATAATGTTGTTCAGACATATCAAATCGTTTCTAAGATACAGAATGTATGGGCAGGGAGTTTATATTGGAACCCTATAAATCATTTGTTACACCACAACTCAAGTACTGTGTGCAGAAAGAATGTAATTGCACTAAACAGGGTACAGAGTAGATTTATCAGGAGTTTTCCAGGACTTGAATATACAACTGTGAGAAAAGATTAAATAAACCGGGATTATTTTCCTCAGCAGAGAGAAGGATAAAGATAGATTTGATTTAGATGTATAGAATTATAAGAAATGGAGGGAATGGACTAATAGGGCTTAGTTACACATTAGGAGAAAGGTAGGGATCTAGATTTCACATGATTGGTAGAAGGATTAGAAGGGAAATAAGGAAAAACATTTACACTCAGAAAGCAGCAGAACTCATGGTCGCAAAGACAAGAAAGACAGAAATCTTTGACTCATTCAAAAGGGGTGTATGTCTTTGTACCTCAAGTGACATAACATGAAGGGCTATAGACTGAATGCTCAAAAGTGGGATCAGACTGGAAGCCTCATTATTTGATTAGCTCAGGCACAGAAGGCCAAGTGGCCTTTTTCTGTGCAGTAAATTTTCCATGATGCTAAAGAGACATTTCTGTTACCCAGCATTCTTGGGGAATGGGTGGTGCTGGCTAATCAAGAATGCAAGTTAATGGGCAATTATGTTACTCTGAGCACATGGATTGAGGACAGAGGGGAAGCAGCTGGGTCAGTCAAGGGTCCTAGGACAACAGAGTATCACAGTACAGTTCCCATGTATCTGAGGATCAGGCTAACATTACAACTGACTGCACAATCTTTGCACTGGGTTTTTAAATAAATTGAGGCACAAAAGTGAAGTGAGGCCAGACAGGAAGGTAAATTAGAATATTAGATATCTACCTCATGAGTCAGTGGAGTGAAGGCTGAACAGGAGCAGAAGCGGACATGGAGACTGCTGGGTAAGTGAATTAATATAATCAGACAGTGGCTAAACCTGAAACACTACATATGTAGTGTCTCCTACCCGTCTTTCCCCTCTAACCAACAAAAACTCTGGTAAGGTTAGGCATTTTTAATCTTTTTGTAATTCAGAGCAGTGGAGATGGAAGCGAGGGCAGTTGCATGATCCTCTGGCAGGATATGGGAGGTAAGGGTCACCATTAGTGTCCCTGCTAATTTCATCTGCATGCACCTGACTCCAGCTCTCCACCGATCGCATTAGGGAACTGCAACAGGAGCTGTATGAACTTCAGATCATTCGTGAGGCTGAGGGGGTGGTAGAGAGGAGTTATAGGGAGGTAGTCACACCCAAATTACCCAATAATGGTAGCTGGGTGACTGTCAGGGAAGGACAAGAGAACAGGCAGACAATGCAGGGATCCCCTGTGGCCGTTACTCTCCATAATAAGTATATTGCTTTGGATACTATTGGGGGGGGGGAGGCGGGGGGAAACGACCTATCAGGGGAAAGCCACAGTGGCCAGGTCTCTGGCACTGAGCCTGGCTGTGTGGCCCAGAAGGTAAGGGGAGAATAGGAGAGTGATAGTGATAGGAGATTCAATGGTTAGATAAACAGACAGGAGATTCCGTGGTTGTGAACGAGATTTCCGAATGGTACATTGCTTCCCAGGTGCCAGGGTCAGGGATGTCTCGGATTGAGTTTATAGGATTCTTAAGGGGGAGGGTGAGCAGCCAGAAGTCGTGGTACACATCAGTACCAATTACATGGCTAGGAAAGGGGATGAGGAACTAAAAAGTGAATATAGGGATTTAGATTAGATTAGATTAGATTTACAGTGTGGAAACAGGCCCTTCGGCCCAACAAGTCCACACCGACCCGCCGAAGCGCAACCCACCCATACCCCTACATTTACCCCTTACCTAACACTACGGGCAATTTAGCTTGGCCAATTCACCTGACCCGCACATCTTTGTGACTGTGGGAGGAAACCGGAGCACCCGGAGGAAACCCACGCAGACACGGGGAGAACATGCAAACTCCACACAGTCAGTCGCCTGAGTCGGGAATTGAACCCGGGTCTACAGGCTACATTGGAAGCAAGAAGGCAGGGCGAGCAGAGTAATAATCTGAGGATTGCTACACATGCCACGGGCTATTAAGGTTAGAAGCAGAGAGCGAGTGCAGCTGAACAGGTGGTTGCAGAGCTGATATGTATATTATTGGGATACTTACAGGGGAAGGTGGGACCTGTACAAGGAGGAACTGGAGGGACACCAATATCCTGGGTGGGGGGTTTGCAAGAGGTCTTCAGGAGGGTTTAAATGAGTTTGGCAGGGGGATGGGAACCGGAACTATAGATCAGAGGATGGGATAGCTGGTGAACAGGCAGATACAGCATGCAGAAAGTCTGTGAGGAAAGACAGACAGTTGATAAGGCAAAGTTGAAGTCAATGTGGTAGGTTGAAATGTGTTTATTTTAACACAAGAAATGTCAGGAATAGGGTGATGTATTTAGAGCATGGATCAGTACTTGGAGCTATGATGTTGTGGCCAATACGAAGACTTGGATATCACAGGGACAGGAATGGTTGTTGGGTATTCCGGTGTTTAGATGTTCCAAAAGGAATGAGGAGGGAGGTAAAAGAGGTACAGTAATGGCATTGCTAATCAAGGATAGTATAACAGCTGCAGAAAGGGAGATTGTTGAGGAGGGTTTATCTAGAGACTCAGTATGGGTGGAAGTCAGAAAAAGGAAAGGAGCAGTCACTTTATTGGGAGCTTTCCACAGACCCCTCAAGAGACTCCGAGGAGCACACTTGGAGGCAGATTTTGGAAATGTGCAGAAGTAACAGGGTTGTTGTCATGGATGACTTCAACTTACCTAATATTGATTGGAACTTCCTTGGTGCAAATAATTTGGATGGAGCAGATTTTGTTTGGTGTGTCCAGGAAGGATTCCTGACTCAATATGTTGATAGGCCAACTAGAGCGGAGGTCATATTGGATTTGGTGCTTGGCAATGAACCAGGTCAAATGTCGGATCGCTCGCTAGGAGAGCATTTCAGTGACAGTGATCATAACTCCCTGACCTTCATTACAGTCAAGGAAAGGGATAGAAACAGATTGTTTGGGAAAGTATTTAATTGAGGGAGGGAAAATTACAATGCTTTTAGGCAGGAACTGTGGAATATAAATTGGGAGCAGATGTTCTCAGGGAAATGCATGACAGAAATGTGGAGGTTGTTTAGATTAGATTAGATTAGATTACATACAGTGTGGACACAGGCCCGACAAGTCCACACCGAACCACTGAGCGCAACCCACCCAGACCCATTCTCCTACATTTACTCCTTCACCTAACACTACGGGCAATTTAGCATGGCCAATTCACGTAACCTGCACATTTTTGGACCATGGGAGGAAACTGGAGCACCTGGAGGAAACCCACGCAGACACGGGGAGAATGTGCAAACTCCACACAGTCAGTTGTCTGAGGCGGGAATTGAACCCGGATCTCTGGCACTGTGAGGCAGCAGTGCTAACCGCTGCGCCACCGTGCCACTCACCTGCTGCAGGACTGGACAGGTTTGTATCGCTGAGGCAAGGGAGACATTGTAGGGCGAAGGAACTTGGATGACAAGAGATGTAGAATACCTAGTCAAGAGGAAGAAGAAAACTTTCTTAAGGTTGAGGAGGCAAGGATTAGACCGGGCTCTACAGGGTTACAAGGTAGCCAGGAAGGTACTTAAGAATGAACTTAGGAGAGCAAGAAGGGGGCATGAAAAAGTCTTGGCAGGTAGGATTAAGAAAAAAACCAAGGTGTTCTACACTTATGTGAGGAATGAAAGGATGGCAGACTGATGGTAGGACCAATCAGGGATAGTGGAGGGAACTTGCCTCTGGAGTCGGAGGAAGTCCTTTATGAGGTCAGCGCAAAACAGGTTGATACACTCAAACAAGTTGATGCTAAGAAGGAGGATGTGCTGGAAAGTTTGAAAAATATGAGGATAAATAAGCCCTCTGCACCAGACAGGATATACCCTAAGTTTTATAGGAAGTGAGGGAAGAGATTGCTGTGTCTTTGGCTGTCATCTTTACGTCCTCACTGTCCACTAGAGTATTCCCAGTTGATTGGAGGGAGGATTGGATTGTTCAAGAAAGGGAGTAGAGATAACCCTGGGAAATACAGACCAGTCAGTGGTAGGCAAATTACTGGATAGGAATCTAAGAGACAGGGTTTATGATTATTTGGAAAAGCATTGCTTGATTAGAGATAGACAGCATGGCTTTGTGAGGGCCAGGTCATGCCTTACAAGGTTTACTGAAATTGTTGAGGATGTGACAAACACACTGAAGGGAGAGCAATGGATGTGGTGTTTATGGTTTTTAGCAAGGTGTTTGATAGACTTCCCCATGGTAGCTTCATTCAGAAAGTAAGGAGGCACGGGGTACAGACAGCATTGGTTGTCTAGCTACAGAATTAGCTGGCCCACAGAAGACAGAGGGGCGGTAGTAGATGGAAAGTATCAGTCTGGAGCTCAGTGACCAGTGGTGTTCCACATGGATCTGTCCGGGATCTCTGCTCTTTGTGATTTTTATAAATGACTTGGATGAGGAAGTGGATGGGTGGGTTAGTAAGCTTGCCAATGACACAAAGATTGGTGGAGTTATGGATAGTGTGGAGGGCTGTTGTAGGTTGTAACGAAACAGTGACAGGATGCACAGCTGGGCTACGAAATAGAGTCCAACCCGGAAAAGTGTGAAGCGATTCATTTCGGAAGGTTAAATTTGAATGCAGATTACATGGTTAAAGGCAGGATTCTTGGCAGTGTGGAGGAACAAAGGAATCCATAGATCCCTCAAAGGTCCCACCCAGGTTAATAGGGTTGTTAAGAAGGTGCATGGCGTGTTGGCTTTCATTAGCAGGGGGACTGAGTTTAAGAGTCGCAAGGTTACACTGCAGTTCTATAAAGCCCTGCTTAGATTACACTTGGAATATTGTGTTCAGTTCTGGTTGCCTCATTATAGGAAGGATGTCAAAGCTTAAAGAGAGTACAGAGGAGATTTATCAGGATGCTGCCTGGACTGGAAGGCGTGTCTTATGAAGAAAGGTCGAGGGAGCTAGGGCTTTTCTCATTGGAGCAAAGAAGGATGAGAGGTGACTTGATAGAAGTGTACAAGATGATGAGAGGCATAGCTAGAGTGGATAGCCAGAGACTTTTTTCCCAGAGTGGGAAATGGCTATCATGAGAGGGCATAATTTTAAAGTGATTGGAGGGAGGTTTAGGGCAGATATCAGAAGTAGGTGAAAGTGGTGGATGCACAGAATATTTAAGCAACTCTTAGATAGGTACATGGATGTATGTAAAATGTAGGGTATGTAGATAGATTGATTTTAAAATAGGATAAAAGGTCGACACAACATTGAGGGCTGAAGGGCCTGTTTTATGCTGTACTATTCTATGTTCCATGGTCTTTGATTAGGTGCAATAACCAAATCAGGCCAAATTATTTCAGAATTTCAGTGTGAAGACTAAGAACAACTGTAGATTCATAATCTACAATTTTTTTTAACAGAATGCAGTACTGAAATATTCAAAGTGGGTGCCTTCCAACTGGAATACCACAATATTTATGATACAATACTCAATGGTAGCTGACAATGATTGATATCTGGCATCTGCTATCTCTGACATTGTCTATTGAAGAGGAATACATATAAACACAATTGCTGCATTGAATATTAGCACTGAAATCTTCCATAAATAGCTAAAATAAATAAACACAAAAGATTTATTACCTCTTTTAGGGCGGAAACCTTCATTGTTTGCTTCAAGCACACGTTTTATCCTAGGATAAAATTAAGAGGTTTGTTGTTGAATTTCTCAATACATTCAGGACAATTCTGGCAATGAACCACTGACCTTGCCCTTTGTATAGCTAAACTATTTGTTGGTTAAAATTCCTGAATCAATCCAAGAAACGCTCATATATTTCTTTAAATAGGTATTCTTTTTAACAATGACTATCAGCAGTCATAAGCAGTCAGGCTCCTGGGCGCACACAGCATTTTTAAAAGTTTGATAAAATTGGCTTAATTAGGAGAGAAACACAAATCAGCTGGTTTCACACAGAAAAAAACTTAAACTAAAACAGAAAAGTAGTAAAAAAAATTACAGGCTGAATTTTTGAATAGAAATCACAAAACTGACAATTTTGTTTGTGCTTTTGAGCTTTCATTTTACTGATTGAGACATAAAAATAATCCAATAACAAGTAATTTACATTTGTAAGCCTTGCCGCAAATACACTTTCATTTGTGATTCATTTTATGCACTATTAAAGCTTCACACTTTTTTGATGTATTTTCTATCATCATCCTACTTCTTAACATAATTTGACGAGTGGATATTTATAATTTTTAAAAAGTTTATTCAAATCACTTAAAATGACTGTGCATAGTAAAGAATTGTAGATTCCTTAGTGTGGAAGTAGGCCATTGAGTCTACACCAACTGTCTGAAGAACATCCCACCTCGACGCACCCTCCTACACTATCCTTGTCACCCTGCATTTTCCATGGCTAACCTATGTAGGCTGAACATTCCTGAACACTACTGACAATTTAGTCAAGTCAATTCAACTAACCTGCACATTTTTGGATGTGGGGGGAAAACTGGAGCACTCAGAGGAAACCCAGGCAGATACGAGGAGAAGGTGCAAACCCCACACAGACAGTCGCCTGACAGTGGAGTCGACCCAGGTTCCTGGTGCTGTTAGACAGCGGTACTGAGCCACCATGGTGAAAGTGAGGACTGCAGATGCTGGAAATTAGAGTCAAGATGAGAGTGGTGCTGGAAAAGCACAGCAGGTCAGGTAGCATCTGAGCAGCAGGAAAATCAACGTTTTGGGCAAGAGTCCTTCATCAAGAGGGCTACCATGTCATCCCAAAGATCCCATAATTTCTAGCCCCTGAAGTTCTCTACTCATAATGTTATTTGAGTAAAACTATGACTATTGATCATTACCTTTTGTTTCGCCATATTTAGTAAATATGTCCAACATCTGCAGATTTTTTTGCTTAGCCCTGGATATTAAGACACTTGGTTATCACAAATCATGTAATTTAGCTTTCAGTGAACTGCAATATTTGTTATTTATTCATTGCTGATATCCATCAAGAGATATACAAGCACATTTCTTACCTAGTATCACTTGAGCCTTGTGCATTACAGTTAATCTGAAAGCAAGGAAAAACATATAGTTTAATAACAGTACAACTTCACCATGAATTGTGAATTAACTCTGACTGAAAAGATCACATAAAAATCCTTTTAAAAACATATATGAAAGTATATAGTCATTTAAACTGGTACATAAAGTGGATGACAGTATTGTAGCATGTTGTGTCATTGAGAAATGGCAATGATTTCCCATGTCAATCTTGACAATGATGTGAGCCTCAAAAGCAATATCAGTGGATGGCTGAAACTAAATCATTTATTCTTTTGACAGATATTATACCACTGAGTTTTGATTCATATGTAAGTTAATATATAACACTTAACCGAACAGTACCTGTACTTAAAAATAAAGAAAAATGTCAACAGGATTCAACAGAGTAGAAAGAAAGTAGGAGAATCACGAATGAGTGGGTATACAAAAAAAATATAGTTAGGCTATCTAGGCCATCAGAAAACACTTTCTCACAAATGGGGGAGCAGAAATGTAGAATTTTTTCCTTCAAAGCACTGTGGACTCTGGATAATTAGAAGTCTCACAACGGAAATTGATGGACCTTTGCAGTTAAGATAATAAAGGATATTGAGTAAAGACAAAAAATGGATTTAATTTACAGATCAAACTTGGTCAACACTGTACTAAATGACAAAACAGATTGCACAGACTAAATAAGCTACTCCAGTTTCTATTAAATATTTGAGTAAAACTCAGGAACAGATAGAATTGTGGTGCCCTCTCATGTCAGTATGAGTGTAAAATTATAAAATTAAGACTTGGGCTTCACAGGCATAGATCTTGAATCGCGTTCAAATGAGGAAGGGAAAAGGCGAAGTAAAATACATTAAAAGTCTTAATTTTATAATTTTACACTCATACTGACATAAGAGGGCACCACAATTCTATCTGTTCCTGAGTTTTACTCAAATATTTAATTGAAACTGGAGTAGCTGAACAGATATCCCAACCCAATCTAGTCCCACCTGCCAGCACCCAGCCCATATCCCTCCAAACTCTTCCTATTCATATACCCGTCCTAATGCCTCTTAAATGTTGCATTGTACCAGCCTCCACGACTTCCTCTGGCAGCTCATTTCCATACCGTACCACCCTCTGTGTGAAAATGTTGCCCCTTAGGTCTCTTTTATATCTTTCCCCTCTCAACCTAAACCTATGCCCTCTAGTTCTGGACACCCTGTCCCCAGGGAAAAGACTTTGCCTATTTACCCTATTCATGCCCATCATAATTTTGTAAACCTCTGTAAGGTCACCCTTCAGCCTCCGACACTCCAGGGAAAACAGCCACAGTCTGTTCAGCCTCTCCCTATAGCTCAAATCCTCCAATCTTCGCAACATCCTTGTAAATCTTTTCTGAATCCTTTCAAATTTCACAACATCTTTCTAATAGGAAGGAGACCAGAATTGCGCACAATATTCCAACAGTGGCCTAACCAATGTCCTGTACAGCCGCAACATGACCTCCCAATTCCTGTACTCAGTACTCTGACCAATAAAAGAAAGCATACCAAACGCCTTCTTCACTATCCTATCTACCTGCAACTCCACTTTCAAGGAGCTATGAACCTGCACTCCAAGGTCTCTTTGTTCAGCAATACTCCCTAGGACCTTATCATTAAGTGTATAAATCCTGCTAAGATTTGCTTTCCCAAAATGCAGCACCTCACAGTTATCTGAATTAAATTCCATCTGCCACTTCTCAGCCCATTAGCCCATCTGGTCATGCCACTAAGGCCATATATGCAGCCCATTTACATCCTCCTCTAATCCAAGGTTATCCTCCTCATTATTTACCACCCTCCAATTTCTCTGCGAACTTCCTGATCAACCCTCCTACACAATGATATCTGAAGCATTTATTTAAACTACAAACAGCAAGGGTGCCAAAACTTTCAATCAAATAAACACCACTCCACCATCACCCTGTGCTTCATGTCAGGCTGCCAACTGTATATCCAATTTACCAAATTTCCTTGGATCGCATAGGGCTTTGCTAACAGTCTCCCATGTGAGACCTTATCAAAAGCACATCATTTGATTCACTGTACCTGCCCTTTGGAAGAACCAACCGATTAATCCACCGCTAAATTACTTTCTATAGCCCGACAAATGTTTCCATTTCAAGTATCTAGTGAATTGCTTTTTGAAAGTTATTATGAAATCTCCTTTCATTCTCCAAGAGGCAATGCATCCCACTCCATTTAAGGTAGTTATTTTTCAACAACCTTAAAATGCCTTCTCTGGTCAGCAACTGTTCTGCTATTTAAGACAGTTGTTCCTTAACATTATTAAAATTCCCATATCATTTTGAACTTCTCTGTCAAATCTCCCCTCAATCTTCTCAGTTCAAAGGAAAACAATCCCAATACCTTTAGTCTTTCATCACTGGTACATTTCTATCAAACCTCTCCTCACAGTGTATGTCCTTCCTAATGTGCCAGAATTAGATACCATCTGGATCCTTAGCAAAGTTTTATAAATGTTTAGCATAAACTCCTTGCTTATCTATTCTAAACTCTATTAATAAGGTCAAATATTCTAGCTCTTTCAACAGCCTTCAAATCTTTCCACTCCTCGAAGGCTGTTTTGTTTATCTACTTCTTAGAATGTATATTTAATTTGTAATATGCTTCTCATTCTCCTCATTAAAATTAATCACAGTGAATTTCACTGCATTAAGTTCATCTGCTGTGTCTACCAACTTCACCTGTTTATATATTTCTTAGTTATGTTATAATTCTCCTCCATGGTAAGTATGATTCTGAGTTTGTACCATCTGCAAAGTGTGAAATTATTCCTTGTAAATTCAAACCCATGTTATTAATATATACCATGAATAGCCCTTATTCTCATTATTGACCTTTGAGGATTACCAAAACAAATCTGCTTCAGATCTGACTAAAAACTTTCCATCTCTACTGCCTGTCATAGAGTCATAGAGTTGTACAGCACAGAAAGAGAGCGTTCGGTTCAACATCCATGCCAAACAGATATCCCAAGCTAATTCAGGCCCATATCCCTCTAAGCCCTTCTTATTCATATACCCATCCACATAACTTTTAAATACTGCAACTGCACCAACCTCCACCACTTCCTCTGGAAGTTCATTCCATACACACACCACCCTCAGCATGAAAACGGTGCCCCTTAAGTCCATTTTATATCTTGCCCCTCTCACCTTAAACCTATACCCTCTAGCTTTGGACTCCTCCACCCTTGGCTATTCATCCAATCCATGCCCTTTACGATTTTATAAACCTCTATAAGGTCACCCCTCAGCCTTCAACTTTCCAGCGACAATAGCCCCAGGCTATTCAGCCTCTTTCCTATAGCTCAAACCACCAACTCCAACAATATCCATTTAAATCTTTTGCGCAGCCTTTCAAGTTTAATAACATCTTTCCTATAGCAGGGCAACTAGAATTGAGCCCAGTATTCCAAAGTGGCCTAACCAATGTCCTGTGTAAAATGATATCACAACTTCTATAGGTAAAAACAAGGACTGCAGATGCTGTAAACCAGAGTCTAGATTAGAGTGGTGCTGGAAAAGCACAGCAGGTCAGGCAGCATCCGAGGAGCAGGAAAATCGACATTACGGGCAAAAGCGCTTCATCGGGAATAGAGGTAGGGTGCCTGCGGGGTGGAGAGATATCTCCATCCTGCAGGCACCTTGTCTCTATTCCTGATGAAAGGCTTTTGCCCAAAACGTTGATTTTCCTGCTCCTCGAATGCTGCCTGATCTGCTGTGCTTTTCTATCACAACTCCTATACTCAATGCACTGACCAATGAAAGCAATGTACCAAACACCTCCTTCACTACCTTGCCTACCTCTGACTCGACCTTCAAGGAATTATGAAACTGCACCCCAAGGTCCCTTTGCTCAGCAACACTCTCCAAGGCCCTACCATTAACTGTGCAAGTCCTGTCTTGATTTGCCTTACCAAAATGCCACACCTTATGCTTATCTAAATCCTTTAGCTAATTTTATATCCATTCAGCTACTGCTTCTGTAAAGAAATGAGCTTTAATTTTGAAAACAAGCCGATCATCTCATATTTTATAAATTGTTAAAAACCTGGCTGATCTTTCATAATTTTTAGTTTTGGCCTTTTATCAATTTTGAATTGTGAGCTGGAAATGAGTTGTGGGCTTTTAAATAACTTATGGCAAAATGGAAAAAAACAGACAAGCTTTGTTTGTGAGGCCAGGCTCAGAAGCTAATAGCAGGTTGATTCTTGATCAAAAAGATCCTAACAAATACAGGAACCTTGGAAGAGCATCATAGAATCATAGAGTCACAGATTGTACAAAACGGAAACAGACTCTTCAGTCCAACCTGTCCATGCTGACCAGATATTCCAACCCAATTTAGTCCCCCCTGACAGCACCCGGCCCATAATCTCTCCAAACCCTTCCTATTCATATTTCCATCCAAATGCCTTTTAAATGTTGCAATTGTACAAGACTCGACCACTTCTTCTGGCAGCTCAATCCATACATGTACCACCCTCAGCACGAAAATGTTGCCCCTTATGTCCCTTTTATATCTTTCCCCTCTCAACCTAAATCTATGCCCTCTAGTTGTAGACTCCCCCAACCCATGGAAAAGACTTTGTCTGTTTAACCTATCCATGCCCCTCATAATTTTGTAAACCTCTTATAAGATCACCCCTCAGATCCAATGCTCCAGGGAAAACAGCCCCAGCCTATTCAGCCTTTCCCTATAACTCAAAACCTCATCCTCTGGCAACATCCTTGTAAAACTTTTCTGAACCCTTTCAAGTTTCACAACATCTTTTCAATAGGAAGGAGACCAGAATTGCATGCAATATTCCAACAGTGGCCTAACCAATGTCCTGTACAGCCACAACATGACCTCCCAACTCCTGTACTCAATACTCTGACCGATAAAGGAAAGCGTACGAAACGCCTTCTTCACTATCCTATCTACCTGCGACTCCACTTTCAAGGAGCTATGAACCTGCACTGCAAAGTCTCTGTTCCGCAACACTCCATAGGATCTTACCATCAAGTGTATAAGTCCTGCTAAGATTTGCTTTCCCAAAATGAAGCACCTCATATTTATCTGAATTAAACTCCATCTCACCACTGCTCAGCCCATTGGCCCATCTGGTCAAGATCCTGCTGTAATCTGAGGTAACTTTCTTTGCTGCCCACTGCACCTTCAATTTGGTGTCATCTGCAAACTTACTAACTCTGCCACTTATGCTCACATCCAAATCATTTATGTAAATTATGAAAAGTAGAGAACCCAGCACTGATCCTTGTGGCACTCCACTGATCACAGGCCTTCGGTCTGAAATACAACCCTCCACTACCACTCTCTGTCTTCTACCTTTGAGCCAGTTCTGTATCCAAGTGGCTAGTTCTCCCTGTATTCCATGAGATCTAACCTTGCTAACCAGTCTCCCATGGGAATCTTGTTGTATGTCTTACTGAAGTCCATATAGATCACATCTACTGTTCTGCCCCCATCAATCCTCATTGTTACTTCTCAAAAAACTCAATCAAGTTTGTGAGACATGATTTCCCACGCACAAAGCCATGATGACTATCCCAAACAGACAGCAGAGGTTGGTTATAAATGAGGTCAGTAACTGGGAATTGGTTCTAGTAAGTCTGGAAGAAACCCAATGTTCAAGTAGATGGCAGTTGTTGAATAGTAATTGAGGCCTTGGGAAGAGTTGATCAGTTCATCAGGGTGAAACCAGAATTATGTTTCCTCAAGAAGAAAGTGAGGTCTGCAGATGCTGGAGATCAGAGCTCAAAATGTGTTGCTGGAAAAGCGCAGCAGGTCAAGCAGCATCCAAGGAGCCGGAGATTCGACGTTTCAGGCATAAGCCCTTCTCCTGCAACACATTTTCAGCTTATGTTTCCTCAACTACATTTTCTGAGAAATTGTTCTGGACTGCTGCTGAGGCAGCATGGAGATGTGAAAGCCCCTGCCTTCTGTTATACCAGCTTCTAGAAGCAAAAAGCTAGAAAGCTGAGTAAGAAGTATTGCTACCTTTACCTTGGTGAACTGAGAAGGTGCCTCTGATCAACACTTCAGTGAAAGTAGCCAAGGGATGCATATTTATACCTGTGAAACAACATATTGTGAAAGCCATTTAAATAATGTGGCCAGTTTTGTTTTGTTTTTCTTTTATTTATCTCTTAACTGTGTTTGTTTGTCTGTGAAGGGAAGCTAAAAGCAAAAGTTCGAGGTTTAAAGCACAGACCTTGATCAGCTTACCATGTTAATTTTCTCTCTGCTCCTTGGATGCTGCCTAACCTACTGTGTTTTTCTAGTACCAACTCTCAACTCTGATGTCCAGCATCTGCAGTCCTCACTTTCTCCTAATTTTCTCTGTGCTAAAGTTATTGTATAATTAATAAATAGTTAAGTAATTTGTTTAAGATACAAAAACACTGTTGGCAAATTAATTATTCACAAAATCTAGGAATAGTTATTCAAAACTCTGGTTAGGAACCACTGAAGTGACCATTTTGGAGGTTTTGATGGTTTACTTTTATTGTATTGTGAACACAGAGATAGAAAGTCTAATTTGTCTGTCTCCATGTTGTAATAAAGTCTACGTACATAAAATCAATCACAAATGCTCTCATCCAACATAGTGACATTCCCTGCTGTTGGCATAATCTCATGGGCTTTTCTTTAAAGGTAACTTTCAATACTTTAGCATAATCAGGAATAGCAAAATCTTTAAGTGCAATAATCTAATCATTTACTGGACTATAGACGAAATGAAATTTAGGATGATAAAATCCAAAGTCAACTCATTATTGTCTGAGGGTTTCTTTCAATATTTTTATAATGTGCTTCATGCTTTTTAAAACAAAAAGACTGTCTCATGCTATATTGCATGGAGAGTTCCTGAAATTTACTTTTGCTGTAATTGACTACCTTTATGAGGCATGCAGAATGACAACAAGACATGAAAGCATTCTGTTATGTTACTAGAATAGTAATCTGGACTGGTATTATCGCTGGACTGTTAATCCAGAGATGCAGGTAATGATTTGAGGACCCAAGTTAGAAACCTGCCACAGGAGATGGTGGAATTTGAATTCAATAATAATCTGCATTTAAGAATCTACTGATGACCGTGAAACCATTGTCAATTGTTGGAAAAACCCAGCTGGTTGACTAATGTCCTGCAGGTAAGGAAATCTGTCATCCTCACCTGATCTGGCCTATATGAGACTCGAGATCCATAGCAATGTGATTGACTCTTGACTGCCTTCTGAAATTGCTTAGTAAGCCACTCAGTTCAAAGGCAATTAGGACCAGCAATAACAGCTGGTCAGCCAGCAATGCCCACATCCCTGGAGTACATTAAAACAAAATCCATAGGTATTCAAATTTAAATCACATTTGGACAGCTGCTGAATTTAAATTCAGTTCATTACATTTGGAATTTTAAAAAAAATCCGAGTATCAGTATGAAAATTACTGGATTATTAATGGGTCGCTAAGTTACAATGAGCAATACCAAAACACCATCTCAGGACGGCTGTCTACCTGTATCACCGAACTCAAGTAAAAAGAATAACATTTCAATATTAATAATTAAAGATTCTTAAAACTTCATTTTTTAAGAGACCTAAATTAATTTAATTTCAAAGACAAAAGAGTAATTATGCTGCAATATTCAGTTTAGAAATAATTTTTAAAAATCTTAAGAACTGTTAGAAACCTGCCGCAGCAGATGGTGGAATTTGAATTCAATAATAATCTGCATTTAAGAATCTACTGATGACCGTGAATATGTAATAATCTATGTAATCTTGTATTTTGATTGTCATCTAAAGCCTTGCTTAGAGTTTTCACATAATTACAGGGAAGGTAGAGCTATACAGGTATTCTATTAATTCAATATTGATACGTTCCAAATTTTCAGAGAAGACACTTCAAAGCAAAACTGTCGAACCAGAAAGACTGTATCGCTTGACAATTACAGTAGAGTGAAGGACACAGTCACTTAACCACTCATTTTCTTTCTTCACTTTTTAACACACTGGAGATCCAATGAAAAATTACAAATGGTGTAGTTCCTTCTAAGATCAGATGGATAGTCACTAGATCTTGCCATTTAATATCTCAGCTTTAAAATGGTTTCAGGAAGTTAGAAACAGCACTGTTTGTAAATAGAGTCATGAATTTGTGCATTTTAGGAAGTTGTAGAAGGATTAGAACAGCAAATTGTTGATGACTCGCTATTCTTAAAATGGGAAATAAGGATTCTCTGATTACTTTTGTCAGGGAAGAAACGATCTTGTAATGTTCAACTTTATTAATAAGGCTAATTGTTTTTCTGTGTTTTACTAGTCGAGCACAGATGTAGAGTTATACGGCCCAAGTGATCTATGCCTGTATTTATAGTCCACACTTACTTCCTCCTACTTTAATTCTGTTGTTCCAGGCTGCCCCCCATTCCCCCATGCCCTTGTCACTCTCTCACTGGTGCAACAAACATTTTCTTAAATGTGCTAGTGCCATCTGCTTCATTTACTCCATGTGGCAGAGTGCCACTCTCAGAAATGTACAAAGAGATTCCTCTTAAATTAATTTGATTATTTAAAGGGCCTCTTATATTTACGTCCTTTTTTGACTCTCAATAAAAGAACGTTGGAAAAATACGTTACCAGAATGATACATATATTTATTCTTATCCACAAAACTTGTGATTAATTTAAACGTTAGGACACCAGCAAAGGAATGTACTTACTGAAGGTTTTTCTAATTTCTTTCCCTTTCCATCCATTCTAAATGAAATCAGAGGAATCATAATTATTAAGAATCAACCAAACATATCAACACTAGAAAATAGCATATATGCAAGGAACTTAAATATATAAATGGTTTATTTTTCTACGTGAATTTTTTTCTCACTCCTTGCAAGATTAATCCATGCAAATGGTCCTTCGAATGCATGTAACTACGGATAAATCTTATTAATAGTTGGCTTTGGTCGCATTCAAATTCCATAATTTGAATGTGTTGGTACTAATGCAACAGCCAAATTTGCAGTACAAATTCAAGTTGCTTATGCACCACTATTAAGAAGTCTATTTAGCTCATCATTCATGGCTCATTGTAGGAAACTATTAGTACAAAGTTATTGTCACATTGGTCTATGTGACAAAACTAAATTCCTTCAAAACCTGTGATACATTAGATGAGTTAAGAGTGATTCAATATGAAATCAAAACGTTACAGTGAATTAGAATTAGGTCACATGGGATTCAGAATGAGCTTGCCAATTGGATACATAATTGGCTTAACAGGAAGAGACAGAGAGTGGTGATGGAGGATTGCTTTTTGGACTGGAGGACTGTCACCAGTAGTGTTCTTAGGGATCAGTTCTGAGTCCTCTTTTGTTTGTCATTTACGTAAATAACTTGGACGAGAATTTAGAAGGCATAGTTAGTAAGTTTGGGGAAGACAACAAAATTCATGGCGTTGTAGACAATGAAGAAGGTTTTCTAAGATTACAAAGGGATCTTGGATTAAATGGGTCAATGGGCTGAAAAATGACAGATGGAGTTCAATCGAGATAATGTGAGATATAGCATTTTTGTACAACAAACAAGGTTAGGGTTTATACAATTAAGGTAGGGCCTCGGAAAGTGTGGTAGAACAGAGGGACCCAGGGATGCAGGTACATAGTTCTTTGTAGTTTGTATCACATGTAAACAGGGTGGTTAAAAAGGCATTTTTCATGCTTGCCTTCCTCAGTCCTTTGAGTACTGGTTTGAGAAGTCATGTTGAGGTTGTACAGGACATTGGTGAGGCTTCTTCTGGAATACTGTGTCCAATTCTGATCACCCAATTATAGGAAGGATATTATTAAGTTGGAGAGGGTTCAGAAGAGATTTACCAGAAAGTCACTGTGTATGGAAGGTTTGAGTTATAAACAAAGGCTGGATAGGCAGAGACTTTATTTACTGGAGCATAGGAGGTTGAGACACGACCTGATAGAAGTTTATAAAATAATGACGGCGATAAATTGAGCTAATGGTAGTTGTCTTTTCCCTCAGATGGGGGAATTTCAAGATTAGGAGGCACATTTTTAAGGTGATAGGAGAGATTTAAAAAAGACACAGGAGGGATTTTTTTTCCTGAGGAAGTGATGGATGTGGGTACAATTACAATGTTTAAAAGACATTTGGATAAGTGCATGAATAGGTAAGGTTTGGAGAGATATGGGCCAGGGGCAGGCAGGTGGGACGAGTTTATTTTGGGATTATGTTTGGCATGACTGGCTGTTTCCGTGCTGTATGACACCATAAGAACTCCCTTGACTTGCACTGAAGCGACATAAGCAGTGGGTGGGAAGAAAAAGGGAGTTGCACTTCAATTACTGCAAAGTCAAGATGATTTGATAATCCTTAACTCAACTTTTCCTACCTTTTTCCCATAACCTTTGATTCCTTTTCAGATCTAAAATCTGTCTACCCCAGCCTTGAATATAGAGTCATAGAGATGTACTGCATGGAAACAGAGCATTTGATCCAACTCATCCATGCTGACCAGATATCCTAACCTAATCTAGTCCCACTTGCCAACACCTGGCCCCTATCCCTCCAAACTCTTCCTATTCATATATTCATTCAAATGCTTAACAATCAGGCTTGACAGGCCTTGTCCTCATCATTTTCCTTAAAAAAGCAACTCCTTATTCTTAGATTATGTCCTCATGTCCTAGACTCTCCCACAAGGGGAAACGATCTTTCCACATCTAACCTGCCAACTCACTTAAGAATCATGCATGTTTTAGAAGATTGATTTTCATTCTTCTAAACTCCACTGAATACAGGGCCAACCTACTCAATTTCTCCTCATGAAACAGCCTCTTAATATCCAGGATCATTGCAGTCTATCTTCTCTGGACTGGCTCCAATGTCATTGTATCCTTCCTTAGGTAAGGGGCCCCAAAATAGTTTACAGTATTCCAGCTGTGGTCTGACTTGTGCCTTGTATAGGTTAGCAAGAATTTCCTACTTTTATACTCCATTCCCTTTGAAATAAAGGCCAATATTCCATTTGCCTTTCTTATTACCTATTCAACTTGTACGCAAATTTTTTGAGATTTATGCAAAAGGATTCCCAGGTCCCTGTGCTGCAGCTCTCTCCTCTAAAATGATATTTCCCTCCTTTATTCTGTCTGCTAACCTCATATTTTTCCATATTATATACCATCTGCCAAATGTTTGCCCTCTTGCTTAACCTGTTCAGATCCCTCTATAGAATTTTTGTGTAATCCTCACTACTTCCCTTCCCATCTATATTTGTTTTATCTGCAAACTTGGCTATCACTTTCTTCATCTAAGTCATTAATGTATATTGTAATTAATTGATAAATAATAAAATCTAAATATTTTGAAAGATTACTCGAGGAAGCATTCCACCAGGTCCAGTAGACTTAACAGTCTTAACCCCGTCAGTTTCCTTAGCACTTTGCCTCGAGTAATGGTTATTGTATAGTATTTATTTCCTCTCTCTCTTTTTCCACTTGATTATTTAGTAATTTTGGATTGGATTAATGTCTTCTATGGCGAAGACTAATACAAAATATTTATTCAAATCCTCTGCCACTTCCTTGCCATGGTTATTTCCCCAGCCTCGTTCTCCCAAGGACAATTTTAATTTCAACTTCTCTCATCCTTTTTACATGTTTAAAGAAGCTCTTCCTGTCTTGGTCGTACGTACAGTTCTTTATTTTTGACTCGTTTGTCTTCTGCTATTTTTTAAAACTTTCCTAATCCTCTGGTTTACCCCTAATCTTTGCCACATTGTATGTTTTTTGTTTCCATTTGATACTAGCCATAACTGCTCAGTTTAATCGTGGTTGGCTTATCTCCTTCCCAGAATCCTTTTTTCTCAGTGGGATACATATTTGCTGTGAGCAATAAAGTGTTTTCTTAAACATTTGCCATTTTTCTCAAACATCTCCGCTCATAAGCTCCTTTCCCAGACCACTTCAGTGAGCTCAGCCCTCATTCCTTTGTAACTGCCCTGATTTAAGCTTGTTTCTGATCCAAGTTCCTACCTCACAAACTGAACTCTAACATCAAATGCTCACACCAAAAGTAACAGGTTGATAAATTTGCTGATGACATCTTTTTTTCTTTCTTTGGGTGACATGGGTCTCTAATAAGTGTGGAATTGTTACAGTCTTATTTGAGAGTCCCAAAACCAAACAGCTTCGGATTTCACACAGGCAGAGTTTTTGCTTACTCATAGAGATTAACCCTTTAAGTAATTGCAAGGAACTTAAAGATTGAATGAGATGCAGCAATGCTTAGGGAACCAAGATTACACAGCGGTACTGCTGGAGCTTAACCTACTAAATCCAAAATATTCAGTGCAGATGACACCAAAATTGGAGATGTAGCGGACAGTGAAGAAGGTTACCTCAAAGTACAATGGAATCTTGATCAGATGAACCAATGGGCCCAGGTGTGGCAGATGGAGTTTAACTTAGATAAATATGAGAGGCTGCATTTTGGAAAGGCAAATCAGGGCAGGCCTAATATATTTAATGATAAGGTCCTGGGGAGTGTTGCTGAACAAAAGACCTTGGAGTACAGGTTCATACTTCCTTTAAAGTGGAGTCGCAGGTAGATACGATAATGAAGAAGGTGTTTGGTATGCTTTCCTTTATTGGTCCAAGCATTGAGTATAGGAGTTGGAAGGTCATGTTGCGTCTGTACAGGTCATTGGTTAGGCTACTTTTGGAGTATCGTATGCAATTCTGGTCTCCCTCCTAGAGGAAGAATGTTGTGAAAGTGAAAGGGTTCAGAAAATATTTACAAGAAAATTGCCAGGGTTGGAAGGTTTGCGCTATAGGGACAACTGAACAGGCTGGGACTGTTTTCCCTGGAACGTTAGAGGCTGAAGGGTGACATTCTGTACATTTATAAAATCATGAGTGGCACGGATAAGATAAATAGACAAGGTCTTTTCCCTGTGGCGGGGGAGTCCAGAACTAGGGGGCATAGATTTAGGGCGAGAAGGGAAATATTTAAAAGGGACCTATAGGACAACATTTTCATGCAAAGGGTGGTGCATATATGTAATGAGCTGCCACAGGAAATGGTGGAGGTTGGTATAATTCCAACATTTAAAAGGCATCTGGATGGGTATATGAGTAGGAAGGGTTCAGAGGGATATGGACCAAGTACTGGCAAATGGGACTAGATTAATTTAGGATGGTCAGCATGGACAAATTTGGGTCTGTTTCCATGCTGTACATCTCTATGACAAAACTTCAAGAGCAATCTTGAGCTTAATTTGTGAATGTATTCATAATTAACCAATTTACTAAATGGAAACTGCAATCTCTTCCTTATAAGATGAGAAACTTATCAAAAATCATTATTCTTTTAAATACAATTCTGAACTGTAAAGCTGAAAGACTTGTATTGACAAAATAGCTTTCAACACCTCAAGACCTTTCAATGAAATTTGAAAGAAATGAAATTACCTTGAAGTTTAATGTTGGAATTTAGTCAGGTCTTTGCACTATAGGGGTGTCAAGCTTTGTGGGAAACAGGCAACAAAGTGGGACTGATGTCTAGATTGAAATAACCGTGATCTTATAAAATGGAAATTCAGACTTGAAGGATCATAAGACCAACTCCTGGTCCTTTGTTTTACACTAAGCTTTTGAAAAAAATGACAATCATCAGACTACTTGTTTTTAGTGATGTTGGTTGAAGGATATTCCCAAGTGTACCTAAGAATCATAGAATCCATACAGCATGAAGCAGACCATTTGGCCCATTGAGTCCACACAGACCCACACACCTGCCTGCCTTAACCCCTGTAACCCATCCAGACTGCACAATAGGCAATTTAGTATGGCCCATCCATCTAACCTGCACACCTTTGAACTGTGGGAGGTAACCCACACAGACACAGGGAGAATGTGCAAACTCCACAGTCGCCTGAAGCTGGAACTCTGCATACGGTCCCTGGTACTGTGTGGCAGCAGTGCTAGCCACAGGCCCACCAGACTGCCCCACAGAAGAACACATTCTCTTTTTGAAATAGTGTCACAGAATCGACCAAACAGGGCAAGTATAGCTGCGGTTTAAAGTAGAACAGTACAGGCCCTTCGGCCCTTGATGTTGTGCTGGCCTTTTGTCCTACACCAAGATTAACCTACATGCGGTTAGTGGGCGGCACGGTGGTTAGCACTGCTGCCTCACAGTGCCTGAGACCCGGGTTCAATTCCCGACTCAGGCGACTGACTGTGTGGAGTTTGCACATTCTCCCCGTGTCTGCATGGGTTTCTTCCGGGTGCTCCGGTTTCCTCCCACAGTCCAAAGATGTGCGGGTCAGGTGAATTGGCCATGCTAAATTGCCCGTAGTGTTAGGTAAGGGGTAAATGTAGGGGTATGGGTGGGTTGTGCTTTGGCGGGTCGGTGTGGACTTGTTGGGCTGAAGGGCCTGTTTCCACACTGTAAGTAATCTAATCTAATTTTAAAAAAATGCCCTTCACTGTACTAACTTGCATGTGCCTATCCAAGAGTCATCTACATGTCCCTGGATATTTAACACCTTATTTGAACAAGAGCAGCTGGGACACTGTAGCACTCCCTTGGATTGGAGAACAGTGCCAGCCAAACTTGCACCAACAACAACTGGAGGGGTTATATGTGCCACCCATTCACAGAGCCAAGGCCAATAACCAAAACTGTAAAGTTTCCTCAACTGAGTTTTTAAGCATCACATGGCGATCCTAAAATAATTGAATGGGGCGGGAGGAAATTATTTAAGCTTTAAAACAATTGTTAGAGGTGGGAAGGTGGTGAGAGATAACTGGAGGAAGTGAAATTGTTCTCTGCTGATAGCACATCATCTCATTCCCCTTCAAACAAGTCGCCACAATATTTAATCTGCATTGACACAGAGCATGACATTTAAGCAAGAAGCAATAAAAACCCGACCTGCAGCTCTCACTCCATACTACCTCAATGAAGCTGAATAAAGCCCAGGGTTTTATTTTACCTGTTTAACCGTATCTTCACCAAATTAGCACCTCCCCTCCCCCATTCACCAACAAGCCCGAACTGGCGCCGGCTTGACCGAGCCGCCTCCGCGCTCCCCCGCCCTGAGCAGCGCCGCCGCAAGGTACCCCGGCGCCACTGCCAGTTCAGGGGAATCCCGGAGAAAGCAGCGTGAACCAAAGGCAGATCCGCCCGGGGTACCCAACGCTGATGCTCTTAGGTAGAACGTGATAGGCACACCACCTGAAGGCTAACTTTCAAATGAGCCACCAAACTGACTGGCAGTACTCTTGGAAAGTGGACTGAAGAATAGCAAGCAGAAAGTCTGGGATAAATGGGTCATTTTCAGTTTGACACACTATTGGAGACAAACAGAAATTGCTGCAGAAACTCAGAAGGTCTGACAGCATCTGTCGAGAGAAATATAGTTAACATTTGGAATGTGTTGTAGTGATACACAAATAGTTTTTCTCCTCACAAATGCTGCCAGACCCTGTTGGGTTTCTCCATCATTTGCTCCATTCATTTCAGATTTCCCAGCATCCATATTATTTTGCCATCATATGATTATCAGAGTGCGGCAGAGACAGGTGTTGGGGCCTCAGTACATGTGATCTATATTAACAACTTGGATGAAGCGCTCCGATTATATTGTAAGATTTGCTGATGATGCAAAGTTGAGAAGGAAAGCAAGCTGTGAAGGACACGAGGAACCTGAAAAACAATAAATGTGACATGGAGGTGCAGAGGTTGGACTGGTGTGGGCAAAGTTAGAAATCACACGATACCAAGTTATAGTTCAACAGTTTATTTGAAATCACAACCTTCAGAGCATTACCCCTTCATCAGGTGAACTGAAAGGGAAGCACACAGAACACAGAATTTGTGGGCAGAGAGATCAAAAGGTCATACAAATGGTGTGAGTGGAGTATCAAATAATAAGTCTCTGCAGGTGACCAAGGGTGTTGGATGGTGTGAGTAAAGTGTCAATAGCTGAATAACAACCGAAGCACCTGCAGAGACGTATTATTCAACACTCCACTCCCACCATTTGTATAATCTTTTGACCTTCCAGCCCCGATCTCTCTGCACATTAAATCTGTGTTCTGTGTGTTTCCCTGTCACTTCACCTGATGAAGGGGTTCTGCTCCAAAAGCTTGTCACTTCAAATAAACCTGTTGGCCTATAACTTGGTGTTGTGTGATCTCAAACAATAAATGAAGAGGGACTTTAGAATGCTGTAACACAGGGATATCTGGGTGTCCTTGTATATGAATTATTAAGTGTTAGCATCCAGGTACAGCAAGTAATTGGGAACAAGTAGGGAATATGGCTTTTATTGCAAGGAGACTGTGAGTAAAAGTAGATGAGGTCTTACAGCGTCTGTGCAGGATAATAGTGAGATCAGGTCAGAAGAGTCACTGGACCTGAAACTTTAGCTTTCCACTGATGGTGCTACACTTGCTCAGTTTCTGCAACAATTTCTGTTTTTGTTTCATACTTTGTAGATATGTTATCCTCATTTAAAGAAGCAGTTCAAAGAAGGGTCTTTGAGATTAGAAGAATGAGAAGTGATTTTATTGAAACATTTAAGATTCTGAAATACTTGAAAGGGTAAATACTGAGAAGATATTCCTTAAACAGAGGAATCTGGATAAAGGAAGCAGTTTAAAAATGAGCTGTCTCCTTTTTGAGGTGGACATGATGAGTAACTTCTTCTTTCAGAGGATTCTTACTCTTTAAAATGATCTTCCATCATATAGTGGAGGCTAGATCATTGACTACATTTCAGGACTGAGTTGGACAAATTTTTCATTGACAAGTGAGTTGTAGCATCTGTGGGAGAAAGCAGAGTTAACTAATACTGCCAGACCTGTTGAGTTTCACCAGCACTTTCTGTTTTTATCTTCCCCTTTAACTGCTGAGTTACTCCAAACATGGTTGTGGCATAGTGGATTCTAGGTGTACAGATTACATGATTAGTTGGAGCTGGACAAACTCCTTCCATAGTCCCATGTCTAGGTGCTGCCTAATGGTTTGGTCTTACCCAGTTGAATACCCAGGCAATGGTCTGGATGTTTTGATGATGGGTAGGAGATGAGCCCTATCATGCCTACTTCTTCAATTAAGTCAGTTCCAGTTGAAGTTTCAAAGATAGGTAATCTTAATGATTTGGAATATTGTGCGCAATTCTAGTCTCTCTGCTATAGGAAGGATGTTGTGAAGTTGAAAGGGTTCAGAAAAGATTTACAAGGATGTTGCCAGAGTTGGAGGGTTTGAGCTATAAGGAAAGGCTAAATAGGCTGGGGCAATTTTCCCTGGAGCGTCAGAGGCTGAGGGGTGACCTTATAGACATCTATAAAATCAAGAGGGGCATGGGTAGGGTAAATAGACAAGGTCTTTTCCCTGGAGTGGGGGAGTCCATAACTAGTGGTCACTTCAAATGGTGTGGGGGGAGGGCGCGGTGATGTTGGCCAGGTTCAGAGTGTTCATTGGATCACAGAGTTCTTTTTTAGCCATGCTGGAGAGAGAGAATGTTGTTTACCCCATGAATGGGGTCAGAATGGGAGGTAGAAATAACCTATGGGGGAAGGGGAATAACGAGATTACCGGAAATCGGTAAGGAGCAGAGAAAAAAGACTGCAAAAGAGCGAGACAGAACCATTTTAAACCTTTGCAAACTGGAAGCCAGAAAATCTGGAAATTGCTGAGATAGTGAATTCCTTGAAAACAAATGTGGAATTTTTAGCATAAAACCAAGAGCCAATATGCAGGGACAACTATAGTGGATGCTATTGTAATGAACTGTTAAATTGTAATGAACTGTTAAATTTAAATCTGGGATTGAGATTTGAGATGCATTAACAAAAGGGCAATAGCTGGCTAGTTAAAATGTTCCAGCATATCATAAATGCCACCTCTTTTTATTTTCCTTTAATTTTGGATTGTGGATCAAAACTAGAAACTAATTCTGCCTTATACCAAGGAAGGAGATGCTATACTTGAAAACTGGAATTCATTGTGGATTGTATTTACAGAGTTACTATGTTCAGGCTGTGGGAGAGGATTGCTGCACTCATTGGCTTCATGGCTATATGGTTTAGGGAAGCTCTAACCAGACAAAGTGTGATTTTTGGCTTTCTGTCAGGACCATGGGTCAGGAATGCTCAGCATGATAACAACTCTCTGACTCCTGGGCAGTTGGACAGTTTCTTTGTGAACACTTCAGTGAACAGACTCTAAAACAATAGTATCATGTCTCTCCTTGCAGTTGAGATAATAAATAATTGAAAGATAGCTAGCTATACTTAGACATCATTTGTCTATAAGCTGCTACTTCTGACCACTGAATGAAAGAATAAATAATTAGTAAGTCAATCACTCTGTGTCTTCAGTAAAAAAAACTGAGGGGAATTTGAATGAGAAGGTCAGAAGGATTCTAAGAAGCAAAAGAACTTTATCAAATTCTCTGGATTCGTGCCTTTTGAACTGTGTCCCCTAATTTATTCCTCCATTTACCGATAACATTCATTTGACTGTGTCTGTCTGTATATGTGTGTAAGAGGGTTTGAGAAGAGATAAAGTTTAAGTTAGAGAGTTAGAAGCTGATCATTCCATATTTTCTTTGCATGTGGTTAGAATTAATTTTTTGTAACAAATAATATTTTTCTTTTTATTAATTTTAGAAACCTGGCTAGTGTTTTCTGTGAATGTGAGTTCATCAGAAAGGAAAATTGGGGAGATTGAGTAATTGATTAAATCTTTAACTTTAGTGACAATTCCAGAATTGGTGAGGCTTATGTATCAATGTGCTTTCCTAAATGCATCAACACAATATGTGATGGAAATAGATAAGCTGTGACTCACCAGTTTGAGGATGGTAGATTTAGTGAGATGAGGTTTTTTGAGTAGAACTATGTTATTTAATTTGAACCTTTTGTTGTCACCTTATGCCTGCTGTTTTAGGCTAATTTATGTATTGCGATGTCTAAGAAATCAATCCTTTCCTCATGTGTTGTAACTTCATGTTTATTAAGGGTTGGTAATTGTTGAGGTCATGACAAGTTCTTCCAATGCTTATTCTGTGGGAGTCCATATCTCTCATATATCAACGCAAATAGAGAAAGTATGGTTGCTACGTGACTGTTGTTTAATGAATGAATTAATAAAAGTAGAAAAAGGGCCCCTTCGAAACCAAAAATGTTGTCCTCAACAATCAAAATGTAACACTTGAGAAATTCTCAAAGTCCTCAGAATAAAATATTTTGAACCTCTGAAGGCATGAAATGTTACAGAGGGGTTCCATCTGCCTTGTAGGAACCTGCCCAGCCAATATTGATCTCTCAATCAACATGAAAAACAAGTTTTCTGTTTCACAATACTGACTGCCATGTCTCCTACTGAACAACAGTTACTATCCTTCATAGGTGCTGCATTTTGGGAAAGCAGATCTTAGTAGGGCTTATATACTTAATGGTAAGGTCCTAGGGAGTGTTGCTGAACAAAGAAACCTTGGTTCATAGCTCTTGAAAGCACAATCATAGGTAGATAAGATAGTGAAGAAGGCGTTTGGTATGCTTTCCTTTATTGGTCAGAGTATTGAGTACAGGAATTGGGAGGTCATGTTGCAGCTGTACAGGACATTGGTTAGGCCACTTTTGGAATATTGTGTACAATTCTGGTCTCTCTGCTATAGGAAGGACATTGTGAAACTTGAAACGGTTCAGAAAAGGTCTATAAGGATGTTGCCAGGGTTGGAGGATTTAAGCTACAAGAAAAGGCTGAATAGACTAGAGCTCTTTGGCCAGGAGCATCAGAGGCTGAGGAGTGACCTTATAGGCATTTATAAAATCATGAGGGCATGGATAGGGTAAATAGACAAGGTCTTTTCCCTGAGGTGGGGGAGTCCAGAACTAGCGGGCATAGGTTTAGGGTGACAGGGGAAATATATAAAAGAGACCTAAGGGGCAACTATTTCATGCAGAGGGTGGTACATATATGGAATGAGCTGCCAGAGGAACTGATGGAGTCTGGTACGATTGCAACATTTAAAAGATACTTGGATGGGTATAGGAACATGAAGGGTTTGGGAGGATATGGGCTGGATGCTGGCAGGTGGGACTAGATTGTGTTGGGATAGCTGATCGGCGTGGACAGGTTAGCCTGAAGGATCTGTTTCCGTGCTGTACCTCTATGACTCTCTGACAAGTAACTTGTAAGCTATAAGGAAGTTTGAAACATCTGATGATCATGACATCCACTTATAAATGCAAGTTGTATCAATACATACAAGATTGGTATCGTAAATACCAGAAACTGCAAGGACTGAAGGTTTGTGCAGGATAAGTTGGACCAAAGGGTCTGTTTCCATGCTGTACATCTCTCTGACTCTACAACTGTGAGTAAGGGATCTGGATAGTAATATGAAAAGGAAGCATTTCAGTGGGATATGGGCCAAGTGCTGGCAAATGAGATTAGATTAATTTATGACACCTGATCAGCATGGACAAGTCGGGCCGAAGGGTTTGTTTCTGTTTTGTACATCTCTATGACTTTAAATATTCGATAAACCTAAATTGAATCAGCTTTGACCCAACACTTAGGCATGACAATGGGACATGAGCTGAGATTTTCTGAAAATAATGAAATATTTCTTTAAGCAAGGAAATATGAGTTATATCGAGTCATAGTTAAGTAATCATACAGCATGGAAACAGACCCTCAGTCCACCTCGTCTACACCTGAACTAAACTACTGCCACTTGCCTGTGTTTGGCCCATATCCCTATAAATCTTTCCCATTCATATACCTTTCCAAATGTCGTTTTTAATGTTTTATGTATCTGCATCCACCTCTTCCTCTGGCAGTTCATTCCTCACATGAACCACTTTCGATGTAAAAAATGTTGTCCCTCATAGCCTTATGAAAACTTTGCACCTCTCACCTTCAGAATATGCCCAGTAGTTTTAAACTCCCCCACCCAAGGGAAAAGGCCTTTGCTATTCACCTTATCCCCTCATGATTTTATAAAAGGTCACTCCTCAATTTCCTATGCTCTAAGAAAGATGTCCCAGCCTATTTTTATAACTCTTAGTACATACAGACATTTTTACTTGACCAGATATTTTGTTCTGAATTGTACAGTGGATATATTTTAGAACGCATAAAAATACTACAATGTAAATATCTAAATTGTGTTATATTTTTCTTTTTTTATCCAAACCCCCACACTACCACCTAACTGTGGTAATGCTTATAGTTTCCCTAAATTGTGTTATATAAGAGTAGGTTAGCATGCAGGTGTATGTTGATTTAGCATTGCTTTTGTGTCCTGTCTGAGGGCACAATTAAACAATGAATTGCACGATACCAGAACTGAATGACAGATACTGAAATGTTGCAAAAAAGAATAAATTCAGAAGTGGGGATTGTTTACAAACTAATACGCCATTTGAAGGTAGCAATAGATTTCTAAAGGCACAAGATAGAGCTTTAGTTCCTTCGTAAATGCACTTTTCCAGCAGCACATTTTCAGTTCCATAGGAAAGTGTTTTGTATTGACCTTGGAAAGCATGACATTTTAAAGGCCTGTCAACATGTTTTCACCAAAACAATGTCATGGTAGTTAATCTGTTAGTTTTCAAAGGATAAATGACATGATAAGAATGGGAAATGTAGTTATTATTATTTTCTGGGATTTACAGAAAACTTCTGAGAGGGCCCTTAATTGGCAAATAATAGAGATATTAAACTTGTAGAAAAGACAAATCAATTACTGGGTAGATAATTCACTGAAAACAGGAATCAGAGGATAACTTATATTGATGGAAGGAGATTAAAAGTGGAATAAAGCAGGTTTAAGTCTCTGAACTAACTATATTTAATTAATTAATGACATGGTCACGCACAGAATTGCTAATGAGTGGATAAATGCAATGTTACGCATTTAGATCTAGGACATTCAAGGATTCAGTATAACATACAGGGGCATCGACTAAAATTTATGGAGAACTTCAGAATCACTGTGACATTAAAAACCTTGATCAATTAAAATTTTGGATGGTATCACTAGGGTAGTAGAATAGAGGCTACGATATAACTATAATTTGTGTATGACTTTTAGTTTGGATCCTTATGTATGCCAAAGAATATGAAGCACTGGAAAGTAACAAAACAGTATCTAAAATGATCAATCTTAGGACTGTTAATGGGAAAGGCTTCAAGATTTGGGATTATTTGCATTGGAGATGTATCAGTCTAGTGGGGAACAGATTCAGCTTTTAAAATTGTGAGACGTTTACGTTCTGTCCATTTGGATAAATTGCTTTAGATGAATAGGAGTGAGAGAACCAAGGCACTTATGTGGAGTATGTAACCAATGAGGTGAATAAAATGTTGGGAAGGATTTCTTTTTGCAGAGCTGTTTGCTAGAGCTTTGATTATGCATACTCCTTTGAAGGTGAGCTGGAGAATTTCTTGAGAGGGGAGGTCAGTTCAAGTTATAGGTGTAATGAACAAGTCTTTAAGGGACCTGAATGACATGGGCTATGGTGAGAAATATGGTAGAATGACATGACAGGTCCATTGGTAACCTTATTTAATGCAGATTAACCTATTATTAACCTCATTAATACGCAGCTTTCAATTATACAATCTGCTATGAGTAGATTAGACACAGAGAATTCAGCAAAGATACCTTGTGACTCCAACTCACGTTTGGCAGCAAAGAGCCTCCATGTTGCTGACCACATAACTGCATCTCAGGCCATGGTCCACGGCACCCCTCATCCACGGACATTGGCATCCAATAATTCCCAACAATTCAGGTACTTCACTGATTTACTTGCAGCATGCTTACAAATACACAACTGCTTTTCATGTCCACCAGCAACTAAAATTGAAAAGCCGCTGTAAGGACACTTCTGATAGCTCACAGATTGGACCAGGTTGCATCTCAGAGCTGCTCACTTGCTCCCTTAGCACTCACTCACTTAGTGGCTACTTGGATGTTTACAACATCCCGGACATTTCTCTCTTTGTCTTGTCTTGCCAATCAACCACTCACACAGAAATAGGCAGCTTGTCTTGCTGCTAAACGGTCCTTAGTCTGGGAGGGGTTGGGGGGGGTGGGGGGTGCTGCAGATCTTGCAATGTGACTGTGTGCTATATCAATCTCACAACTGCTCCATGTACTAGTAGCTTATACAGCAGACACACTAAATGTGTACTGAGCAAGCAGCCAGGCGGAGGTGGGACCATGGAGGGATGACATCTGTGAAGGACCTACCTGTGTTTGGAAAGGGAAATATGATAAAGCATGGATAAGGAGAAGTGATGTGAAGGGGCATTGACCACAGCTAGGAGCACTCTGGCTTCAAGTGGATTGAGGACAGTGTATGAGCACAGCTGGCATGGTCACCTCAATGCCAGGGGCTGGTGGGGAGAGGTGGGCAAGTGTTCGTTCATGTAGATGAGTTGCGTGGGGAGTTGGAGTGGTTCAAAGGTTGGTATTCCTGAAGAAGGGCTTATGCCCGAAATGTCAAATCTCCTATTCCTTGATGCTGCCTGACCAGCTGTGCTTTTCCAGCAACGCATTTTCAGCTCTAATCTCCAGCAATTGCAGTCCTCACTTTCTCCTCAAGTTCAAGGTAAGGACTTGTTGATAGAGAAAGAGTCTGGAAAACACTGCTAGCTGACTCCTTCCATTTTGCTGGAAATTACAAGAGCACAATGGAGAAGGAAATCGTTGCAACCACACTTGAAGAAAATGGGGTAAATTGTCTTGAGCTCTGAGGGAGGTGCTAAAAGCCCACTGACGTGAAGCCCTTCAGAGGAAACTTTACATATGGAAGCAGCACTGTACAGGACACAGACTCGCAGTCTCCCTAATTTGTTGTGACACTAATGCATTGGCTGGCTGTGTGCTGTACACTTCGCTGCCTCAGGCACTGTTTACCAGTTCATTCAAGACCAACACATTCGCATGTACAGGGCAGAAAAAGAATAGCGATGCTTGAGGAAGATGATTAACGGAGCCAGCAGAACCCATTTCTCTGCGTATGCCTTGTCCATTTTGCATCCATATGCTGTAACAGGATCTCAACACAGACATTACTCCATGTTACCTCACATATGGATGTCTATTATGCTCATGGTGACATAGTTACATTCAGAGTTTGTGACTCAAACAAGCAGATTATGGTAAATAGTCATTAATGTAACAGAAACATGAGCATTGATCTACAGTGCAATGTGACCTGTGCCACCAATGGCCCTCAGAAGGTTATTTCCTTGCTTTGGGGTAAAAACAATGACTGCAGATGCTGGAAACCAGATTCTGGATTAGTGGTGCTGGAAGAGCACAGCATTCAGGTAGCATCCAAAGTGCAGCGAAATCGACGTTTCGGGCAAAAGCCCTTCATCAGGAATAAAGGCAGTGAGCCTGAAGTGTGGAGAGATAAGCTAGAGGAGGGTGGGGGTGGGGAGAGAGTAGCATAGAGTACAATGGGTGAGTGGGGGAGGAGATGAAGGTGATAGGTCAGGGAGGAGAGGGTGGAGTGGATAGGTGGAAAAGGAGCTATGCAGGTCGGACAAGTCCGGACAAGTCATGGGGACAATGCTGAGCTGGAAGTTTGGAACTAGGGTGAGGTGGGGGAAGGGGAAATGAGGAAACTGTTGAAGTCCACATTGATGCCCTGGGGTTGAAGTGTTCCGAGGCGGAAGGTGAGGCGTTCTTCCTCCAGGTGTCTGGTGGTGAGGGAGCGGCAGTGAAGGAGGCCCAGGACCTCCATGTCCTCGGCAGAGTGGGAGGGGGAGTTGAAATGTTGGACCATGGGGCGGTGTGGTTGATTGGTGCGGGTGTCCCGGAGATGTTCCCTAAAGCGCTCTGCTAGGAGGCGCCCAGTCTCCCCAATGTAGAGGAGACGGCATCGGGACCAACGGATATAATAAATGATATTAGTGGATCCCTCCCACTGAACCTCAGATAGCACAGCTGGGGTGGAGGAATGTTGCTTGATTGTCAAGTCTATTGTTCTTGGATGTTTGTTTGGATGACCCTAGGCCATTTGTTCTGAGGCCCAGGGAATAAGAGCCAGGACCCTCCACCTTTATTCTGCCTGCCCCTTTCTTGAAATTCCATGGATCAGAGTTGTCATGCAGGGTCAAGATAGAGGGCCTGGCCATCTCTCCTGAGAGGAGATCTCTGAGGAGCTTGTGTCTGGTTCCTCTTTCGGCCTCATGGCACCACCCTGCCTTCTTGTGACAGCCACCAATCTGTCCATGTATATAACCAGACCACTGCATGCCTATGCAGTGTTGCTGCAATCCTGCAGGCTCTGGGTTACGATGACAATTGACAAAATCCTTGATTGCTTACACTATTGGGTACTCTCATGTCTACGAGCAGGTGCCTGGTTTCTGTCAGTCATTACAGCTGCCTGGTGTTTGTCTTCATTGCACGGCACAGTGGCTCAATGGTTAGCATTGGTGCCTCACATAGCCCGGGACCTGGGTTTGATTCCAAACTCTGGCAATGGTCTGTATGGAGGTTGCATGTTCTTCCTATGTCTGTGTGGGATTCCTCTGGGTGCTCTGGTTTCCTCCCACAGTCCAAAGATGTGCAAGTTAGATGGATCAGCCATGCTAAATTGCCCACAGTGTCCAGAGATTTATGAATTAGGTGCATGACCATGGGAAATGCAGGGTTACAGGGATAGAGTAGGGGGATGTGGCTGGGTGGGATTTTCTTTGGAGGGTTGGTATGGGCTTGGTTGGGCTGAATGGCTTGTTTCCACACTGTGGGGATTCCACAACATTCTATAACATTGATTAGCGTGGGAGTTGTCACAGTGAGGTGCTCGCCCACTTATGATCTCAAATATTCTACATCTGATGTTGCCATTGAAGTGTCAATATCTGAGTTGGTGGGTTGTGCAGAAGGAAGCCTTGTTAATGTTTCCATTGAGTAGTTGGAACTCTCTTCCTCAGAAGCCAAGAAGATGCTTTCTGCCAAGGCAGTTTGTTTCTCCATTGAATCTATGGCCATCCCGCTGGTACCTGTTGGACACAAGAAAGAGAAGGCATTGTGGCCAATGGTTAGGAATGCAGCAAGGTTAATGTGAGAGCTGCAGTGGAATGAAGAATGGTACCTACTTGGTTGGTGGAACATGGATATTTCAGCATCCCTACTGAAATGGTTGGTCCTGATCTCCTTCTGTGAAAGACTGCATTCTCCCTTCAGTGGATGAAAAGCCTAATGCCAGGTATCCCTTTAATCCATCATGACTCTTTCTGCCCTGTTATGGGCTGTTTTCTCCTGTAATGGGAGAACGGGAAGGATGCATTGAAATGTCAGTGACCGGCACACCTGTTAATGCTGGTGCAACTGGTTGAAAGAAATTGACTTTTTCTGGCGAGTGAGTAGATGGTGCAGAGGCAATGTGGGCTTATTGCATGATGAGGAGGGGCTTGGGATGTTTGGGGGAGGAGAGGGATTAGTGGGAGGTGAGAGAATGTGAGGGGAAATGTTGCAGGCAATTCTGAGAGTGGCAGAGCATGAGCCTTGGTGGGGGTTTGGGTGCAGTAGTTGAAAAGAGAAGAGTATGCACTTACCCTTGTAGAATAATTGATTTTCTTGTGTCACTGTTGGCCATTGCACTGCCACAATACATAAAGCAAAGACCCAGACAGCAACTTTAGACCAGGCTGCTGGGATCTGTTGGTGTGACTTCCTCTGCTGGTACTCAGGGAAAAGGATGGCCTTCCATTGAACCACTCAGTCCACCAGAACCTGCTGTTGGAGAGTTGCAGTGTTGTTTTCCCCTCTGCAACATCTTTGGAATGACTGTCTGTTTCTCAGTGGATTCTGGATCAGTGGTGCTGGAAGAGCACAGCAGTTCAGGCAGCATCCAACGAGCAGCGAAATCGACGTTTTGCGCAAAAGCCCTTCATCAGGATGAAGGGCTTTTGCCTGAAACATTGATTTCGCTGCTCGTTGGATGCTGCCTGAACTGCTGTGCTCTTCCAGCACCACTGATCCAGAATCTGGTTTCCAGCATCTGCAGTCATTGTTTTTACCTTGTTACTCAGTGGAGCTGCTTCGGTGTGTCAGTGCTCCTCTGTGTGCACAGTGGCCTTTGTAATATGTGGGCACGACACGTGGCATGTGACAAAACCGGGACTTAACAAATAAAATTAAATATTCAGCCAAAAGTCTTGTGTATCTCTCCACTTCATGTCATGTACTTGAAAGCCACTGAAGTGCTTCATGAAATATAGTTACTGATGTTAAGCAGGAAATGCGGCATGCAATTTGTTCACGTCAAGGTCTTGCAAATGGCAATGTTATGTAGTGAACAGATAAATCTATATATTTTTGTGATGTGGGGTGAGGACGTGGAATTTCTCCAATTCCCCTTCAAAATAATGGCCCAGAGACTGGGGATGTATGTCAGAACTCTGGAGAAATCCTGATGCAGTAACTCTCCAAGAACTGTATGGGAAGTTGAAACACATTCTCTAAGACTCTCCAAATAAAAAAACCTGGTTTAACAAATAAAACCAAGTGTCCTGGGTCACCACTGACTACTCCTCTAACACTGTCTTCCGCCTACATTACATCACATTATCTTCCTCCTCTTGGACCTAGGACCATAAAATGTGGTAGCCAGTAGCACTGCAAACAGCTCATCAGTCTGCTTTGCCATTCAGTGGGATCATCATCGCTCTGAAAATCCTCAACTCGATATTCCTTACTAATTATGAATCTGTCTATCTCAGCCTTGAATATATTTAATGACCCAGCCCATGACTGCTCTCTGGAGTAAAAAAATTCTATCAATTCACTACCATCCTTAAGAAGAGATTCCTCCTCATCTCCGTCTTAAATGTGCAGCTCCTTATTTTGTCATTTGGTCCTCGACCCTCCCACAAGCCAAAACAACTTTCTGCATTTACCACATTCATTTGCCTCAGAATCTAACCTGATCTCTGACTCTCCGAGCCACTGTGAACATCTGACACATGCCCATCCCTAAAACAGAACTCCACCCAACCCAATGCCTGATCTGGCGTCCCACCCCCAAACCAACCCTCCACACTACCCCTTGACTCTTAGCTCCACCTGCCCACATGACAGGTACTGGCTCAACAGTCCCATATCACCCCACCTCTGCCTTTTCAGTCCCAGCCCTCACTAATCCCTCACACACTTATCTGTCATGTTACCACCCCACCCCATCAACACCCAGATGCCACCAAGATGGCACCCTATCTCTTCACATACTTGATGCTCTTCTAGCCCATCCAGCTGAGACTCTTCCAGCACACCACCTTCTCATCCACTTGGCACTCAAGCCTAACACCTGTCTGCTACACTACCCTTTCGCCCATTGTCAAGATACTTTCTAATATAGCGGTCACCCCATCCACCTGGCATCTTCTATCTTTACCCAGCTGGCACTCCACAATTCATCAACCTGGCATTCCACCCCTCACCTAATTGACACTCTACCTTGTCATGCAGATGGCACTCTACACTGTTTCCAACCTGACACCCTATGCTCTGACCTGCCTTTGTCACTTTACTCTGTAATCCTCTGCCACTTGTCTCCCTCAGCCATCCACTACCCTATCCTCTACCACCTTACCCACTTGGCAAATTAATGAGAAAGAATTTATAAAACCCTTTATTTCGGGGAAGTGTGAACAAGACCATGAACAATTAGAATTAAACCAAAAATTAAGCTTTAAGGAACACTGATTCCATAACTGCAGACAAATAATTCAATCAGCAATGGAAGATGAAAAGGGAAGAGTTAGATTTAGATTAGATTTAGATTTTATTGTTATGTATTCTCAAGTACAGAAGTATAGGAGTACAGTGAAAAGTGTATAATGTTGCCACACAAGGCGCCACCTTAGGTACCAAGTAACCTAGGTACAAAAAGCTTAGGTACAAAGCAGTAGGAGAAACAGAATTATAAAGTTAAGCCTTACTTCATAGAAGGACCGTTGATAGGGAGAATGACCATAAAGCCCATTCCCATATAAATGTATTCAGAGATTTGGTGATGTGTGAACCAAGGATTATTTTATCATCATAGGGATCCATTGTGGACAAACTAACTTGGGTTTTACCATTTTGGGGATACCAATTTGGTATTATTGTTTGCTCTTTTCTTCCTTTCTTCTAATATCTACAAAGCACCTCCTTTTCTTATTTCTTTTATCTTATCATATATTATTATCTGATTATTATGTTAATCTTATTGTTGTCATTATATTTAATAAAATTGTTACTTGAACACATTAACTGGCTTTGTCACTCATTCCTTTTCTGTCCAGAGCATAGATCTAAGCAAGACACCACAAGGACTCTGAACACACAATGATGGCTGATAAGGCATTGATTGCATAATGAGGAAAAATGCGACTGGGTTAGATGGGTTTAAATCTTTTAGATAGCAGTTGCACTTCTGGGTGAGTAAGAATAAAAGATAAGTATTAGAAGAGTAAACATAAATGGATTCAGAAAGTTTAAGTGAAACGATTCTCCAGGGAGAATTGATTGAAGAATGCAGCGAGATAGCTGTAAATAGTGCTGTTCTATTTTCAGTCAGATTGCCTTTTTCTTTTCCTCAAAGATTCATTTTTGCTTTTCACTCTAAACACAATGTTCTCAAAAATCTGAATTTACCTCCACTTGAGTCGATAATCTTGGAAACATGTCCAGGGTGTGCAACTGGACACAAGGGAAAATCTGGGTACAGTAAATACCAGGAAAACAACTGTATCCCTTTACAGACACAATGTTCAATTTCTTACTGCATTTTACGAAATCCATCAAGTTAGCTGTGTAATTTAATACCAGGTTTTTCCTGGTTACTGATTCAAAAACAGTTTCATATTGGCAAATTCATTCAGAATAATATGAATGCATCAACATTTTAGCTTCCACAGGCAAATTACTGAACAAGAACTGAGTTGAAATGAATTTGTGTTTTTGTTATAGTAAATGGAAATTCACCCTCAAAGAGTTAAAAGCTCTGAATGTTTTTTTGCCCCCTACCTACCAAATGTTCGCTGTCTTTTCTTTCTTCTGAAGGTCATGAATCACATTTGAGTAAGTTCCATGGTATACAGACAAAGGGGCTATTCTTCATGACTGAGGTGAGAAAGTGAATCCTGCTGACCTAATCACTCATGGACAATCAAGTGCTCTACTATCCTGACATCCACTCGAGAATAGCAATCAACTGTTGGTTGTCTTGCTGATTTTACTCTGCCGAGTCCTGGGTCACCACTAGTGTCAACTCTGCCAGTCCAAATTAACATCTAGGTTGAGCTCAGCTAAAACAGCTAGACTAGAGTTTAATCCTGGGACCTTCCATGTTCATCTGATTCAATACCAAACTGAGCTGTATACACATTAAGCCATTAGACAGCTTCAATTTTATTTTTCATTCTGTGCCAATACAATGTCAGCTAAATTGTATGGAAATCATACTTGTACACATTTACACTTTTACACATCTACCTCAAAACATTACTCTGTATCTGCCTTCCTTTTCCAAGATTTGGAGATGCCGGTGTTGGACTGGGGTGTACAAAGTTACAAATCACGCAACACCAGGTTATAGTCCAATAGGTTTAATTGGATGCACTAGCTTTTGGAACACTGCTCCTGCTGAAGAAGCAGTACTCTGAAAGCTAGAGCTCCAATTAAACCTGTTGGACTATAACCTGGTGTTGTGTGATTTGTAACTTCCTTTTCCAAGGTATCCCAAAAGGCCAAAAAAAGTAACAATAGGCAGAGGCACTGCTGTAGCTAAGAAATAGTAATGTCAAAAAGCAGTAATTTTAGCAACCTGATGAAATAATCCTATATAAATGAAATATTTAAATCACGGGATCATTTAAAAGTAATTTTGAGCCAATATTTTGGTACATTTTACGATATACCTTTTCGTGACGTGAATTTAATAACTCCACACAAAGAGGGTCTATTCACTTTAGCTACTATATGCAACTGCTCTCATCTTTCATACAGCAAACAAAATCCCTGCACAGATGCAATTAAAAACAAATGCAAACACAAGAACTTCTCATTACAAGTGACATTTAAAAAACCTGTGTTGCCGTATACCTCAAAATATGTCCTATATTCATCAGCAAGATTGAATAAGGCTCAGCATAACTATTTTAGCAAGCAATATTGAAAGCCTGAAAGTTGTACAAAATCTTCAGTTAATGGAAATTGATTATTTTTGTTTTCTCTTTGTAGGTTTTCCAACCTAGGTTAAAATGCTTTTCTTCTGAAAATTTCGGTAGACTAGTACACCTCCTGCAATCAAGGCAAGACAGATGACAGCAATGATGCCCAATCCAATGCCCAGACCAGTACATACACCTATAGCTTCTTGAGTAGCTAAGGTTGATTCTGGAGGGAAAAAAAAAGAACATGTTAAACATTGTGTAAGAAATATGATGGTCTACTTGCTTGTCATACTCAAACAGTGAGTTAACAGCAACTTAATGACCCAGTAATGAACATTGAATCAAAACTTGATTAGGACGTTAAAGAATCACAGAATTTTTACAATGCAGAAGGAAGCTATTTGGCCCATTGTGTTAGCACAGGCTTTCCAAATGAGTAATTAAGTTAGTGTCATATTCCTGCATTCCCCTATGTAACTCTTCAAAAAGCAGTCTTCTTTTCTTTTGAATGTTTCAAATGTTATTAGAATCATTACCAGTAGTTTATTGCCATCAAAGTACACCAAAGGATGGAGAAAAAAAGGGCAGAATTTACCATCCGGTGATATCAGAACATATGTGTAGATATCAAATGAGGTCAAGATTGGACTCAACTGTGATGCCTAATAATTTGAGTATTTGGCCAACATGTATTATCTGGAACATACATATGTGTAATGGACATTCAAATGAAGCATCAAAGGGCTGTCCCCACCACGGCATGAGCCCATGTCTTTTTTAGAGAGCAAGTTGGAGAGGTTGGCTGGTGCTGCTGCTGTTGGTGGCGGGAAAGAACAATAGAAGCACAGAGAAATAGAACAATGATTTTTGTTTAGTTTTGAATCTGGTTTCTGATGGTGTGATCTGGGCACTTCCAAAATGAATTCATAATATGTTGACACAATGTGTTGTTTTCATGTTCTGCATTTTTAAAGGAATTAAAGTTAATTTTCATGTTTTCCAAAGCACAACTTATTCAGTCAAGTTTGAAAACATTTGGGTGATAGGCACATAGACAAGATATGCTTATTCATGACCTTGTTTGCTGTTATTTTCTTGAAATTGAATAAGCAATTCATTAGTCCTTCTCAGTAGTTGTGAAACACGAGAACCATATTTACTTAGAAATTCTGTAATAGATTTTTGATTGTGAAGGGAAAATTCAAATTCAAGTTGTGATCCAGGATAGCAGAATAGCTTTTTTGAGAATTCTGAAAGAAAAGCTAGCAAGGTTTTGATTGAGTCTAAAGGTTATGAATACTGAAGAAACGATCAGAAGATATCTTGTTTGAGTCAGGTAAGATAACTGACTCTAATGAAGAAACATGATGGTCTGGTCTTTCCTTTGTACTACTTAGTGAAGACAAATTGTATTGTTTAATATGTAGGTGCAGAAGATCTAGTTTTATGTTCATGTTACTTTGAAATGAAGCAGTGTATTAATTAGCATCATTACTCACTGTCTATCATTGAACAGATTGAAGAAACATTCATGTGAAAGGCATAGGTATCAATTCAGATCACTTAACAATTGTATTGCAATATCCCTGCATTATACTAGTGTGCAAATAGGTACAGATCTATGTTAGTCATATGTGAGATTCATAAAAGGTAATATACACCAATCACTTTTGGTGAAACCAAGAAGATACTGATGGCAAGTACAAACTCATATCCAGATAATAATTTGCACTACACATAACTCAGCATCTCTAAGGATATAAAGAACATCAATGAATGGAAATGAAAGTTTGATATTGCATATTTTCAAGATCTATGAACAGCTGTGCACAACATTCATATATTCACATTGGCAGGATTGGGGTGGTTGTGAGATCGTGTTCCTGTTTGAGAGAATGTTGATCATCTTCAACCAGGTTCTATTGTATGATAAATGCTCACAAATTTCAGTGGGAAATTATCTTATCCTTGTTAAGGTCCATTGGTTTTTAAACCATGATTAAGTCATTCATGCTGTTCTCAATTCCACATTAATATTTGTCCTCTGCTGTCACCTCTCTTGTTTTTTTTAATATTTCAGAAATACTGTAGCAACCAATTAAAAATGCCTCTATCAGTCATTTTCCTTACCTGAATTATCATTTGTGTTCACCACTGTGGACAGAAATAAAAAATCAAAGATAAGTAAGTATTAATTCCAATTTGTTCATTTGCTTTACACATTTGTTTTGTCTGAAATATAGTATTAGAGTTAAATTCTAAAACGAAGCATAATTAAAGATTAGTCTTCCATAAAGGTTCCATCTCCCCTGTGATGGGAATGAGCCATCTTCATGCATCCACATTGTCTGATCAAAGCTGTGTATTACTTCCTCTTAAAGAAAAACACACTCCCACATACACACAGACATGCCAATAAAATCACTGTGCGTACATACTAGTCCAACAAATGCAATTATTAGCACAAACAAAAACAGAAATTGCTGAAAAGTAGTCAAAGGGCTGGCAGCATCGATGGAGAGAAATCAGAATTATTGTTTCAAGTCTGGTGCCTCTTCTTCAGAACATAGATGGTACCAGACCTGCTGAGATTTTCCAAAATTTTCTATTTTTGTTTCTGATTTTCAGCATCCAATTATGAAATTATTAGTGAAGGAAGCACAGGATGAAAATCATCAGTCAGAAAGAAGTTTTTTTAGGGATGGAGACTAATGAGAACCCAAGACTGATTTTCCAGTCTAGTGATTTTGCACCAGACATTTGGGAATTTGCTTTAGTAGGGAAGTGAAAACATGACAGAAAATCAATTAAGTTCGGAAAATGAAGTAACTCAGAAGGCCTACCTGTGAAAACAAATTAGATGTGCTCAGCAGTAGCAGTTAAGCCATTTGCAAAAGATGTAGAGACATAAACTAGGGTGTTGCCAGCACATATGTGAAATAAGACTCACAATCTATGTATGATATGGAAAGACAATCTGAGGGGAAGAGTACAGCCTTAGAGAGTATCCAATGTAACTGTACAGAGATAGGATGAAATGACATTTTAAGAGATGTGTTATCTACATTAGGATGTATAAGATGCAGACTGGGAGCTACTAAACAAGTTGATTATAAGATGTGTATTAAGATTGATGGGAGGTCAGAGTAAAAGAATTTGAGTATTAGAAAAGAATAAGATTGTAGGGCAGAGGCTGATTGTAGAGTGACCTAAAATAGACAGGACAATATGATACCAGGAACAGTAAGTATATTATTGAAGATGTTTTTATCTAAAATTGAGGTGTTAAGCTTATTGAGATTTAGTAGGCTGCTCATAGAGGTAAGTATTAATGTAAGGAATGAGAAAGGTCATTGGAGTGAAGGTAAATCTGATGTAAACAGACAAGGAAAATTCAGATCAAGTTTGAAATCAATATGGATGAAAAGTTTCTCAGGGCAGAGCATAATACAGGGATGGGGAAACTTGCGGCTATCCAGTTACTAGAAGGCTTGGAAGGGCAGTAAACAAGAAGATTTTGAGGTTCGGGAATGGATGGAGTGATGTTGAGTGAAGAGCACATGCAAAGAGATTTCTGGAGGTTTGACACCTTGCACCTTACTGGTTCAATGCTAATGTGACTGTCACTCAAAATGGCAGCTGCCTCTACAATAGAAGTTGTACAACCAGAAAATCAAAATTAACCTGCTGCGACACTGTGCTCCTACTGTATTCAGAGCTATTGAATACAGCTTTTAACTGAATTCCAGTGAAGATAGTGAAGTCAAATTGAAAGTGTCTCAACATTATGATGGAAATGGCTCAGTATTTTGATTTTCAACTAGTTCAATTCAAAACCAAAGTGGATGCCATCCAAAATACGAAATTCATTAATTGTGTTAACATATACTTACTGCTCCACTATAAATAGCTCTAGCTGTTGGAGGAAATCAGGGAAAACAATAATGATTGGTTTTATTATTCACCTGCATATTCCCTTACCTTTAGTTTAGTAGTGAAACTTTTATTGTTCAATTTTACCTATTATTTTATGAATATAATAAATTAAGTTAAAATTGCCTACCATTATCATTCCTGGTCCTGATTTCATCAGAGCTAATTACTGAAGGATCAGACACTTCATCTGGTAATGGAGTAGTGACTATTAATGGTACTTCTCTTTTTCTTCTTTTGCATTGCTAAAGATGAAACACATAGAAAACCTGATAAAAATTAAGTTTTGTGTAACTAACAGTTGAAAAAAATAATTGATCTAGAGTGTAATATAATATAACTTCTTTTCTCTTTTAATCCTCATTTTGTACCTAAGGTTTTTACCTAAAAAGGTGCAATAAGTGGTGACATTGTAAACTTCTCACTGTACTCCTGTACTTCTTTACTTGAGTACATGTGACAATAAAGTACATTCTATCCTATTTGAGAGAGTATCATCGTCTTCCAAATCTTTACTATTTAATTTTCAATTTCAAATAGGTTACAGATCATAATAAAGTATTTTCTGATAAAGATGCAGGTTGCTAATTGAAAGAGTATATTTGAAAGGGTTAATAGCAAGGAGAGCCTTAAGCACCATCTACAATGGTGATGTCATATGGAGAACAGCTGGGGATCTTAAAGGAATAAGACCCACTATTCAAGTATTCCATATAGTTTCTGTGACAAGGTCCTTCATAACAGTAACTTGCAGTCAGTTGCTAACATGTAATAATTAACATTTTGTTCTCTTTATTCACTGGTGAGTGGCTGGCCAGCATTTATTACCCATCCATGTTTCCTCGAGAAGGTGGTGGTGAACTGCCTTCTTTAAGCGTTGTATTCCATATACTGTAGATAGACCCAATAAGCCTTGGGAAGGGAATTCCAAGATTTTGACCCAGAGACAATGAAAGAATAGTGATACTTTTCTAAATCAGGATGGTGAACGGCTTGAAGGGGAAATCGCAGCTGTTGGTATTCTCATGTATCTGCTGCCCTTGGCCTTCTAGATGGAAGCAATTGTAGATTTGGAAGGAACTGCCTAAGGATCATTGGCTAATTTCTAAAATGCATCTAGTAGATGGTACACACTGCTGCTATTGAACATTGGTGGTGATGTGACTGAATATTTCTGGATATGGTTCCAATCAAGTAGGATGCTTTGTATTAAATGGTGTCAAGATTCTTGAGTGCTTTTGGGGCTGCACTTATCCAGACAAGTTGAGATTCTATCACACTCCTGCATTATACTGTGTAGATGGTGATGACGCTTTGAGGAGTCAGGAGTTGAGTTACTCACTGCAGGGTATCTAATGTCTGACCTGCTCTTGTAGCCCTCATCCACGCAGTTTCTGTCCAATGGCAACTTCAGGATGTTGATAATGAGGGATTCATGAATGTCAAGGGGTGGTGGCTAAGTTGTCTCTTAATGGAGTTGGTCGTTGCTTGGCATTTGTGTGGCATGAAAGTTATTAGCCACTTTTCACTCCATGTCTGGATATTGTGCTGACCTTGTGACATAAGGACATGGACTGCTTTGGTATCTAAGCAGTTGTGAATGGTGCTGAACATCGTGCAGTCATTAGCGAACATTCCCACTTCTGATCCCATGATGGAGGGAAGGTCATTGACGAAACAGCTGAAGATGGTTGGGCCTCAGGCACTACCCTGAAGATCTCTTGCAGTGATGAACTGGACCTGAACTGACTGGCCTCCAGCAACTACAGTCATCTTCCTATCTGCCAGGTATGACTCCAACTATTGAAAGTTTTCCCCTGATTCCCATTCATTCCAGCTTTGCTAAGACTCTTTAATTCCATCCTTTGTCAAATGCAATCTTAGTATCAGGAGTTGTCACGCTCACCTCATCTCTTAAGACAACTCTTAAGATGACAGTCACTTCTTATTCAACAAGGAATTGGTTTTCATTTATCACATTAGGCCAGGCAGGCCCTGGAGATCCTTACCTTAATAGGGAACGATAGCAGCAAACCTACCCTGAAGAAAACAATAGTAGAGACAACCTCAAACAACAAAATGGTCAGCAGTAAGGATTGATCATCTGTTTAGATTAGATAATTATCTTGTCCATGCAGTTTGGGTATTTGGCTCACATCTTCTGTTCCTGACATCATACTTTGGTGAGTAGAACAGAACTCTTGTAATATTAGTTTCAGCTTTATATATATAAATGTGTGTGTGTGTGTGTGTGTGTGCGCACATTTGTGTACTTACATAAAAGTCACTGCAAGCAGCTTTTGCACAGAGACGTGTTGCACAGTGTAGATAGAAGGTAGAGACAGGCAGCTTTTGATGCTCAGTGAAACGAAATGCCTCGAAGTAGAACCTAGCAAATTGATCCTCTCCGTTGGACACTATATTGGTCTGTTGTTCTTTGTTGCATCTGTTGAGTCAAGTAAATGATTTTAGCTAAGATTTCAACATGTTGTGAGACTTTCAAAAGTAGAATAAAGCTGTCCCTCCTGTGCTGGCAGCTCAGAAGGAAGGCATGCTAGGTTCTATGTTGCGAGTTTCTCCCCTCATTTCAATAATTTTCTTCTATGTGAAAGACTTACTCAGAAAACCAGGCTGATGAGTATGTAGTTAAATATGATGGCATATTTTAATAATGAGATGTAACTCATTATTAATGGGGAGGTCGTTGTAGATTTGGAATGTGGTTTAGTTGTTCATCGTGGCATAGTGGAGTCAAGCATCCTTTCAATATTAAACATTTGGTATGCTGGAACAGGAATTCAACTAATGGAATATGTTCTTATTTGTCACTAAAGGGCACTTTCCAGTGAAAGCATAGCTTGAAAATGCCTAGAGGTGGTTTTGGGGTTGTGGGGGCTGCTAACAGAGTCAATGTTGTTAGTTAGTCCCTTGGATTAGTGTGCATCCAAGACATCACCTTGGTGGATAACAAGAAAATTAGGTCTGAGACCTTTATGACTTCCTATCTGAGAGTGAAGAAATAAAACCTTTTATCTGTTTGGCTATGAAAAGCAGAGTTCCTTTTATTTGTTCATGGATGCGGGCTTGGCTGGTTGGCCAGCACTTATTGCCCACCCCTAATTGCCCTTGAGAAGATGGTAGCGAGCCACCCAAATGAGGGATGGAGTGGACTGAGTGAACCTGAATCTTTGGGGTGGAGAAATCTCTGCCCCCAACATTGGGTAATTGTATCCTGCCACCACTTCCAGATCTGGATGTTAGATCTGAGCTGGGAAGTTTGCTTTCATGATTTAAAGTTGCCAATCAACCTATGCAACTTCTGACCAATAGCTTGAGTCAGAATCCAGGCAACAGCAGTCTTCCAGGAGTATTGCCTTTTATTGCTTCGTACTATGGCACATGCAGAGCTTTTTTTTATGGAGCTACTGTCATTTTGGCAATTAAGGGTCCAAATGAAAATATTCATTACAGCTCCCTCGAACAATCTACAAAAATACCAGTATTCTTATTAAGATATTCCTCACTCACAGAAATGGTTAGTATAGATGAAATAGAAAAGCATATTACTGCACAGAACTTCACTCACAAAGATTCACTCTATGTGCAGCTTTCATCATTGTCTTTCAACATGGGTAGTATCATCAAGAGAATAATGAAAGTAGGAAGACTGTGCATGTACATCATTGAATGTGTTAAGAATTACACGAACCAAGTTTGGAATTTGAAATTTTGTGTTAGGCAGCAATTCAAGCATTGTTCACTACTACAGCTTTTGTACAGTTTCATTATGCTGCATTTGGAGACACATTTTTCTTGAATTTGGAGGTGTTGGCTGACCAACCACAAAATAACACTTTGCTTGTAACTTGAAACCATTCTCTTAGTGATTCCATGTGCTGTCAGCAAAGCAAAAGACCAGTTTCTGCATCTTGGAGACTCCTTTCAGTGAAACCCATCATTGCTTTCAATGTGACTCTGACTGAGTATTGAAGACTGTATTTGAAGACCAGGTTCTGGAAGCTAAGACTACGTTCATTTTTCACTGGTGTTACTGGCACTTGTATGCTTTGGTGACTTCGATAACCTACAGCAGGTGAGTCAAAGAATTAGAAGAGCACCTCCAGCGATGCCTTTGTGAGATTCTCCAAATCCGTGGCAAGAATGGTAGTGTTCTCTCTCGCGTCAACATGAACAGTGTTGAAGCACTGATCACTCAAAAGCAGCTCCGTTGGGCAGATCATGCAGTTTATATACCTGGTACCAAACTCCAAAAGCAACTGCTCTGCTTGGAATTAGTTGTGGCAGATGTCTCAGAAGGATAGCAGAAAATGCTACAGGGATTCATCCTGTAGCATCCCTGAAGAAGTCAAACATCCCTGCTGAGTCCTGGAAGACCCTGGTTTGTTACTGATCAAGGCTCATTTGAGAAGGCACCAAACATAAAGAGACACATTATCAGGAGAATGCAGGGGGAAAGTTGAGGAGTGCACAAAGCCCCAAACAATCGTCCACCCAACCCTTTCAAGCATATCTATGCCAAATGTGGTAGGTCTGCTGATCACCAATTACCAGCCATCTGAGAACCCATTGAACTGGATTGGAAACAAGTTACCTACGATCCTGAGACAGTGCCTAAGAAGAAGATGATTTCCCAGTGAGATCAATGATTATGATTGCAGAAGTCGGTGTTCCTAAAAGCCGTCAGCTCATGTTTCCTCTCCTTTGAAAAATGTAGGCATGATTAGTTGTTGTGAAAAGAAATTCATTTTTGACACTTGAATAACAGATGCTACCTTAAACTTGGTAGCATCAATAAACAGCTATGTTGCATCCACGTGTATGGAAATTGATGGAACCCTGCCATTTGCTGCAAGTTCTCTGCCTTAGTAAATGGATGTGTTCTCTCTACTTGTTACTTGGTATTACAGGTGATAAGTTTTCAGTGCCCTGTTGCATATTAAAAGATGCAACTGCATAATGATTTCATCTTGCAACATACTTCCTTCTATAAGAAGAGCAGTTCTTGATCAATATGTTGTTTACAAGTTCAGCAGATGGTGTAACACTGTTGGAGCTTCTCTTGTGATCCCAAATTCAGATCTTTTCTGATTTGTAATGATCCAAATCACTTCTTCAGGTTGAAAAATCTTGTTGTTGTAGCTACAATTGTTAGCCTCCCATGAATTCTTCCTGAATGATGCAACGTTTTGCTAGCCAAGCACTCCAAAAAAAAATCCTGTCCTGAATTTAAAAGCCAAAGAAATCAATAAAAGCTACAACTAAAAGTGATTGCGAGTGAACTCCCTTGAATTTGAGGTAGCATGCAGTAAATGTAGGCATGCAGTGAAATCATGTTCATTCAAATTCAGATAACTGGGAATTCCTGACACGACAAGTTGCCAGCTATTCCCACTGACACAACAGGAAATCACCAGAAGGGTGTCTGTGATAAACTGGAATCTTGGTAACTCTGTAACTGGTCATTGCAGATTAGCCAAATTTGTGCATGTTTCTCCTATGACTGTGACAATGAATTGGACCAGAGTTAGGCCACGCTAGAGTCCAAAATCACAGACAGTCGGTCTAGTTGGTTGTCATATGTTAACACCCACATCCTGAATGAGTATGCAAACATAAACCTTTTTGATGCTGTCAAACCAGACTATTTTACCGATTTTGAAGATAAAACTTGCTTCAGTGCAAAGTGAGGCAAAGAATGTTTCAAAGTATGGCCTGTGCCAAAATGGATGCCACTGAAAAGCTACTCATTATTGTGAAGGAAAATTCTAAGAAACGACACTACCCACGCAACCACTGTAGTCACTCACTCAGGAGTATAATTACCCACTTAGGAAATTCTGTGTCACTGGTCATTTAGGTAGATGCCTTGTTTGGGATATCCTTTAATGTGTGCATGGTGTTGCATATCAGCAGACTCATGATCATTGACAGAAAGTAGATGCAGTTCCTGTGACAAGGAAACCTCAATGACTGGGACTCTCCTTCCTACTCCAGCCTTTATCTGTCATCAAACCATTGATGACTAATTACAATCTTCCACCTGGGTCACCACTGGAGACTTTGTTTGTACTGTGCTTCTTCTGGTTCCTCCCCTCTGCCCTTGCCAATATGGGTGGCCTTGTCATGAACTGAGAACTCCTGACAGCATCACTCTCAGGATCAATGGAACACTCCATCCTCTCCTTTGCAGCAAGGTGGCAATCCACAGAAAGATCCCACAAAGTGGGAGGCCATCAAAACTACCTGGATCAGAAAAGTGGAGAAAACATATGAACAATAGGTTCAGGATGGCACAGTGGTTAGCACTGCTGCCTCGCAGAACTAGGACCCTTGCTTGATTCCGGTCTTGGGTGACTGTCTATGTGGAGTTTGCATGTTTTCCCCATATCTGCTGTGGGTCTGGAATCGCACACAGACTACAGCAAGTAAAGATAGCAGTTATCTTCCCCCAAGGGTATTAGTGAACCAGACTGTTTTTTCCCTGCAATGGGCAATAATTACATGGCCCTCATTAAATAGATTAGATGTTAGTTTAAACTCTTAATTCCAGATTTTGTATTGAATTCAAGGTCCACTATGGGTGAATTCAAACCCAGTTCCCCAGGACATTACTTGAGTCTCTGGGTTACTGGTCCAGTGACAGTACCACTGGACCATTACCACCCCACTGAGGAATAAGGCAAACAAAATTACCCTGGTAAAGTTAGAAGAGATGCCCAAAAGCTTGGATGAAAGTTATGTTTTGAGATGGTTTTAAATGTGGAGAGGTAAATGAAAAGTGTTGATATGTACACTGCAGGGTTAACCTACCAGCCGTGTCTGCCACCAACAGCAGTGCAGAGAGAGCAAAGGAAAACACAAAACCATGATTGTAAGACTGAATGATTTCGAAAGGGATGTAAGGCTAGAAATTCATCATATGTCAGTGGAATGGAATAGATGAGTAACTGATCTGATACCAAATGTCTTGTACAACCACTACCCAAGATGAAGTTCTCCTCTATAAGGGCGAAAGTGAGGATGACAGATGTCGGATATTAGAGTTGAGTGTGGTGCTGAAAAAGCACAGCAGGTCAGGCAGCAACCGGGGAGCAGACCCACAGCAGACATGGGGAGACTCCACACAGACAGTCACCCAAGACTGGAATCAAGCACAGTCCTAGTGCTGTGAGGCAGCAGTGCTAACCATTGTGCCATCATAAACTTATTGTTCATATGTTTTGTCCACTTTCCTGATCCATGCTGCAAAACTGTTGAAGATCAGGTAGTTTTATTATCCTCACACTGTGGGCTTTTGCCCAAACCATCAGTCTTCTCGTCTATACATGCTGCTAAAGATAAGTAGTGGAGACAGTTTGAAATAAGGCAGCAAAAAACTTTAAAATAAAATTGCAAGTTTCAAATTCAAGTTGTAATAGACAGAGAGGTAATTTAAATCGGTATGGATGGTAAACAATACTTTGTAGTGGGCAGAATACATTTGACTGAATTTTAGACAAGCTAGAAGAATGAGAAATCATTGAGATATTAGAAAGATCATTACTGATATTCCTCTTGAATGTGCCTGGGGAACGCTCAGCTCTTAATTGTGAAAGGGACATAAAAGGGATTGAGTTCAGTAAAAACCAAAATTTCAAGCTTTTACATTGCCCTGGGATTTCTCATGATTCTCTTGAGCTGCTATAACAGAGATTATTTACAGCAGAAATCAAAAGTTGAGGGCTCATTCCAAGGTCTGATATTGACTTCTTATGTCTGCAAGAAAGATTGAAGAAACTATTCTTGGTGCTTATGCATTTCTGTTCAGATGAAAGTGTTTGTGAGGGTCACATAGCAAAGTTGTTTTACAGTTCTGTTCAACTTTAGAGTTTGAAGAAATATAAGAGTTACATTTGAAAAATGAATGAGTAAACTTATGGAAAGAAATAAAATTTGACTGAAAGCTATTAAGGACTATTTATTACATTTGGAATACTTACCCAATGAAGAGATCGTAAGTTAGTGAAGAGTTTAAGTGAAAACGTGAGGTTGAAGTATAGCAGTGATCAAGAAGGACATTGAACCTGTGTGGTAGAAAATAAGTTATAATAAATATGAAGCAAATGGGATAAGAATTTTATAAAGAGCAAATTATGTCTTGCTTTTCTTTTGATTATTTTTAAATTTCACCTGTGAATTTTGTACTTTCCTGACAGTAAATAAATCATCTAATATCTTCAGTAGTGTCTGGTTATTTTCAAATCAATCTGTTCAAGGATGTCATTAGACACCTCTGAAGCAGCTGGGACTTGAACACAGACCCCCTAGCTCAGAGAGAGGGATGTACCAGTTTTACTAGTGTACTGGAAATACGAAAGTTGGCATGCTGGTTGATTTGTTTGGTTGTACAGGCTTGACTGAGCTAAGAATTGAATTATCTTTATGTGGTTTTCTAGGGTCACTGCATATCCCACCCTGGGAAATGAAAATCTGCAGAGATTTCTAAAGGACACTGAATCAATATCATTAATTTATGCTATCATCCAAAGTCAAAATTACACTCAATGTGATTTAGACTTTTCCAGACAGACTCAATAGTTATCAAATTATGTTGTATTTCTGTTCAATGCTTCTACTTTATGAAAACATTTGAGCTCAAGTATTAAAATTAATTAAATTATTGTGATATTTAATCTTTAACTTATGACCAGTCTGCACTAACTCGCATGTGGAACTTATTGGAGTAATGAGTGAGATTAGGGATGGGCTTATTCTAATTATAAGTTTGTCAAAATGCAATCAAAACAATAAGATCAAATCTTACTTGTCAGTCAGTTTGGTTGCTCTTACTTCTGCATAAATCTTGGTTTTCAAGGTGAGTCCTGATTCTGGAATGATCAAGGAATTTGTGTATTCTGCATCCTGAAAAGAATGCAGTTTTGTCACACTTTTGACATGATACTCATAATATTTTTGCACAGCAACCCGATTTTTCAACAATTTTTGTACTCTAAATCTAAAAATAATTCAATAATGACTTAATTGAAAACCCAGATCCAACTTTATATCTCTTTAGTCTGATTCTATATTCATCTAGATGCTTATTTGTTGCATTTGCACCATCTCATTTGTCCTTTGCCATTTGATTTTGAGAAAGAAGACTGAGATTCATCATAGCCTCTTAACTCAACTCACCTCACCACCATTATGCAGGATTATCTCTTTGCTTTCATCTCTTTTCTTTTTCATGTAGAAAACTGCCCTTTATTATCTCTTTTTTCAGTCTTAATACTGTTCCCCTCTGATCTATCTTATTTGACTCTCAAATGGTGATTTCAACTTGAGGCATTTTCTTTGTTGGGAGACTGGGAGACGTATCAAACTCAGCAATGTATGATGGTGAGACCTGGACCATGTCAAACTCCAGGTCCATTTATCCATTTGCAGGTGAATCTCATGCTAGATCTAGTAGGAATTTGCTAGGGATGTGGATGGGAGCAACAAAGGTATGTAGGAACAGGAGCAGACCATTCAGCCCCTCAAGCCTGTTCCACCTCTTGGAGAACATTGGTATGAGGTATCTACATTGACAGTTCCAAGATTAGAGTGGTGCTGGAAAAGCACAGTAGGTCAGGCAGTATCCAAGAAGCAGAAAATTGATGTTTCGGGCAAAAACTCTTCATCAGGAATGAACAGTTCCAGCCAGCCATGTAAGCTTGAAATATGCGAGCATGAGTGCATTACTTGCAGAGCGGCAACGACTTCATTTTAGCCACTTATTTCTTACAGTGGGAGTTAGGGGTTAAAAAGCAGTCAATTAAATGTTTATTGAAAATCAACATCTGCTATGTGAAACAAAAACTGCTGGAGAAAGTCAACAGGTCTCGCAGCATGAATGCAGAGAAAGCACAGTAAATGTCTTGCGCTCAGTGATCCTAGTAGCAGCTAGGAGAAGGTGGTACAGTATTTAAGTTGAAGATGTTTTGGGGGAGGGGTGTGTAAGGGATTAATTGAGAGGTGGAGATGAAACCTAGAGGGAAAGACAATTAAGCAGACAAAGGGATGGATAATTGCAAGCCAGGGAGAAAGACCCTAAGTAGATGAAAATGGATTGTTTGTACTGAAATGGCATGTGATGGCAGGGCCTGGGTTGTGAAGGCATATAAAGGAAGTAGGAAAAAGTGCTCAGGTGCTAAAATAATTGAACTCAATATTGAGTCCAGAAAGCTGCAGGATCTCTGAGCGGAAGATGAGCTGCTGATCTTCCAGCTTGTGCTGTGCTTCGCTGGACCACTGCAGCAAGCCTGAAACAGAGATGTTGGCCAGGGAACACAGTTGTGCATAGAAGTAGCAGGCAACTGGAAGCATGGGGTCACTTTTCCCGACAGAATGTGGGTGTTCTGCAAACTGTTCATTTAGATTGTGCTTCATTTCTCCAATGTAGAGTACACCACATTATGAGCAGCAAATAGATTAAGTGAAGTGCAGATAAAACACTGCTTCACCTGGAAGGTGTGTTTGGGACCTTGGATGGTGAGGAGGGAGGAAGTAAAAGGGCAAGTGTCATAGCTGCTGCAATTGCATGGGAAGGTGGCACGGGCAAATGTTCAGAGTGGAGGTTGAAGCAGCATGATTTCAAGTTTCCTATAATGTCCTTGCTGTGGCTTTCTCTGATTCTATGCTTAAAACCTAAAAGCCCTACAGCCTTTTAATCACATTCTTAAACTGCCCTGCTACCTTCAACAATTTGTACTCTTGTAATCATTTTGATCCTCAGGGATTCTCTCATGGCGGAGCTTATTCAATTTCCTAAAGATTTTAATTATATTGACATAGAAAAATCAGTTAGGATTAAATACATCAGAGCACAGAACCATGAAAATCTGCGTCCATATTGCTTCAACAGTGTTAAAGATATTTCCAACTTCTGATTTTGATTTCTGAGAACTTTCATGGATGAAAATGATTGTAAAAGGGGGAAAACATTAACTCAAGATGACCACATTGATCCCCTGATCAGGTTGAACCAAACTCATGAGGCCATCAGCTAACAACGATCAGTCTGAACCTAAATTAACTTTGTAATCAAAAAAGGCATTGAGACTCAAATCTGAATGACCTGGTTGATTCATGCTTTCTGGAAATGTAATTATTGGAATTAAAGTTGACTGCAGATTATTCAGCTTTAATTTAAAAAATGAAGCCAGACAGAGAAATATGCAAGTGAAATGTAATTGAAGCGTACATATTTGGGCAGGCAGAAAAGGAAAATGGATTTGTAACAGTAGCATGGTGGCTCAGTGGTTAGCACTGCTGCCTCACAACACCAGGGACCCAGGTTCGATTCCAGCCTCGGAAGACTCTCTGTATGGAGTTGCACATTCTCCCTGTGTCTGCGTGGGTTTCCTCCGGGCGCTCTGGTTTCCTCCCATAATCCAAAGATGTGCAGGTTAGGTGAATTGGACATGCTAAATTGCCCATAGTGTTCAGGGATGTGTAGGTTATGTGCATGTAGAGGAATGGGTCTGAGTGGGTTACTCTTCGGAGGGTTGGTGTGGACTTGTTGGGCCAAAAGGCCTTTTTCCACATAATAGGGATTCTATGAGAACTGAAAATCTCTGTTTCTCTCAGACAATATTGAGTGAAATTGAATGATTACCAGAACACAATATGAGCCCTAGAGGTATTCAGATATGGGCCTTGATGTCATCCAACTGCAGCTGGCTACAGAACATGCACTGTTGATGTCACAGATGAGCAGTGACAACATATCATCATTACTGCTAAGTTTTGAAGATGGATATTGTAGGATATAAGAGAAGAAATATAAGCAATTAAATATAAGAATTAAAATTACATTGTACATGCATCTAAATTATTCTTCATAGCTATTGTTAAGGAAGAATTTACTGAAGTAAGCAAGATAATCTAAATTTCAGAGGGACACTTGCAGTCATTTAAGACCATGAGATCATAAGATGTAAGAGCAGAAGTAGGCTATTCAACTCATCTAGTGGGTTCTACCATTCAGTGAGATCATAGCTGAACTGACCACTCTCAATTCCACTTTCCTGCCTTTGTCCCATAACCTGAGATTCCTTTACTGATTCAAAGTCCATCTACCTTAACCTTAAATAGACTTAGTGACCCATCCTCAACAGCTGTCTGTGATAAAGAATTCCTCAAGATTCACTATCCTCTGCCTTAAACGTGTGGCCTGTTATTCTGACACTATATCCCCTTGTCATGCCTTCTCCCATAAGGGCAAACAAAGTTTCTTCCTCTACCTTGTCAAATCCCATAAGCATCTTGTATATTTCCAAAGGATTGTTTCTCATTCTTCTATATTCCAATGAGTACAAGCCCAAACTACTCAGTCTCTCCTCATATGCCTGCCAGCAGCCAAGTGAACCTTCTTTGGATTGCCTCAATGACAGCATATCTTTCCTTGGATAAGAGGTCAAAATCTATCCCAACTGTGGTCTGACTAGTACCTTGCAGAGTTTTAGTGAAACCTCCTGACCTTTACATTCCACTCTCTTTGAAATATAGATCAAAATTCCATTTGCCTTCCCTATTACCAATTAACTTGGATACTTTTTTTATAATTCATGGATGAAATCTCTCTGAGCTGTAGCTCTCTGCAATATCTCTCAATTTAGATAATACTCAACCCCTTTGTTTTTCCTGCCAAAGTGTATAAGCTTACATTTCCCTAGAAATTTATTCCATCTGTCAAGTATTTGCCCACTTACTTAACCTATCCATATTCCTCTTCAGACTCTTTGTGTCATCCTCACTGTTGTCTTCCTGCTTATTTTTATGTCATCCACAAACATGTTTGTAGTATAGTCACTTGCCTTATCCAAGTCATTGATATATATTGTGACCAAAGCACTGATTTCTGTGGTACTCCACAAGTTATTGGTTCCTATCCTGAAAATGCCCTACTTGTTCCAACTCTCTGCCTCTTATTAGCTGGCCAATCCTCTGTTGTGCTAACATGCTCCCTCCAACATCATGGTCTCTTATCTTTTTAAATAGGCTAATATGTGGTACCTAATCAAATTCCTTTTTTAAAATATAATGATTTAAAAATACACTGCTTACCCTTACCTATTCTACTTGCTACCTCCTCAAAAACATTTAGCTAATTTGTCTGGCATGACTTCCCCATCATGACACTATGCTGACTCTGCTTGATCATATTATGCATTTCTAATTACTCTTTATTACATTCTTTAGAATAGATCTTAACAATTTCCCAATAACCTACATTAAGGTGACTGACCTATAGTTACCTGTTTTCTGTCTTCTTCCCTTGGTAGGTTTCCAAGCCCCTAACACTTTTCCAGAATTTAAGGATTTCTAGAAGACTACTACCAGTACATCCACTATCACTCTAGCTACTTCCTGTAGCATGCTATGCAGCATCCCTTCAGGTCCAGGGGACTTAGTCCTTTACTTTCCGAAGCACGCTTTCTCTGGTGATAGTTATCATATTTATTTCCTCTCCTCTGTTTGCTGCTTGTATACGTAGTAATTCTGGAATGCTAATTAGTGTCTTCTACTGTGAAGGCTGATGCAAAATATTTATTCAACTCATCTGCCATTTCCAGTTTGTTCATTAATATCTCCACAGCCTCATTATCTTAGGGACCGATGTTCATTTTGGCATCTCTTTTCCTTTTTAGGTATTTTAAGAAGTTTTTGCTGTCCATCTCGAAATTACTTGCAGGTTTAAAATCAAAGTTTATTTTCTCCCTTTTTTTGGTCATCATTTGTTGGTTTTTGAAATGTTCCCAATCTTCTGGCTTACCGCTAATCTCCAGCTACCGTGTTGCCAGAAGCAGGTGGCTATGTTTGGCTATCACTGCGTGTTTCTGGAATCCTGGTGAGAGGGTGATGTGGAGCAGCAGCAGGTCCAATCTTCAGGCACAGCCTTCTGGTCCTGGGAAAGATAATGCAGCTACTGGAGAGGGCTGTGTAGAGAGGTAGCTATTTGTTGGGGTGCAGTTGAACAGGGCCAGTTGCCCAAGTGGGCTTGACTTTTGAACAGTAATGACAAGATCAGCACAGTGTTTGGCATTGCTGCCTCACAGCACCAGAGAGTCAGGTTTGATTCCACCCTTGGACGAAAGTCTGTGTGGAGTTTGTATGTTCTCCCCAGGTCTGCATGGCTTTCCTCCAGGTGTTCCAGTTTCCTCCGACAGTCCCCAAATGTGCAGGTTAGGTGGATTGGCCATGCTAAATTGCCCCACTATATCTAGGGATGCACAGGCTAGGTGAATTAGACATGGGAAATGCAGAGGTACTGAGATAGGGTAGGAGGGATTGGATCTGAATGCAATGCATTTAGAGGGTCAGCGTGTATTGGATGGACCAAATGGCTTGCTTCCACACTGTAAATAACTCTATGAGAGTTTGCAAGGCAATTGACTTCAGCTTTGAACTTCCCAGATCCGTGCACACTTCTGCAGAAGTTCTTCTTTATCAGACCCAGCCTCTCTGACCCTTTCCTTTTTTCAGCTGATACATGTCACTTTATTTTAATATTTTAATACAAAAACTAGGTGTTGATATGAACCCTACAAATATTGGTATATTTTTAAAAAGAGATGGTTTTGACTCTGAGGATGATGACTTGAGTGAGCTACAGTCCCAGAGTCACTAAGGAGTCCTCCATCAGCTCATTGAGTGACCATTTCTTCTACAAATGAAGTCAGTGATTCAGTTTTTTTGGTGGATTTCCATAGCTGCCAATCCCATCAAGTCAGGACTTCTAGAACAACTTCCAGACCCAACCACCTTCCTCTTATATCCGTCTTTATTTTCCTGGATCACTGCTACAGCATGGTTCGCTTTGTGTGAGCAGGCATGGAGAGGTTTTTTTGGGCTGTAGTAATGAGGTCAGTCAGGTGGACCTCATGGAATATGAGTTGCTGATTTGGGCTGCTAATCAGAGAGCCCTGGCTGACAGAATAAGAACAGGGCATCACACATCCTGTTCACTCTGAGAGCTGGCTCTGAGGGAGCTGAGTCAGTGTCAAGGACTCTCCATGTGCAAATAAAGGGTGATGTGGTGACAGATATCAGCCTCTGTGGAATCATTTCATGAGCCATATGTAGAAAGGTTAACCATTGCCATGAAACAGTCATCCTCAGATTCATTTTGTTGATTGGAACAGCTGATCAAAGCAGGATAAAACATCATGGTTGCTCCTACTCTAGGAGGTCTAGACTCATGATAAACCTTGACATTTTGGGTTTCCATAAGCTGGCCTTTAACCAATCACTCAGCACCAGGCCCTGCTGCTTTTGGTCTCAACTTTAGATTCTCCCCACACTCCCAAGTATTTGATGAACTCTGCTTCTTCCCCTGGGCCACTCGATGAACTCCTTCCCACTGGGGTATTTGATGAACGCCAGCTGCTCACCATCCCCAATGCTCCCCAACTTCCAGGGTATTTGATGAGTCCTCGATCCTTCTGTTAAGACTTTCAACAGCTCCATTTTAAAGACTGGCTCTGTAGCTGCAAGCATTTCAGAATTATGTAGAATGTCTCTTTATGCATGCCTGATGTCAGTGCCATCTAGACGTGGCATTTACAACATTTGCAACCCCAATGAAAAGCAAAATGGAACAACATCCATTCATCAAGAACCCAAAGATATTTATAAGCTTAACCCCTGTTGAGAATGCAAGACATCAAATAAGCAAAAGTTGCCTCAGATTAAAATCTAACATCTCAGAGGTCTTCAGAACTTTTTAAAGTTGCCTATTCTTGGTCTAACTTTTTCTATAAAACAGTCTGGTCTTTTTAAACTTTATATGTGTTTGCGTATGTATCTTTGATGTTATATTTTATTATTTTTTCCAAGGTTTATTAAGTAATAAAATTCCTCTTTCTTTCACTCAAGAAAACCTTGTTGTGGGCTTCTTAATTTTTAGTAGTATTACGTTTTAGTAGAAATATGATGGGGTTACATGTTAAAAACAATTACAAACCCAACAAGGGGCAGGGGGAGGGATGAAGTTAAAAGGAAGGGAGCTGATTCGTCTCCCCCTATGCAGTTGTAAGAATATCTTCAGATTCTGCTTCAGATATTTTCATTGCAACATGTTTAAGATAAATATTAATCAAGTCTAAAGGTTTGAAGGTCAGATATTTATTCATCAATTGTGATTAAGTTTTGATGAAATTTTGCAACTTCGATTTTTTTGCTGATGACACAGAAGAGTTGGTTAACTTACACTGTAAAGCTGAAGAGTGAGGGTGCTCCTGAAGGTGCCATTCCTATCATTGATGGCTATACTTACTCCTGCCCTGTAAATCCAATTATACACGTCAATCAGTATAAAATCACAATGATAAATTGCTCTAAATTACTCCTTATCCTGACCAATCCATTTGCTATACTTCTCACATTGGAACCTGTAATAACATAACAGTGAAAATCGACGCAATTGACTAAATGGTTCAAATTCACGTATATTACTCCATTGTCAAAGTGGAAAATTGGCTGCTTTGGATCTTTTGAATCCCACAGTACATCCTCCATTTATAGAGTTGAGATGCTAAAAATGAGAACAGAAAAGGAGACATAAAATCGGAATGTGGTATATTAGCCGGGATGATGATTCCAATGAAATTTGCCATTGTTCTCTAGAGAAATGGGAGTTCAATTAAGGCTTCTGTTATTGATTATGATCTAGTGAATAAGTATGACATATTGTGAAGTTAATTCTCAGCGTAAAGTAGGATCCTGCCTAATTAGGAATTGCCCTTCCTGTCCCTTACCTGTTCACAGGTAAGTTATAGTGGAACTAGGCAAGAAAGAGATGCGACCTCCACCATCTTAACCCCCAGCAAATGGCATTCACTCTGGGCTGGAGGGTGCACAGGGAAGATGAAAATCTGCAACTTTCATTGATATATCAGAAAATATTACACACAGGACTAAGAAATACAACAGATAAAAGAGGTAACAAAAATAGAATTACATCACATGTTCTGTAAATGGTCCTGTAACTTTCTAATGATTAGACAACTTTCTCAGCTATTTTAAAACAGACTCACCTAAACAAACAAGAAAGAAAATCCTCACTTACACATCCACTCTAGTATCATTGATAATATACTCCAAAGGGTAGGAGCAGGAATACAAATACACGAGCTCCTGGTTGTACGTAATGACATTTGCTACTGGGTCATTTGTTTCTATCAAACCACTGATATTGGCAAACTGGATATTTGAAAATTCTTTAAAAGCACCCGTTCCTGGAGCATTGGTGATCTGTACATAGAAGAAAATGCATATAAATATCAAAATAAAATGATTAATGTTTGAAAGATAATCAAGACTGAAACATATTCTTAGGCAGTGGTATTCATAACACTGGTCTTTTGACCAGTTCCTATCTATTCTCTGAAAACTTTGCTGCTATTTTTTATTACGGACACTCCCAGACAGTTACCCAGATGATGCTAGCAACTTCTCTGCGATTCAGTGTTCAAAGCACTGTAAAATAGTTATTGGGAGAACATTTGACCCATTGAGAACAACAGCACAATCCATTTGGTATTGCATATAAATTGTTACTTAAATATTTCTATTAATGTGTCTATGTGTCCATTTTGTGTGAAGAAGTCTTTCTTGTTTCCAATCATAAAGTTACAGATTACTAGTTTCAAAATGTGCCCTTTGTCATTCTGTGGAGACTAATTTAAAGCTATTATTCTGTATTAATACTTTCCCTATAATTAATTGTCTTATTTGCCTCTAATGAAATCACTTCTGTGACATGTCTTTTTCAACTTGAAACTCCAAGTACCTCCAATCTTTCTTCATCCCAAATTTCCCTAACAGTGGAGATAAGCTTTGAAACTCCTCTCTATATTGCTAGCAGTGTGGGAAAAAAATCTTGTCTCTGGGCAGAGACGGATACAATACTCAAGATGTGGTCCAAACAGAGTAACATATAATTTGAACATAACTTGAGTTGACTCATATTCAGTTTACTTATTGCTATTTATCAAGGATTATTTGTGTTTAATTGTAAGTCTGCTTTATCCAGAGCTATTCCAGCACCATACATTGAAGAATTCTCATTATGTGTCTGTAGTATTTTACACTTTGCTTTTGCTATTGTTATGCCCTTTCACGTTGCTTTTTTGGCTCACCACATAATGTTGGTTCTACTTCCATTGATTCTACTGTCCATGTGAGTTCTTAATGGGGTCTATCAGATTGTATTGACTGTAACAAGTGGCCCAGGTAGATCTCATAAAATATGAGTATCCTGACTAGGGTTGTTAAACCGGTCCAATCAGGGAGTCCAGGCTGATGGATATCAATAGGAGTGTCAGGTGTTCTGCTCACTTTGGGATCTAGCTCTGAACGAGTCTTGTATTATGCACGTGTAAACAAAGGGTCACTTGGTGACAGGAGTGGAGCTCTCGTGGAGTTATTTCAGACATAACCTTAGATCTACCTTTTTTTGTCAATGTTCAGCATTTATGTGCCTGGATGCCTTTCAAACTTTTAGTACAATCACATTCGCCACATTAGCCTATTAAATGGTTCGGCCGCATTTAGAATACTGTGTACAGTTCTGGTCGCCACATTACCAAAAGGATGTGGAGGCTTTGGAGAGGGTGCAGAGAAGGTTTTCGAGGATGTTGCCTGGTGTGGAAGGTGCTAGCTATGAAGGGAGGTTGAGTAGGTTACGTTTATTTTCATTTGGAAAAAGGAGATTGAGGGGGGACCTGATTGACATTTACAAAATCATGAAGGGTATAGACAGGGTGGATAGAGACAAGCTTTTTCCCAGGATGAAGGATTCAATAACAAGAGGTCACGCTTTAAAGGTGAGAGGTGGAAAGTTTAAGGGCGATACATGCGGCAAGTAATTCACACAGAGGGTGGTGGGTGTTTGGAATACATTGCCAGCAGAGGTGGTAGAGGCAGGCATGGCAGATGCATCTGGATAAATACATGAATAGGTGGGGAGTTGAGAGATACAGATGCTTAGGAATTGACTGACAGGTTTAGACAGTACATTTGAATGGGCTCAGGCTTGGAGGGCCAAAGGGCTGTAAATTTTCTTTGTTCTTTGTAAATGTGATATTCTCTGTTGATATTGCTGTCCAACTAAAAGCCAAAGCAATCCAGAGTACTGTCAAAGAGCAGAATCATTGTAGATTCCATTAAGCAAGTGGATTGAACCTGTTTGAATTGTTCTTCTTACGGCTTTTAGTTATAGATTCTGTACAAGTAAGAAACTGCTTCGACTCCACATGACAGTCACTCACAATAATATGATTGAAATAAGAACCTTAATGTTTGGAAAAAACAGGAACTAAATTGCGTAACTAATTACTTCATGATTTAGAATATCACAATAATTTCAGCAAATGACCCTTGAGCTAATCATTTGTTGAGACCATGGTCTTCAATAGAATTGTGATGACGTTGCTCTTGGGAGGGAAGAATGAGCACAACACAATTATGTAAATGAGTCAAGGTACGGTCTCACTTCTTACTAGATAATCACAATGTATTTCTCAATCAATATCAGTTTTTTTTCTGGAATTTCATGAAGTGAGTCATTATGCATCAAATTTAATTTCAGTATGTTTGCACTAAATAACAACATGCATTGTCAACTTGATCAAAATATGAAATTCCTTCAGGTAGCAACGCTTGACATACCACCAGCTTGTTTCCACAGAAAGTAGAGTTGACGTCACTGATGGGAAATGTAAACGTGAGAACAGGAGGAGAAACGGATGCCTCAACTGTTCCCTGACATTTGGGGTCACTGAATTGACGGTTTAAAGCCACGAGGCTCTCATTGTAGCCAGCAAAGTAAATTGGGCACAAAAAGATGGATAGTTCCACATTTTGGGTTCCGCAGGTCACTTTGATGTCATTGTTATCTGTCAAGAAAAATGATATAGCTTATTCCATCATGATTGAAAATGTTGCAATATTTCACTGACCCTAAATATTATTATTTCTGGTATTATGGCCTGCATGCATTGGTTACAATGGATTTTAACTCAGAGCAGGTTTCTTCCAGGGTGCCAAACTCATCAGATATCATCAGTTTGAGATCTGATCTATGTTAACACTTGGCACCATTTGCCTCTTATTGGTTAACTGTTATCCCAAAAGGAATGGCACCTCAGATTGAGAGCTGGCCATATTTGAATAGATTAAAATAATACAACCTTTAAGCTGTGTATCAGCATCAAAGAAGTTATAGGGTCTTTTGGGTTTTTTTATATTCTTTTATGGGTGCTGCTGCAAGACCAGCCAGCACTTGTCATCCATCCTAGTTGTCTTCACAAATGACTTACTATTTCAGACAGCAGTTAAGAGTCAACCAGTTAGTCTGGAGTCATGTGTAGGCCAGTCCAGGTAAGGATGACTGATTTCCTTCCCTGAAGGACACAACCAGATGGACTTTTAAGACAATAGTTGATAGTTTCTTGGTTACCATTCCTAGGAATAGCTTTCAACTTGATTTTTTACTTTACTATTTGTAATTAAATTTCAATACGAAGGATAAACTTAGACTTTCCCATTAAGTCCCAGCAGGTCCTTCCTGGCTGTATTGAAAAGGCACTCAGGTATCAAAGCAGATCTTGTTAAGATGGGAGCAGCAAGAAAAGTGTGCTACCTCTTTGTACATCTATTTTAACTGTGTGACAAACAATTTTCATATAAAGTTTGCTGATGCTGGAAATCTGAAACAAAAACAGAAATTGCTGGAGAAATTTGAAGGGTCACTGGACTTGAGAGGTTTACTCTGCTTTCTATCCAGAAATATTGGCAGATCTGCTGTGTTTCTCCAGCAATTTCTGTTTTTGTTTCAAATTTCTATATGCAGATTTGGCTAACATTTTCCCTTTGTTTTCTATTGTTTTAGCAGAAATATTATTCAACACGTGTTGACGAAACAAATTAAGATCAGAATTAGAACAATGAACAGTGGAGTGTGAGATGAACATTTTGAGTTGCTTGACACAGCTAATGCTTAAAATATTATAAGTATTTATAATAACAACATAGATTTACATTTGAAAAGAAAACCTTATTAATATTTTGATGTTGCTTCTTCCCAACTTCTAACTTAAACTTTGGTGAAAGAATAGTTGAATATCTGGAAAAGTCAGTGTTTTTTAAATTCTTTTCACTAAATCCACAATGGGAGATTTAGAAAAAAACTCCTTTGAAATCTTTGCTGCCTTGTAATTTTATACCAGATGTTTATCAAAATCTCAACATTCTTCCAAAATGGTGATCTTGTGTCATTGCATTCCTAATCATTTTAACTAAACTACTCAACATCAAGTTGATAGTAATCAATTATTCATAATGAGTAAGCAGTATCTATGTGTAGTTGAGGGCTAAGAGTGAAACTGTTTGGTGGATTGTACAAGCCTGAATACCTGACAATGCTTATTTGAGTACTCAGGCCAGCAATTTAGTTACTTTTGTCTTATGTGTTGATTTATTTGTGTAACACTCAAAGCCAATTACTTAATCACTTCCTAAATTCAGATCCTACCAGTACAAACAACGTCATTTGTAAAGCTTGTGTTCATCATTTTCTTGATTTTTCTGTGCTTCTCTCTTGAAGATGTAAATTCTTTCTGATATACAATTCTACAGATACTGATGAGCTTTTGATATTGCCCAGAAATTGCCATCGTTTATATTGGGTCTGGATGTCACCGATTCTTGCAATAGCATCATACTGAAGGCTTATTCTGATCACACACAAAACTATTCAGCATAGATTATCAATGGTTAATTTTAGAGCCTAGGATTGCTAGCTAAAGCCAATTGTAGCACTTAGCTGCATTCAAAATGTGTGAAACACAATTATTATTTAATTAGATTAGCACTAAGGTTAAAAATCTAAGCCACATGAAAGAATTTCTCACACAACATGGCAAGAATTATCTCAATTCCCTGGTGAGAAAAATGCTTGCACTGATTATGCTTCTTCATTGATATTTTATAATTGTAGGATTATAAATCTCTCACTAATTTGAGATTACCTGGAAGCCGATAAGTTGAACCACAATCTTGGTCATGAATGAAAATGCTGTTTTGAGAACTGATCCCTTTGATAATTGTAATGGCAATCAGTGAAAAGATGGGGGACAGCATCTCCTCTGTTTATCAGTCAGATAACTGGAAACAACAAAACATATATATCCTGAAACACTGGCTACATCTCATCGAAATAAATCATATATATTTTTCATCTTTCCAGATCTTTCTCCACTTCTCAAATCATTCTAATATTTCCCACAAAGTAATATTGCTGCTTTTTATTTAGGTCTTTCCATCCAATTTGCGGTAAGCAACATAATTACATCCAATTTCACAATTTCTTGACTTCATTTTTGAAGTCTAATTAAGTATATGAAGCATGACATTCCCATAGACACCTGAGAATCTTTGGTCCAAGATCCTCCAAAATGGAGGAGGAGAATCTGCGAAGGCATGGATCAACTCGAGAATTGCCATCAGGATAATATAGAAGTCAGGTAAAAACAGCGAAAAGAGAGCCCTGCCACATCAAGACACCACCACCACCCCCCCTCCCCACCCCTTCCCTTGACCCCCACCTGCCCCAACTGTAACAGCTTGTAATAGCCGCATCAGCCTGTACAGCTGCCTATGTACTCACCCCGAGACTGGAAGAGAATCATTTTCATCTGAGAGGTAGCACCAATGATGATATATCTTATGTCAAAGTTACTGCTATTTACCCTCTCTCATCTGTCTTAATTTTTATAACCAAATTATAACCATAATTGTGCTATACATTATTTTTGTTTGAATTACCAACCAATTTTAAGGATCAAGGCACAGTTTGCAAAACACCACCACCTTTAAGAAGAGGTGGATTGAAGACAAAGTAAGTCAAGAACTACTAATTGACTGACAGCAGGATAAACCTTTAGAGCTTTACTTTTATTAACATAGAATAATAGGTACAATATTCCTTTTGGATTCAGCAGTGATGCCACATAGCCAAAGGTAAGTTATGAAATTATCAAGAACTGCCTACAGTTTTCTTGCTCAGTTTATTCTTTAAAATCTTTGATTTAAACTTGTTTCATTTTGACTGTTCTGGATGAAGGGCTTATGCCCAAAACATTGATTGTCCTGCTCCTTGGAATGCTGAGCTTTTACAGCACCTCGCTTTTTGATTCGGACTCTCCAGCACCTGCTGTCCTCACTTTCTCCATAGGCATAAACAGATACATTCCTCTTTCACCTTGATGTTTCGGCTCTAATCAGTATGGCATGTTGACAAAGAAAGAGGGAATAACCTGTTGCTGTCTCTAAATATCATTTCTAATATTGCTCGTTCTGCCCTGCTATGATTAATACTGTATTCTATCCCGTGAAAGCAAAGTGGATGGGTTGAGCCCAGGACCCAGTTTATCCCCAACCCATCTCATAGAGTCATAGAGATGTACAGCATGGAAACAGACCCTTTGGTCCAACCTGTCCATGCCGAACAGATATCCCAACCAAATCTAGTCCCATCTGCCAACACCTGGCCCATACTCTTTTTATTCATATACCCATCCAAATGCCTCTTAAATGTTGCAATTGTAACCAGCCTCCACCACTTCCTCTGGCAGCTCATTCCATACACGTACCACCCTCTGTGTGAAAAAGTCACCCTTTAGATGTCTTTTATATCTTTCCCCTCTCACCCTAAACCTATGCCCTCTAGTTCTGGACTCCCCAGCCCTGGGAAAAGACTTTGCCTATTTACCCTATCCATGCCCCTCATAATCTCTATAAGGCCACCCCTCAGCCTCCGATGCTCAAGGGATAACAGCCCCAGCCTGTTCAGCCTCTCCCTATAGCTCAAATCCTCCAGCCCTGGCTATATCCTTGTAAACCTTTTCTGAACCCTTTCAAGTTTCACAACTTCTTTCCGATAGGAAGGAGACCAGAATTGCATGCAATATTCCAACAGTGGCCTAACCAATGTCCTGTGCCACCATTTTATTGGAATGCCATGTGGAAGATGATGTTAAATCTACAGGCTAGGTTAGTGGAGGACCCAAGTGAGGGAAAATAAGTTCCTGATTGTAGGAGTCTCTTCTGCTTCCAGATAGGCTTTATTCAATAATCCATGCTTCAGTATCAGTGAGGATTACAACATCTCTTCAAGATCATGTCACTTCTTTAAATGTTGCAGTTGGCTGTTTTGCTGTAGCATGAGCATTATTTGTAGCTCAGTACTGGAGTGCTCACCTTTGGTTGACAGAAATTCTGCTAGTAACTTACAATATTCAGTGATGACTGATGCACAAAAATGGACTGGAGGAACAGGTCAAATTCACTGCTACTGTGGGTCAAAGAAAATAATTCAGCCAATTATTTCAGAAAATTCTCTTTACATGAGATTTTTCTTGATCGAGGATGGAATGCATAATTCTCAGTCAAAACCTACTTGCTGCCATTTTAATAATAAAACAGTTATTGAAATGCCAACAAGCGGTGCTAGTTTAAATAATTTATGACATATTGAAAAAATTCCAATCAATTGTGATAAATATTATTAATAAATATTATGCAAACTATGTCCTTGAGTTTAATTCAATTTGTGTATCTCCAAAGTAATATTGCTTTATATGGATAATTCATTGAAAATTCAGACATCAGTAAATTGTATAACTGCCGATTTTTAGCCAGACATTCGCTAGCTCATACAATATCCCTACAATGCAGAAGGAGGCCATTCAGCCCACTGAATTGGTATGACCCTCCGAAGAGCATCCCACCCAGACCTCCATCCCTTCCCAGCCCCACATTTGCCATGGCTAATTCACCTAGCCGACACATCCCTGGACATTATGGGTGAATTTAACATGGCCATTCCACGTAACCTGTCCATCTTTGGACTGTTGGAGAAAACTAGAGTACCTGTTGGAAACCCATGTAAGCACAGAGAGAATGTGCAAACATACGGTCAGCCAAGACTGAAATTGAACTCGAGTCCCTGTGCTGTGAGGCAGCAATGCTAACCACTGTGCTACCTTGCTGCCCTCTAATACATTGGGAGAAGTAACAGAAACATAATAAACATCCAACATCTGTAAAATCTGACTAGCTTGAATTTGGTGCTAATTTGTTTTTGTAGCCAATTACCTTTTTCTCTCTCTGCCTCATTTTCAAAAAATGTTGGCTCATTGTTTTGTGGGTCTTGACAGTTCATTCAAGTGCTTATGTTAGACAGATGATTTCAGATAATGAGACTTAACAGGCTTATGCACAGTGGTGATCACCAAAGCTGAACTTAATTCTGATCTCACTTGATGTTAACACTCACGTATCTTTCCAGTCCCTGCTTAGCAATTAAACACAGCATCCTGGCTCACTAGTCTTTCTCACAAGAGCAAGGCTCTGAAGTCTAATATAACAGTCCACAGTCCTCAACTGAGATCAGAAAATGTGGCACAGAAAACACATGTTGAATTATGGCTCTTCCTGCAGGGCATTTACTCCTTGGTATGTTTCCTAAATTTCCTTCTGAAGGTATTTCCTGCTCCTTTGGATGCCGTTCAATAACCCCCTCTGGGTATCTCGTCCAAGATCCAATCTTCATTTGAGTTGAAATAATGAATGTCTTGGTGTTAGTTGACTGCATCCTTTCTCCATGCCTAAATGTGTATTCATCAGCTAGCATTCCAGAACAAGGAACTTTCCCCAGAAGACTCCTTCCAAATCCTGTGTAGGGAAGTCAATTCTAACACTCTTCCGCCATCCTACTTGAGATCAGTTAACCTAGTATTAATTTGGAGTCCACCGTGGGACCATAATTATCTGGAGTGGTTCTGCAGCACAATACATAAATTCACTGATTTATTCTAATGAATTGCAGAAATTAAAAACATTTAAATATCAACAAATTTACGAGTTTTCTTTGATTGTTTTTGTTTAATTCCTACATTTCCAATGAAAATTACTTTAAAACTATTTTCAATCCAAAGTTCAAATTAACCTGGAAATTTGTACAATGAACAGTGAAACTAGAACTAAGCTGAGGGAAACTTCAAAGTTAATCCAGAATTGCAACATGTTATACATTAATTCCCCTGTTTAAAAAGTTGAACATTCTTCTCAGATACTCTGCACTCTGAAGCATATAGCACCTGTCATTTTGTATTATAATCTTAATACATATTGTTCTGTATGTTTAACTCAATCTTTCAACATATTGATTCTAAATAAATGAACAAATAGTTATAATGTGTATAGATTTTAAATAAGTGCATAAAATGTGGTGTGTGTAATACATCTCAATAAATAGATATATATTTGGACATGCCAATAGGTATTTTGAGTATATAATCTGCTTAATGAATAAATCAATAGTTAATATTAATATAAAACATACCAGTGTGAGACAATCCAGAATATACCAGTGGTGATACACAGCCTCTTCGACAGTGTAACTGAACTGACTTATAGGTATTTTCATCTTTCTATATCTCTTGCACTTTTATAGCACTTTTCCTGGAGCAGATTGGATAGACTGGGTGTCACATGTGGGATGCGTGTCCAATGCAAATTTTAAAATAAAAAAATTATTCTCTTTGTTATAGGTCACAAACTCGCCTGAGGCAAAACTTTAAAACTAAATAATGGACTTGTCTCCTCACACAGGTATAGTGTTCTCAGCTATTGTGATACAAGCTGAAAGCCAAACTATTTGTTCCATTTGCAAATCAATTGACCTCTTTTTCATTATTTTTCTGTCTGTATTTAATAACCTTTGACCATACAGCCGGTGATTCCAATTTTAGTTTGGTGAGTCTCATTCTAAGGGAATTTGAAAATTGAAACATAAAGTATGATTTCAATAACTTTCAAACTTGCTAAAACCCAACGTTTTGTTTATTCTTTCATGGGTTTTAGGTATCATTGGTGAGAACAGCATTTGTTGCTCATTCCTAAATATGCTGGAACTGAATGGTTTGCTGGATCTTTTCAGAAGGAAATTAAGAGGAAACCACGTTGCTGGTTATTAGCCCAGTGACACTGCCACTATGCCATCATTTACTCTATACCATCAGTTCTTCTATAATGCGATGGTTGGGTTCTTGTGCAACCCTGTGTTATAGAAAAATTGAGCTTTGGAAACAGCACTTAAAGTGGGGGCAAGATAATCCTGTTACAGTTAACATACTTTTTAAATGTTCACACTGTAGAAACAACATTCCCAATTTGTCAATCATGCTACAGCAAATTTGTGTTGATGAAATGCTTGTTATTGCATAATGACCTGTTTATGATATGGCTGGAATAAATGAATATTTTGTTCTTCCAGCTGTTATGTGATAAAGCCTAGTCAGAATAGCCCAAGAAAAAATAATGAGGTGTGTATTATAGGCCTGAAAATGGTGTTCTGTTCTGAGTCTTGCTCATAGCACCAAACAACCTTAATCCTAGTGGCAGAACTCACAGATCAACCTTCTGCTTATGATTCATGCATGAATCTCAGCAGTGAATTGATGGACGAATGCTTAATGGAAAAATATTAATAAATGCTGCATTGCAATGGCAAAGCAAAAATGAGAATGAATATTACCCATCATCATTTCCTTAAGGGCAAATAGAAATAGATAATAAATACTGTCTTGCCAAATCATATTCAATACTTTAGAATATATTTGAAGAAATTTCAAATGGGGTTATGCTCACTTGAACCCTCCTTTCCTTTCTCTTCAACACCGGAATGGAGGCATGGGAGGTTGGCTGATCAGAGGATCACAACGAGCGGGAAGATAATGATGGGGATGGGGAGTATGAAGAAAAATATAGTTTATTATGGCTTCAAGTGATGATGACCGTATTCAAATTGTAATGTGGAGAACATTGAGGATATGACTATGCAATAACCTAGAGCAAGATTCTGCTGCCAAAATATGCTCCATCTTTTGTATGAACCACAAACTAACTCAAATAATTCCACATTGACAGGAATTAGATAATGTACTGAGAAAGTAAGACTGCGTGACTCTCAGGACACAAGGGCGCTGGAGGACCAGGAATGACTGGGTGAGGGTATGTCACCTCGCAAATAGAAACTGAGGAGAAGATAGTGATGAGCTTTCCTCCTGACAACTGAATAACTTGCTTTCTTTTGTTTCAAAAAACAGTTAAGGCTCAACCACCTTGCTGTGTAATTAGAGACTCTCGATTAGAATTTCTTCCTGAAAAAGCATTAATGAACTAGATGGATTTCTATAACAATCTAGTAGTTACATGGTATCAGTTTTTTGTTCACAGATTATTAATTAGTTGAATTTAAATTCCTTAGGTGCCATTGAGAACTTTGAATATATCTCCAGCTCTTTAGTTCAGGCCTCTGGAATACCAGTCCAGTAACATAACCACATTGTACTATCTTTTGGGTAATTGCCTTTAATGAACACTCAAGGAATGTTGTACTACGTGCAAGTTCTGAGTTCGATGTCTGAGGCTACGTGACAACTGAATTTCGAGTCTGGAATCCACAGTATTCACTTGTGAAATATCAAGGAAAGTTTCTGATTTATTGCAGGAATCAATTCAATCTCTAGTAATTGTCTTGGAATCTGCATCAAACATGCCCATAAATGCTAGACCCATTGTTGTTCCAAGCCTTGGAAGCAAACCACACATTTGAAAGTCTCTTCTGTTGTTATTTGATCGGTTACCTAAAGAGCAGAAGGAATCTAGAATGTTGGTTTTCTTCAGATCTCCAGTAGCTTTACATCATTGCGACTGAGGCATAAGCATCATGTCATCACCTTGAATGTGGCTACTCCTACACAGATATAGGTGAGAATTACATAGGCACTACAATCCAGAAGATGTGAGCCAAGGACATCTGATTTACCTGAACAGACAAATGAGAAGGTTGTCTTCATATCCTGTGGTGAGTACAATGTAGAATTTGCCTGAAGAGAGCACAAAAGTGGGGTTTGCACATTTCGATATCCTTGGATGACTTCTTTAATGTCCTTGTCAAAAGTATATTTATTCCAGTGAACCATTATCCTGGGCATTGTGAAATTGTCTTATAGTTCTTAATGCCCTATTGCGCTTTAGGAATTCAATGGGTGTAGGCTCAATCAATGTGACAGGTCAAAGTGTAAAGAGTGGAATTGGGACTAGAAGGAGGAGTAGTAAGCATCTAATTCCTCTCAACATGAAAGTATCTGAGCTAGTTCATTGATCATTTTTTGGAAGACAAATATGGAGCAGTGTTTTGTTTCCAGATTCTTGCATGTCCTCAATGATTTCTTTCTCCTCATTACAATCTTGATCACTGTTATTTGAATCCATAATAAAGTACATCTTTCCCTCCATTCCTGAGACCTATCATCTTCATATTCTTCATGATCATCTGATCAGGCAACCTCTCATGTTTCCACGTGTTGTTAAGTGGGAAACAAATGAGGGCTCAAGTGGCATTCAAGATTTGAATGTCGGAGTGAATTCTTGTGGTCAGTAGTGCTGCCACATGACTCCAGGTGCCAGAATACAGTACAGCACGTGATTAAGCACTGCTCACAACCAATGACAGTTTGCAATAGAAGGCAAGACAAGGCAAGTGATTGTAGTGAGGTCAGCTGGGGGACCCTGTATGAGTTCCCTGTTTGGGGCTGTTCATCGGGTCCAATCAGGGAGCCCTGGCTAGCAGATATAAACAGGAGTGTGAGGGGTTCTGTTCATTCTGAGAGATGACTCTGAGGGAAGTGGACCAGTGTCAAGGACTCTCCGCGTGACTTGGTGATGGGATATCAGCCTCTGTGGAGTTATTTCAGTACACTTGACAGTCAGGTCAATCTGCCTGATTGAGGGTATCCTCGGCTTCATCATGACACAACTGCAAATAACTTAGAATACAGCTCTGCATTTCAATGGTGCACTTTTGAGTGCACTAGTACCCCTCAGTGTAATGCTTCTGACTGGTCACTTTGTGCATAGGGATAGATACCCAAATCATGCATCAGATCAGAATGTGTCTCAGGGCTGTTTACTTGCTTTCTTAATGTTCCTTCACTTAGTACCAACTTGGATGCTCACAACATTTCTCTCTTATCTTTATCTTTTTGTACTTTGTGGCCCCATTCAAATATTACAGGCAAATAGCATTCGTGTCTTGCCTTGCCTTCTATTGCAAACTATCATTGGTTGTGAGCAGTGCTTAATCACATTGATGCTTATGTTTTAAACCACCTTGGATTCATATTCTGCTATAAGTAGTATCCAAACATTGCCTTCTACACATTTGGAACATTGCCACTAACACATTATTGGCCCCTAAAGTATACATTGATGGATCATATAATGATACTAAGTTTTCTTTCTCTTTTTTTTGCCAATGTGTCAATCACTGTCCACTAGATTAGATTTCCTATAGTGTGGAAACAGGCCCTTCAGCCCAACAAGTCCACACTGACCATCCAAAGAGCAACCCACGCAGACCCATTCCCCTACATTTACCCCTGACTCATGCATCTAACACTACAGGCAATTTATCATGGCTAATTCACCTAACCTGCACATCATTGTGACTGTGGGAAGAAACCAGAGCACCCAGAGGAAACCCATGCAAACACAGGGAGAACATGCAAATTCAACACAGACAGTTGCCCAAGGCAGGAATTGAACCTGGGTCCCTGGCGCTGTGAGGCAGCAGTGCTAACCACTGATCCACCGTGCTGCCCCACAGAAAGTTAAACTCTTTCTATTTTACTTCACCATTTTCTGTCAAATTCAAACTATAGCATTGGTCAGCAATGTATTTGGCAAATATACTGAATGTGCTTCACCAAAATGGTCATGTCTCAAAATCTAAAGGGAGTAGTCCTCAGTCAAGTGGTTGAGACAGTCTTTTGTCAGGAGCACCATTAATCAAGGATAGTGTCTGGTTTCAGTGCAATTGCTCACTTTGATCAATCATGATCAGGGATTCTCTATCATTACAGTCTGGGATGAGGATCACAATCAGTCCTGGAGGGACAGTATAACCAGTCAGGGTATTAGTGAGGAGTTGCACAGAGATTAGTCAGGGATTGGGTAACCATCAGTCAGAGCTGTCCTTCCAGGCTGGTCCAGGAGTGGGCTATGGTCAGTCCCAGCAGTCTGTTCATCGGATGTCAAGGCTGGTTATCAAGGATAAGTTGGGGAAGTCATTTGTGGGGATTGCAGGCACCATGCTGAGATGCAGGGGGGATAATTGTGGCAGAGGGCATTGCAATATATAAGGTGGGAGACAATAGTGCATTAGAGGACATGAGTAATTATGGGAGAGGTTTATTTGATGGTCAGCGCCATCCAGGCGTTGACAGGGAGACAGTGCAGTTTGATGATTAACATGATCTTGCAGCTTGCCCTGGGCTCAGGGAGAAATGAAGGGAAACTAAGACTGAAATGGAAGATTTGGATGGGAAGGCATTCAAACTCAGAACCGATGAGAGTGACAGCAATGAAGAAAGGAACATGAGGTTTGGAAATCTCCTTGATTACCAGGCTGATCCTGTGAAATGTGATCTGCGTGCCTTCTACACTCATACAAACTGCAAATTCTCAATGCATATAATGAATGGCTGCCAGCACACCCAGAGTAAGTGGAGGAATAAGTCTACCTTTCTGTCTGAGATATGCGCTCTACCCATGAGTGATGAGAAGTCCTTCAATGAATAATTATGTTACACTGTACAGGTGTCATAGGTATTCATAGGTATCAAGAACATACAGCATAGAACAGTACTGCACAGGAGCAGGCGTTTCAGCAACATGTCTGTGCTGATCACGATGCCAACGTAACCATATCTCATCTGCCTGCACATGGTCCATATTCTTAAGTCCTGGTTTGTTCATGTGTCTGTCTAAATGCTTCTTAAATATTGATATCATATCTCCCTCTACCACCTCCCCAGCACTCTATTCCAAGTACATGCTGTGGAAAGACTTGCCTTGTATATGACCTTTAAACTTGCTCCTTCTCACTTTAAACTTATGCCTCATAACATCTGACAGTTCCACTCTGATTATCTACCTTATTCAGGCCTTCTATAATTTTATGTACTTCTGTCAGCCTCCAATGCTCTAATGAAAACAATTGAAGTTTGTCCTAACTCTCATTGTGGCTAATACATTCCAGTCCAGGTAACATCTTGGTAAACTTCTTTACCAAGAACTGCACACAATATTTCCAATGTGGCCGAAATAAAGTCTTAAGTAACCGCAACATGACTTGTTAATGTTTCTTCTCAATGCCTCACTAATGAAGGCAAGTATACCATATGCCTTCTTTACCACCTTATGCACTTGTGGTGCCACTTCAGTGACCCATGAACTTGCATCACAAGATCCCTTTGTATATCAATGCTCCTATAGGTCCTGTCATTCACAGCACACCTTTTTCTTGCATTTACCTCTCAAAATGCATAACCTCACACTTGTCTGGATGAAACTTTATCTGCCATTTCTCTGACTAACTTTCCAACTGATCCATATACTGCTGTATCCTTTGACAATCTTCCCCATGATCCACAACTCCATCAATTTTTGTCTCATCTGCAAACTTACTAACAGGCCCCTACATTTTCATCTAAATCATTGATATGTATTATAAATATTATGCACTACAGAGGTCCCAGCACTGACTCTTGTGGAATCCCACTGGGCATAGACATCCCGTCAGAAAAACACCCTTCTACAACCACATTCTGTCTTCTATGATCAAGCCAATTTTGTATCAAACTTACCAACTGAAAGTGGATCCCATGCGACTTAAACTTCTGGACCTGCTTATCATGAGCGATCTTGTCAATTGCTTTAGTAAAGTTCATGTAGACAACATCTACTGCTTTTCATCATTTCCTCAAAAAGCTCAACCAAATTCGTGAGACAGGACCTCCCCAACATAAAGCCATGTTGACTATTCTTCATAAGTCAATTCTTTTCCAAATGTGAGTGAATCCTGTCCCTAAGAATCTTCTCCAATAAATTTCCTACCACTAACGTAAGGCTCACCTGCTTATTATCCCTGCTGCCCTTCTCAAACAAAAGAACAATATTGGCTACTTTCCAGTCTTCTGGGACCTGACCTGTGACTAAAGAGGACAAAAAGATCTCTATCAAGGCCCCAACAATCCATTTCCTTGCCTCCCACAGTATTCTGAAAGAGATCCCATCTGACCCTGGAGACATATCTACCTTAATGTCTTTCAAGACACACAACACCTACTCCTTTTGAATGTTGACATGCCCTAGAATATCAGCATACCCCTCCCTAATCATACCATCATTCATGTCCTTCTTCTTAGTGCATATCAACATGATGTACTTATTAAGGACTTCACCCATTTTCTCTGGCTCCACACATAAATTTCTTCCTTTGTTCTTGAGTGGACCTGCCCTTTTCCCTCACTATCCTCTTGCTCCTCATATATGTATAAGATGCCTTGGGATTCTCCTTAATCCTACTTGTCAAGGACATCTCCTGGCTCCTTTTAGCTTTCTGAATTTCTTGTTTAAGTTCTATCCTGCTTCATTTAAATTCCTCAAAGGCTTTGCCTGATTTCAGTTTCCTGAGTCCGACATATGCTTCCTTTTTCCTTTTTGACTAATATTTCATTAACTCTTGCCATCCAGGATTCTTGGATCTTGCCATCCTTATTATTTATCCTCACAGGAATGTGCTGGTCCTACCCTCTGATCAAACAGCCTTTAAAAGACTCCCACATGTCAGATGTGAATTTAACATCAAACAGCCTCTCGCAATCTAATTTTTCCAGTTTCTGCTTAAAGCTGTTGTAATTAGCTGCCCCTTACTTTTACCTGAGGACTAGTCTTATCCTGATACATAACTACCTTAAAACTTTTGAAAATATGATTGCGGTTCTGAAAATGCTCCTCCACGGAAATTTTGATTGCATAGCCAGGCTCATTCTCCAACATAAGCTCTCATACAGTCCCTCCCAGTTGCACTGTTGATATATTGTTTTCAAGCAACGCTCCTGGATGCGCCAAACAAAGTGTGTCCCATCTAAGCTCCTAGAACTAAGGGAGACCCAATCAATACTGGGAATGTTAAAATCACCCATGACAACAACCTGGTTGTTTTTAATCCACCTCCATGATCTGCTTCCATATCTATTCCTCTATCTCCCACTGGCTTTTGGAGGCTACAGTTCAAGTCCATTAAAGTGATTGCACATTTGTTTTTCCTGAGTTCTCCCCATTTGACCTCACTGATGTCCTTTTTTAGTGTAGCTGTGACATTGTCTTTATTCAGTAATGCAACTCCCCCATCCCTTTTAAATCCCTCTCTATTATGCCTGAAACATCTGAACCCTGGAACATTGAACTCCAGTCCGGCCCTTCTCTTAACCAAGTTTCTGTAATGGCTATCACATTGTAGTCCCATGTACTTATATAGGCTTTAAATTCATCTGCCTTATCTGTTATTACCCTTGCAGGAAAAACAAAGGTGTCGTTCCAAAATGTTGCACCTCATGTTTATCTAAATCAAATTCCATTTGCCACTCCTCAGCCCATCAGCTCATCTGATCAAAATCACGTTGTATTCTGAGGTAACCTCCTTTGTTGTCCACTACACTTCAAATTTTAGTGTCATCAGCAAATTTACTAACTATACGTTCTGCGTTCACACCCGAAGCATTTATATAAATGACAGAAAGCAGTGGACCCAGCACCGATCTTTGGGGCACACCACTGGTCACAAGCCTCAGGTGTGAAAAGTAACCCTCCACCACCACCCTCAGTCTGCTACCTTTCACCAAGTTCTGTATCCCAATGGCTAGCTCTCTCTGTATTCCATGTGAGTTCCAAGTGATATACTCAGTTTTCTTGGCTACTAATCCAATAAGCTGAAAATCTGTTACTGGAAAAGCGCAGCAGGTCAGGCAGCATCCAAGGAGCAGGAGAATCGACGTTTCGGGCATGAGCCCTTCTTCAGGAATGAGGAGATTGTGCCAAGCAGGCTAAGATAAAAGGTAGGGAGGAGAGATTTGTGGGAGGGGCGTTGGAAATGCACTAGATGGAAGGAGGTAAGGGAAGGGTGATAGGCCGGAATGGGGTGGTGGTGGAGAGGTCAGGAAGAAAATTGCAGGTTAGAAAGGTGGTGCTGAGCTTGAGAGTTGGGACTAAGACAAGGTGGGGGGAGGGGAAATGAGGAAACTAGAGAAATCTGAGTTCATCCTGGTTGGAGGGTTCCTAGGTGGAAGATGAGGCGCTCTTCCTCCAGCCGTTGTGTTGCTATAGTCTGGCGATGAAGGAGTCCAAGGACCTGCATGTCCTTGGTGGAGTGGGAGAGGGAGTTGAGCCACGGGTGGTTGGATTGGTTGATCTGGGTGTCCCAGAGGTGCTCTCTGAAACGTTCCGCAAGTAGGCGGCCTGTCTCCTCAATATAGAGAAGGCCACATCTGGTGCAGCGGATGCAGTAAATGATGTGTATGGAGGTGCAGGTGAATTTGTGGCAGATATGGAAGGATCCCTTGGGGCCTTGGAGGGAAGTAAGGGGGGGAGGTGTGGGCGCAAGTTTTGCATTTCTTGCGGTTGCAGAGTGGAGGTTGGGTTGGTGGGGGATGTGGACCTGACGAGGGAGTCACTGAGGGAGTAGTCTTTTCGGAACGCTGATAGGGGAGGGGAGGGAAATATATCACTGGTGGTGCCATCCATTTGGAGGTGGCGGAAATGACGAGGGATGATACGATGTATGTGGAGGTTGGTGGGATGGTATGTGAGGACCAGTGGGGTTCTGTCCTGGTGGCGATTGGAGGGGCGGGGCTCAAGGGCGGAGGAGTGGGAAGTGGAGGAAATGAGATGGAGAGCATCGTCGACCACGTCTGGGGGCAAATTGCGGTCTTTGAAGAAGGAGGCCATCTGGGTTGTTCGGCATTGGAACTGGTCCTCCTGGGAGCGGAAACGAAGGAATTGGGAATATGGGATGGCATTTTTACAGGGGGCAGGGTGGGAGGAGGTGTAGTCTAGGTAGCTGTGGGAGTCGGTCGGCTTATAGTAAATGTTCGTGTTGATTCGGTCGCCCAAGATAGAAATGGAGAGGTCTAGGAAGGGGAGGGAGGAGTCTGAGACGGTCCAGGTAAATTTGAGGTCAGGGTGGAAGGTGTTATTAAAGTGGATGAACTGTTCAACCTCCTTGTGGGAGCACGAGGCAGCGCCGATACAGTCATCGATGTAGCGGAGGAAAAGGTGGGGGGTGGTGCCAGTGTAGCTGGGGAAGATGGACTGTTCCACATATCCTACGATGAGGCAGGCATAGCTGGGGCCCATGCGGGTGCCCGTGGCTCCTCCTTTGGTTTGGAGAAAGTGGGAAGTTGGAAAGAGAAGTTGTTCAGAGTGAGGACCAGTTCAGTCAGTCGAAGGAGGGTGTTAGTGGAAGGGTACTGGTTGGTACGGTGGGAAAGGAAAAAGCAGAGGGCTTTGAGTCCTTCGTGATGGGGGATGGAGGTGTACAGGGACTGATGTCCATGGTGAAGATAAGGCGTTGGGGATGGGGGAAGTGAAAATCATGGAGGAGGTGGAGGGCGTGGGTGGTGTCCCAAACGTAGGTGGGGAGTTCTTGGACTAAGGGGGACAGGACTGTGTCGAGGTATGCAGAAATGGGTTCGATGGGGCAGGAGCAGGCTGAGACAATGGGTCAGCCGGTGCAGTCAGGTTTGTGGATTTTGGGCAGGAGGTAGAAACGGGCGGTGCGGGGTTGTGGGTCTATGAGGTTGGAGGCGGTGGATGGGAGATCCCCTGAGGTGATGAGGTTATGGATGGTCTGGGAGATGATGGTTTGTGGTGGGAGGTTTGGTCATGGTCAAGGGGGCAGTAGGAGGAGGTGTCCGCAACCTTGCTGTATATTTGCCATTAGTTACAGAGAAAGCATTGTTACTTTGGAACTGATGCCCAATGTGTAAATAAACTCCCAGTGAATGCATTCTCATATTTGAGTCCCAAGGATATGGTTATTAAGTCAAATGTAATTCTTAGCATTTGCAAATTTAATCAATGCTGCTACTTGTAGTGCAGTGCTGAAGTAATACTGTTCTGTTAGATGTGGTATTTTACTGATGAGAGATGAAACTGAATACACAATTGGTTTCTTGGGGGGTGTAAAAGATCCTATGGCACCACAAGTTACTTCATGAAAACTGACTATCCAGTTGTTGCCATATTCCTTAACTAGTGATTGATACCAATGATAACCTGAGCAGTGAACTAACAAGTTCTCCTGGCTTCATGCATAATTAACCATCCCTGTTAAATAGCAATAAAACTCACAGCATTACTTTAACCTATGGGTCAACAGAGGATGCAACAGATACCAGTGACATAATTTGGAACCAGTGGGCGTTAATAGGAGCTGCAAGTCTGCATCCAGTCTTACTGCAATTTTAACTTGGCACTTGGATTTAACACTAATGTTACAGCTTGATGCCCACTACAGAACAACATGGTTTCATTTCAATTGAATATTTTAAGATTTCTCTGGTTAATGGTTGTATTATAACAAATTGTGACAGCCTCAATTTCTTGCAGTTCATTAAGATGTTAATTGTTCTGCCTTCCTTAAATGCGAAACAATATAAATTGTTCTCAGAATCAGATCAACGGTAGTAAACAGTGACCAGTGCTGTTTTCACTATGGTATTGCATCAAAACCTAGTCTGTGCTGTTTTGTTTCTGATTGTAGCTATGTTAAAACAGAAGAGAGAGGAATTTTCAGTTATGTTTATTTGGAACAAATCTTTTGTCCTGCCTTTGTGCTGAAATCCCCAACATTGGTGTCTATCTTCTTCCTTTAGCAATGCCTCACCCTAAGGTACAACAGTTGTATGCTCAAAGCATAATTTCAATAAACACAGACAAGCACTTCAAAACAATCCAGATTACATCAATACAATCCAAATGTCATAATATTCAAAATGCTAACCAATTAAAATTCCAAACAAAGCATGCAATTGCTTAATAATCATGTTGATTAAAGATTGGGACTGATAATGAAACCTATGGAGTGCATTACAACATGAACATTCAACACCATCATCACTTCTATTAAATGTCTTGATTTCATCAGACAGGCAGAATAAGAAGAAAATAATCTTGGATAAGTTCTCATTAGTTTTTATTAGTATTTAAAACAACCTTACTGGTCTATTCGTAATGTCTACATCTTTGTAAGAAACGTTACTATGGAATTCATCTATTGATAAAATGAGCATCTACAGTTGAAAAGATTTCAGATTAAAATGTGGCTTGTAAAGAAAAACTTATCCTGTATATTAATGCTCACATCCTGGCATTGACATTACATAAAACAGTGTTTACAGTGAATGAATTAACTGACAACTTTACAAAGGAAAAGAAAGGGAATGCCACTAACATTATGCATAGCTACATCTAGATTGTAACACACACCAATGTTGTGATTGAAGAATACTTGTCTTAACACAATTTTAAGAAGGAAGTGTTGGTTACAGGTGTTGTTGTGGACAGAGTGGTGGGCATTGCGCCATGTAGCATGAGAACTTTCAGAAAGGGGCACCATGGAAGTGACAAACAGGAAGTGTAGACTGTAATGGTAACCAGGTCAACATGTGAAGTGAATTGTGGGCATGGCAGATTTGCCTCCCTAAATTCCCTCTGCAGGATCTCATATCTCTTCCTGTGCATGTCATTAGAACCAATATGGACCACAACCTCTGGCTGTTTTCCCTCCTTTTCCAGAATATCTTGTGCCCACTTGGAAACACTCTTGTCCTTGGCATGAGGAAGGCACACACCATCCTGGAGTCTTGCTCATGGCCACAGAAACACCTATCTGTGCATCTGATGTAGAGTCCCCTATCATTATCATTTGCCTATACTTTGCTCCTCCCTTGTTACACAACAGAGCCAAATGTGGTGCCACACATCTGGTTGCTGCTGTTGTTTTCCCCTGAGAGGTTAATTTCTAACAGTAGTATCCCAAATAGTTATTCAGTTTGAAAGGGATTAGCTACAGGGACTCCTGCACTGCTTGCCTGCCCCTCTAATGTTATCCATCTATCTAGCCGAACCATATTCCTGAAACTCCTATCTATAAAACGTTCTGCATACTATATGCTCTCCAGTGATTCCAACTTCTGCTCCAACTGCATCATGCGACACACTTCCTGCAGACAAAGATGTCAGAAATATTTGATTTGTCCTTGATCTCCCACAGCTCGCACGAGAAGCAAACCACTGCACTAACTGTCATTTTTAACCCTACTATTAACTATTGGATTAAAAGAAAGGAAAGACCTGACTTTACCATACCTTAATGCTGCTCTGAGAGTCCTCCTCAGCAGCTTCTCACTGCTGCCCTCCATTGGATGCTTCTCCTCCTTTTGAGTACCGGGTCCTCCACAATCCCATTCTTATTCGTGGTGAGTCAGGTGGCTTCTCCCAAGGATCCACTGGGGACCTGTGTGAGGCCTCTCAATCCTGAATCCATAAATAAATCTAGGCTTTGTGACATAATTTAATCTTGTCACTCCATGTCAAATTCAAGACTGCAGCCCAGACTATAGGCTTTGTCAACATAGCTGGTTTCTCTCAGGTGCAGGATGCTGAGGATTTCATAAATGCTGCATTGAGAGCTACTCTTCCATCAATATACAATTTGATCATTTTAACATTCTATATCAGGTACCTCAGACTATGCCAGGACCAATTACAAGAGTAATTGCTGAGAAAAAAGGGCTATTCTCTGCATCAATGGCTGATGACTCCTTTATGCAACACCCTGACCGTGCTCAGGAGTAGACACAATGGAGTGTATTCTTCAAATAGGGCTATCATGGAACAGATGGTAGACCTTCTGAAGATAAGGTTCTTATGCCTGGATCAACTCAGGGGGGCCTTGCCAGACTGTCCAGACAGAGTATGTTGCATAAACCTCCATAGTGTGTTCTACACAATTGAAGCACAAAAAGAGGGGATGAGATGAATGCTGAGGGGCTGAAAGGATGGCTGCAGTCTTCTGAGGATGAGAATGAAGACAAGAAACAGGAGGAACTTCACCTTCAACATGATGGAACAGTATAGCTCAGGGTGCAATAGGCCAGAGAGGATTTAACCAAGAACCACGTCCATTAGATCTGCATTGGATGAAACAATTATTCATTGAATCAAATTCATTGTTTCATAAAATTTCAATTTATTCCAGAAACAAATGCAGCTTTTTTCATTTGCTTTTTCTTCACTACGTCTCCTCTTTAATAAAAGTTGACATTTGCAGCAGTTTCAAGGTTTCCAAATATGTAATGTTTCCATATTGAACAATGACAAGGTGAAACAGTAGCACTCACTCAGACAGGGTTCTAACATAGGCTGGTGCTAAGGATTGATAGCTTCTGTAGCTTCATTCTTGTAACTGCAATTCCAAAAGACAGTATATCAGAGATGCGAGAGGGGATCTGATTGAGATGTATACGATTATCAAAGGATTGGATACTCTGGAGGCAGGAAGCATGTTTCCGCTGATGGGTGAGTCCTGAATCAGAGGACACAATTTAAAAATAAGGGGTAGGCCACTTAGAACAGAGTTGAGGAGAAACTTCTTCACCCAGAGAGTAGTGGGTGTATGGAATGCTCTGCCCCAGAAGGCTGTGGAGGCCAAGTCTCTGGATGCTTTCAAGAAAGAGTTGGATAGAGCTCTTATGGATAGTGGAATCAAGGGTTATGGGGATAAGGCAGGAACAGGATACTGATTGAGGATGATCAGCCATGATCATAATGAATGGTGGTGCTGGCTGGAAGGGCAGAATGGCCTACTCCTGCACCTATTGTCTATATAGTGGCAATAAACTTATGAATATGAGTTTCTATTTCCAATCTGCCATCTCTGCACTTCTGAAGCTGCTCTTTTATATTTCTCCCCTTTTAGAAGAGCTATTTGTTGCTTATCAATTGACCAAATGCATATTTGGAGTTTAAATGTGGCACTGGTGGGGGAAAGTGAAGGGTAGTTTTTCAGACTAGAGGTCCGTGACCACAAGGATCTGTGCTGGATTCTCTACTTTTTGTCATTTACATAAATGATTTGGATATGAGCATAAGTTTGCACATGACACCAAAATTGGAGGTGTAATGGATAACGAAGAGGGTTACCTCAAATTACAACAAGATCTTGACCAGATGGGCCAATGGGCTGAGAAGTGGCAGATGGAGTTCAATTCAGATAAATGAGAGGTGCTGCATTTTGGGAAAGCAAATTTTGGCAGGACTTATACACTTAATGTTAATGACCTAGGGAGTATTGATGAACAAAGAGACCTTGAGTGCAGGTTCATAGCTCCTTGAAAGTAGAGTCACAGATAGATAGGATAGTGATGAAGGCATTTGGTATGCTTTCATTTATTGGTCAGAGTATTGAGTACATGAGTTAGGAGGTCATGTTGCGGCTGTACAGGACATTGGTTAGAATATTGGACACTGTTGGAATATTGCATGCAATTTTGGTCTCCTTTGTATTGGAAAGATATTGAGCTATAGGGAGAGGCTGAACCAATTGGGGCTGTTTTCCTTGGAGCGTTGGAGGCTGAGGGGTGACCTTATAGAGGTTTACAAAATTATGAGGGGCATGGGTAGGGTAAATAGACAAAGTCTTTTCCCTGGGGTTGGGGAATCCAGAACTAGAGGGCATAGGTTTAGGGTGAGAGGGGATAAATATAAAAGAGACATAAGGGGCAACTTTTTCATAGAGAGGGTGGTACATGTATGGAATGAGCTGCCAGAGGAAGTGGTGGAAGGTGGTACAATTGCAACATTTAAGAGGCATTTGGATGGGTATATGAATAGGAAGGGTTTGGAGGGATATGGGTCGGGTGCTGGCAGGTGGGACTAGATTGGGTTCGGATAACTGGTTGGCATGAACGGGTTGAACCGAAGGGTCTGTTTCCATGCTGTACATCTCTATGGCTCTATGACTCTAAGTACTTCCTCTGCAGGAGTGAGCAAGATAGAATAGGAGCAGTGTGGTGCAACATAATAAAGTAAGCAGCAGAGGACTGTGGGAAAAATCTCATTTGAACTCACAGTGATGTCCCGTCCATGAAACTCCACAAAACTGACACTTAGCTGATTCTGGATAAAAGACTCAAATTCATGAGGGTCTAAAATCTCTCTGATTGTGAATTTTGCAGGAACTGGCAGCAATTTAGTTCACCTTTAACAATATCAATAACAGCAATTCCAATGTGCTACTGATGTAGTGACAAAGCCTTTGTTGAGTTCAGGCTTATTGATTTCCCTTTTACAATTCTGCATTTGTGTCCATTTCTGGTCACTGTGACAGCCTCATCATATCCTTGCCTCACTGAAGTTACCAAGGTCCAGACATGTGCTGTTGGTAAAGAGCCTTTGGCAATGAAAGAAAGGAACTCTTAATCAGTCTCTTAAAAACTTTAATTGCCGCTACAGAGGGAAGGAAGCAGCATTGCATCAGGATACGAACCTAGTGACTTCCTTTGATTCTTTATTTTGCAAATCGCACCCCCAGCATCTCCAATGGCCTGGAAAATTCCCTTTTCCATTGTGTCTGAACTGGAGACCTATTCTCATTTTTCAGTCTCCACCATTCTCTTTAGTATAATGTGCTACTTGGAGAAAGGTGAAAACCAAAAACAACTTTTATTCATTCTGATACCCTAATCAGGCATTACAATATGTTATATACAGATGCTTGGTAGAGTTAGGACAAATATAATTAAGTCTTGAATGATCTCAAGGGTATGGAGGACAGAGATCTACAGAGCAGCCAGAAGTGTGTTCAAGTCAAAAGATAGCAAAGATAAGTGGCAACGGAGGAGGTGGAAGTATATTAATTTCGTGGTATGTGGGTATCTAGCAGGAAGTACACCTTGGAGTCACTGAGGTTACAAATAGTCTCATTCAATTTGAAATTGTTGCCATGGATGGGGTGATGTAGATGCTCAAGAAATGGGATTTACGACAGGGACTGAAGACAGTCAGTTGGAAGCATTAATTGGAGAAAATTTCTGTTCCTATATTACTGACTTCAGTCTGATAATATAGAAATGATGGTTGGTTCAAGAGGGCTGGTAGTGAGGTGGTATTGGATGTCATCTTCGAGGAGAAAGTGAGGTCTGCAGATGCTGGAGATGCTGGATTCCTGAAGAAGGGCTTATGCCCGAAACGTCGAATTTCCTATTCCTTGGATGCTGCCTGACCTGCTGCGCTTTTCCAGCAACACATTTTCAGCGGTATTGGATGTCAACAGATTACATATGAAAACTGATGTTGTTCTTTTGAATTATCTCTCTAAGGGACAGCATAGATGAGAAATTGAAGTGGGCCAAGAATAGATTCCTTGGAGGAGACTTGAGATAACACTGTTGAAATAGAAAAAGATGCTGTAGATATAATTCTGGATTTGACAGCAACTGGATAATGAAGAATATAACCAGATGTACAATAGTGGAGAGGTATTGGAACAGCATTTCATGGATGGTCATGTCAAAAGCTGCAGCCAGCTCTTTGATAAAATCTGAAATTGTACATGTAATTGAACAATTGAGTGCAATCTCAGGAGTCCTGGAGAATTTGATCAAAGGAGGAAACTTGACTACCAAGGCATAAGGGGCAGCATGGTGGCTCAGTGGTTAGCTGTACTGCCTCATAGTGCAAGGGATCTGGGATCAGTTCCAGCTTTGGGCGACTGTCTGTGTGGAGTTTGCACATTCTCCTCATGTCTGTGTGAGTTTCCTCTGAGTGCTCTGGTTTCCTCCTACAGTCCACAGATGTGCAGGTTAGGTGAATTGGCCATGCTAAATTGCCCCTAACGTGCAGGGATATATAGGCTAGGAGGATTAACCATTGGAAATGCAGAGTTATAGGGATAGGATATGGGGGTGAGTCAGAGTGGGATGCTCTTTGGAGGGTTGGTGTGGACTTGTTGGGCCGAAAGGTTGTTTCCATATTGTAAGGATTCTATGATAATTAGTTATTAAGGCAGTTTAAGTTGGAGAAACCTTTCACAAAGGTGCAAAGCCAGATCTTCAAAATTTTAGAATTGGTTTCCCTTGCAAAGAAGTTAGAGTTTTAATAAGATTTGGTGTGTGTGTCACTAAAATCGAGAGTGGATCTCTCTTGACTGTATTGATCATTTAAAGTGTTTTACCACTTTTCTGTTAACTCATCTATCTTGTGATAATTCTGAATGTCAAACTATATATTGTATATGTGTGTAGTACTTTATTTGACTTTCTAACTTGATACACTAAAATTTCATTTGTTCGAAGCTATATAATCTTATGGCTTTATTCTCTTATTAATTGGAACCTTAAACTTCAAAGAGTTACTGGTCTCTAAGTAGCTTATAGCATGAACTTCATGGTTGCACCTGGAATGAAAAAGCCTTTCTCAATGATCAGTCATATCATCTTGAAGGAGGTAGCGTTGCTAGGGATTCCCAGTAATTGCTGAAGACAGCTAAGAAATTCACCCTTGCTCCATGTTCTTATTAGATGGTGGTGCCTAATTCCCTGAGAATTACTAAATGCGCAATGTCATTATTAAATGATAACTTTAAAAAGGAACATTTGCCAAATTGTCAGTGGTAATGGCAGCAATTTAAAACTGCGGTTTTGTAGTTATTACTCCTTGTGTTTAAAGGCAGGACTGCATTACCTGGAGGTAAATTGTGATAACTTTAAATGCTGTTGCCAAATCAAATTCAATGTTTATGCTACAGGCTGAATTCTGCATTACCAATGTCAATAAGTGATTTGCCACATGCAAAATTGTTGCTCATCTGTCATGCTTTGTAGCTTACTGGCTGCAGGACTTTTCTAAAAGACTGATAAACACCTTGCATTGACGTACAGTGGTTAACTTATATAGAGGAAATGAACTTGCATGAATTGCTGTACACTGGTATAGGTTTTTGGGGGTGAGGAGCAATATCAATTGCTGGACAGAAGAAAACTGGGAACTCAGTGGCACCTGTTATATGATGTGTAAGAGTTAAAATCATTTTGTATCAACAGGATAACATGACATTTAAAACTTATGCATTTATAGGGTTGGAAAGAATGGGCCCTGTCAATGTGATGTAACATTGTAGTGAAATATGTGGATATAGTATTTTCAGTTTACTGATACACAAAGGAGGGATATAATTGTGTCAGACTGTTAAGTGTGTTGTTTAATGATAGCAAATGTTCAGAACAACTAAAATTGTGGTGGTAGCCTAAAGCAAAGTAGCCTGCTACAAGTCCCCTGAGATACCTTAACACAGGTCTCCAATCAAACAGAGTTTACATTACAAACTCATATCATGTAGAAGCAGTCCTGCAATCACTTCAAGTATTATCACTGAGGAGTACCCTCTGGCAATGTTATTAAATCGTAACAACAAATAAAACATGCAAGTACAAGATTGAATACAATAATTTGTTTGAAAGTTCTTATTTATGACAAGGCCATACTATCCTTCCTAAGCTGTAGTGTTCAAAACTGTTTGAGGTCCTCCATCAGAATGTTTACGAACCAAAGCATGATAGCCACCCACTTCACAGCATCTTATAATCTAGTTCTCAAGTCCTGTATTCCAAAAGCAGTTTTCGTTATCTGTTGTACTAACCTTGTCATGACGTTTTAACTAGTGTACCAGAACCTCATTTAGAATGTACACCATACACTCTTATTATACAGTTCCCAGAAAGACAGTGCATTATTTATACTGTTAAATGCATTGTGACTTCCATCATAAAGGTATCCACTTCACTTTCAGGAGCAGTAGTAATAGTAATTGCAGCAGTCTGCTTGTTGGTGTTTTACCTTTGCCTGATGTAGTCATTCTCCATGAACCCAGAATATGGGCTTTTGGCTAAGTGAGAGTTGCATTGAGCTTTGTGGAAAGATTATTGCTGTATCATATCAAAATCACTTTATTTAATTATTCACGTCACCCTAAACCATTTCCTCATGCCCAATTCTATTCCTATCTTCCAATGAGCTGTTCTCGGAACAACTCACTATTCAATGGATATCCACTGAAAGACCAGTATCCCTTGTACTTGCGCCATTTTTAAAAGCCTGTTTTGTACCTGGACAAGTACCGTCAGTCTGGAGCTGCTGTGCACCATTTGACCCAGACATAGTAATAAGGGGAAATATACACCCTGCTTTGTTAGCAGCAATGTGGAGATCATGTTGAATAGTATGATACAGGCACAGAGTGTTCTTTTCCCACAGGAGCAGCAATGGAGCCTTTTATTCCTATTCAGAAAATCTTTCCTTCCCTCTTTTAGAATCTGCTGCAGCCAGAATGTACATCCCCTTTAAGGGTGCAGTCTAACCTTGAGAAGTTCAGGCTAGTTTTTACTGATACTCACCTGGGATGAAGTCAGACTTACTCTTCTGCTAAGCATGGAACCACAGGTCTGTGTACAAACCCATGGAAATGGGCAGGATGACCTGTTACTAATCAAGTACATTGTAAAATTTTGACTAGATTTCTGTTTGCATAGTTCAAAAGGAACTTTACAATTTATGTGTTTCTGAACTCTTTGAAGACCAGTTCTATTGACAATATATTTCCCCAAATACCATTTCAACATTGTGCTAATAGATCCCTCTGTCAATGTGTTTTTACACTAGTCGCTGAAGTTAATTATAAATCAGCCTTGGGCCTACTGTATCAATCATTTATTTCCTCACACAAGCGTTTCTTATAGAAAATATAAACTATTCTTCACTTTAGCATCTCACTGTTATCCTTTTATTCATACCATGTTGCTGTATGATACAAGTCAGTTCAATTATTAATCCTGAGCTCTTCAATAGCGCAAGGAGGTACTGCACCTGAGTTTCCATCTGCATATTTTAGAGCACATCCAGAACATGTAGGTTGCTGGAATTGTCAATTCTAACAAAAGTGCAAAAGCTTAATGGCAGGTTCAAATCATTGTACTGAATGAATCATAGACCATTAAAGTGCTTTTTATAAGAAAGGTGTGCTAATCAGATTCATTACATTTCTTTTTACAGAGATTATGTGGTTCCTGTTCTATTTAGATTATATTACCATGTCATTCTGAAAAAATCATGTAAGTTAATAATCTCTTTTTTCAAATATCCATTTACTTTTCAATTGCCTGCTTTGTTGTACAAATAAAGAGGGTCAGACAATGTGCACCATTTCACAATAGGAGTTATGATCATCATATTACAAACTACCCCTAATTAGCTCTACTGTCCAAGATGACCAAATATATTTGTTAGGTGGAGGGACAAGTAGGGTTGAGGAAGCGGGGAGTCTGTAGAAGGACTTGGACAGGCTTGGACAGTGGACAAAGAAGTAACAGATGGAATGAAAGGTGGGAAATTTTGAGGTCATGCATTTGGGAGGAAGAATAGAAGTGAAGAATAGCTTTTAAATAGTGAAAAGTTTTGTTCAGGATTCTCTTAAGGTTCAGTCAGCGGGTAGGAAGGCAAATGCAATGTTAGTATTCATTTCAAGAGGGCTAGAATACAAAAGCAGAGATGTGCTTCTGAGGCTGCATAAGCCTCTGGTCAGACTACATTTGCAATATTGTGACCAGTTTTAGACCTGTACCTAAGGCAGGCTGTGCTGGCATTGGAGGGGATCAAGAAGAAGTTTACAAGAATGATCCTGGGGATGAAAGGCTTGTCATATAAGGAGCAGTTAAGTACTCTGGGTCTGTACTCCATGATGTTCAGAAGGATAAGGGGGTATCTGACTGAAACTTACAGAATACTGAGAGGCCCGGATAGAGTAGACATGGAGAAGATGTTTCCACTGGGACCTGAAGGCACACCATGGATTGGCCATGCCAAATTGCTCCTTAGACTTCAGGTGTGTGCAGGCTAGGTGGATTAGCCATGGTAAATGTGGGATTATGGGGATAAGGTAGGGGGGAATGGGTCTGGGTTGGATGATTTTTGAAGGTTTGATGCAGTCACAGAGCTGAATAGCCTCTTATTGCACTGTAGCAATTCTTTGATTCTAATATTATGAGTCAACTGTTAACATTCTATGATAATTGAAATACAGCGATTAACATCTTCACTTATAACTCTCTCGTTATTGTGGGAGCTCCTGGAAGGAAAAGATTCATCTTGTTTATCTTCCACCATCTTGGTGGTCATATGTTACAATAACATAGATTTATTGACTAATTGTAGAAACAAATCTATATCCATTTGTTCAGAAATGACCCAAGGAAAATCCAATGGGGAAGAACTTTGAGGTTAGCTTCTCCCTCTGTTCCTCAGTTAGGTTTTTCATCCAAAAGATGGAACAATTACCAATTAGATTGTCAGTGTGGTGTCTGGCGACCATAATATAGGCCTGGAAGAAGGCACAATCAAAGGAAATTGGATGGGTATTTCAGGGAAATATACTTCCTGATCCGCAGGGAAAGAGAGAGTGAATAAGACTGATGCAGCTATTTTATAGAGAGTTGCTAAGGATTCAGTGATTCAAATTACTTCTTTCTGAGTTATATTGGCTTGATAGGCTGAATTGTAAGTGAACCAGAGGCTGCTGGGAACAGAAACATGAACATTGGGTAGCCTTCGATGAGCATAAGGTGCTTAAATGGGAAACACCTTTCCTCCCACCCAACTAGTAGCTCACCAACCCTTAGTGAGTGGTCTGAACACTTTGAACGAGCCTCCTCACCAGAGGAGTATTACACTGGAGGAAAGGGGAAGTCTTAAGTGACAATTAAATGGCCACTTAATATCCTCAATTGGCCCATGGCTGACAGCTTCTCAATGCCTCCCTCCCTCCAGGTAGAACACCTATGGGGATGTGTAGATGTTGGGTGTGCTGTTCTGCCATGACACCAGACTTCATGTCCCTGCCTACCACATTGTCCAATGAGCAAAGGCAGAAAACTCAAACCCACTCTCCTCATAGTAAGTAAGTTAGAAGTAAAATAAATTTGTGTAAGCTACTACAAATTTTCATTGGTAATATATTAAGTTATTGGGGTTAGGTAAACCTGAAGCATTACTTCAAAGTAACTCAAGTTACTGAGATTATAACTCATTGAAATCATAAATTGTAAATTGAAATTATTACAAATTGAAATTGAAGAAGGGGACATTTAGATATTGGAAGATTTTAACTGAAGAAGGGATAAATATGTAAATTAATATATCAGGGAACGTAACGTAGAGAATAGGTAGATGCATTTAAAATGCAGTTAAGTGGCAGAGAATTAGTGACAAAATTTGATGAGTGCATGAATTTTCCTTGATTTTGCTAATATCCTATTCGTTATCTCTGATAACTCACAAAAACATTAGTAGGGCATGTCTAAATTTTCTCCAGTTCAGAAAGTTACAGGTTATATATTACCTGAATGCCTTTTCCATTTGGGAGATACTGACAATGACCAAGTGTGCAACATCCCTTAACTCCATTAACTGTCACCTTGAATGAGTAAAAGCTTTTACTTTCACAGTATCATCTTACACACTTTGAACTGTTAAATAATAAATTTTCTTCAACACAACAAATTAGAATAAAAATGGTGAATCAAGGTAACAGCAGAATTTAATTGCTTGCTGGCGCAATTTTAAAAAATGGTAACTGAGCGAAATTTTAATTTTTGATTGGTGAAGCAGAATAATGTAGCTTTAAGCCAGAATATTGTACAATGGATACACAATGTCTGAAAGGTCAATGGTGCCAAATGAGATAGAAGTCTTTGGGAACAAGGAAGATAGTGTGCAAATGCCCTTGTAAGAAACACTGTTGTTGTTTGTGTGAAAGGGCTCTGTAAGTTGAAAGGCTTCCAAGGTCAAATTATTATCAGAAAGAGAAAGAACATGCTAGGTGAAAGATAGTTGGTGTTTACCAGAGCTGATTGCAAGGAACAAGGGTATTACGTCAGTTATGGGGGCATTGATTGCTCAGAAAAATGGATTAAAATTCCAGCAAAGGCTAGAAAACAGAAAAAACTTGTCAAACAGCAGTAAAGATAATCGTTCTGTGGAATTTATTGTTCCTGTTGCATTGCCTCCCCTCATTTTTCTGATGGCACACGCAGTCTGCAGATGGAAGAAGGGAGTTATAGTTTAGATGCAACATTACCAGTTCTCTACGGTGCACACAATTATGAAAAGAGATTAGATTCCCTACAGTATGGAAACAGGCCCTTCAGCCCAACAAACCTCCAAAGAGTAACCCATCCACACCCTGACTAATGCACCTAATACTATGGGTAATTTAACATGGCCAATTCACCTGACCTGCCCATCTTTTGACTGTGGGAGTAAACCAGAGCACTCAGAGGAAGCCCACACAGATGCAGGGAGAACATGCAAACTCCTCATAGACAGTTTCCCAAGGTGGGAATTAAACCCAGGTCCCTGACACTGTGAGGCAAAAGTGCTAACCACTGAGTCATCATGCCACCCCCAATTATGATGAAACAAATTTAGTTGTACTTATTGCCAGCATGCAATAAATCTCCTTGTTATCTAATAAAAGTGCCTCTTCTGTAGCTGCTCTTCGGCGATGTGTCCTTAATAACAAATCACTTAACAGGCCTGAGATAAAGTAAAGACAAAGGAGAGTTAGGATTTGTGGCAGAGAACTACTTCAAACAATCTTCATCCAGTATCACACATTATTAGAGATGCCAAATACCAGAAAGTGCCAGCAATGGTCATTTTGGAAAGTATCACAATAACAAAGGGTATTCAGTAAATGGGACTGCATCTAGATGGGGAATGTTGGTATTTCTGAAAAATAAATAACGCCTTAGTTGATATTGTTTCTTGGAGATAAAATGCTAAAGAAATGATTGTAACTGAAAATGGATGTGGGGATGATGAAGAACAATGAATCCTTGCACACACAAAGATACACAAATATTGTTGTGTTGCCTCCCACATCATCATGATAAAGATGTGCACCTGGTGCTAAACATGTTTCTGAGTGACTACATGCTTCAGAGGCTGTTGGGTGGATCAAATTTGTGTGACACAAGCAGCACTAGCCTGTATCACTTAAAGCCAGATTCTACTTCTTATATCCAAAGTGTATTCTGCATGAAGCAGATGGTTGAAGGCATTCTGGGAAAATTTATATGCAGAAACAGGAGTGGGAATGGCACAACTATTACGTTCTAGTTTCACTATTTGTAGCAACTATCCCTAATTGCTCTCAAGAAAATCTTGATGAGCTTTTAGAGAGGGAATTCCAGAATTTTAACCCAGTGACAATAAAAGAACAATGATATAATTCAATGTCAGGATGGTGTATGATTTGGAGGTGGTGTTTTTTTCTGTGAATATGCTTCCCTTGTCCTTCTAGATAGAGAAGGTCACGAGTCTGACCAAAGAGGGTGGAAATCCTAGCCTGCAGAGGTTTTGATCAGTTAGATGTCATCAACTCTGCAGCACTGGCAGCACCACAGGGAGCAGTGGCCACTGTTTATATTGCACTGAAGAGGATCAGCCTAGGTCCATTCAATCACCTCATAGCTCCCATTTTCTCTATGCCACCTGTAGTCTGTGAGGAGAAAGTGAGGTCTGCAGATGCTGGAGATCAGAGCTGAAAATATGTTGCTGAAAAAGCGCAGCAGGTCAGGCAGCATCCAAGGAGCGGGAAATTCGACATTTCGGCTATAAGCCCTTCTTCAGGAATGAGGGGCCTCATTCCTGAAGAAGGGCTTATGCCCGAAACGTCGAATTTCCTGTTCCTTGGATGCTGCCTGACCTGCTGCGCTTTTCCAGCAACACATTTTCAGCACCTGTAGTCTGTAGCCATCAATGCTTCCCACACCCCCTATATTGCTGCACTCACCTATGTTCTTTAACACCTTAAAAGAAAGTCACCATAGTCCTGTTCTCTCATAAGAGAGATGGCAAGTGATGGTTTAACCTGAGGGTCACCATGCCTAGGCAAAGGGAGAGCTGAAAATGTGTTGCTGGTTAAAGCGCAGCAGGTCAGGCAGCATCCAAGGAACAGGAAATTCGACGCTTCGGGCCATCGGAATCCTGATGAAGGGCTTTGGCCCGAAATGTCGAATTTCCTGTTCCTTGGACGCTGCCTGACCTGCTGCACTTTAACCAGCAACACATTTTCAGCTCTGATCTCCAGCATCTGTAGACCTCACTTTTTACACTAGGCAAAGGGAGAGGCTGAGAAGAAAAATCCTTCATGGTAACCTCAGCCAGTGTGCTAATTGAATCCATCTTGTTTACTCTGCATTGCAAGCCCACTTTCCAACAAAGAAGAGGGGATATTTAAAGCTGTGAGGCAAGTTTTTACTGTGCTAAATATGAAATGCACTTCCAGAAGAGGAAGTGGAGGCAGAACTAATAATAACATTTAAGAGGCATCTTGACAGGTATATGAATAGGCAGAGAATAGAGGGATATGGACTATATAGAGGTAAAAGGTTTTTAGTTTTGAAAGGCATCATATGCCAATGCAGTCTTGGTGGGCTGAATGACCTGTTCCTGCATTATACTGTTCTTTGTTCAATTTAAGTCCATGGTCATATTCACAACCGCTGGCATCATCATTCTTGTTTTATGCTGATGTTATAGGAGGTGGTAGAGCACCTTCTTCCTGAAGTTCAGATGATGCATACACTGCTCCTACCTTCGCTGGATTTAAGAGAAGTGCTTCTGGAAAAGCACAAGAGGAGAAGACTCTTTGTTAAGTATCCCTCTCCTCTTCCATGTGTGAATTCCATGGGAATTTGCTCAATCTTCCTCCTATGCTCCCACCCTGTTTGATAAAAAAAGTCTGCCCAGAATCCTTGAAGCCATAACTTTGTTCTTTGCTTTGTGTCAACACCACTTTAAACAGCTCCTCAAAGCACCCAGCACTTCCACAGACTCAAATAGGACCAATAGATAAAGTCACCACTGAGCTACTCCCTCATCGGAGAGATGCTTTAACCCGAGGGTCACCAAATCTCAACCAAGGGAGTTATTGAGAAGGAGACCCCTTCATAGTAACCTCAGCCAGTGCAGGAAGTGAACCCACATTACTAGCATTACAAACCTGCCAGCCAGCCAAAATAACCATGTAGCCACATCTAATTCGGCAAGCTTGATCCCAAATTATTGTTTGAGCTTTGGTGGGTAACATGAACAACCTAAGAGTGTTTTCAAACCATTGGATCATTTTTGAAGTGAAACTTCAGTTCCTACACATAGAGAAGAAATAAGCCAAATAATATCCAAATTCTGTGATGCGGTGCACAAAAAAAAGTCAGAGATGTTTTCGTCAGATACAATTTATTACATATCTATTTTATGAATGTCAATGTCCTTAGAGTACAGCCCTGCAGTGCACGTTGTTACTGAGGTATTGAAAATCAAGAGAATGATGTGTTTCAAACTCATTCACTGGTGTTAAGCTATACACTTGTTGTGAGTCAATGTTACAGCTCATTATTCCACTATGGGCAATCAGAACTAAATAGCCTATTTCACGGGAGATACTGCATTTGACACGATGAGTAACTCAAACCTAAAACATCTATACAATGCCAATAACTTGTGGAGTTCTAGTACATTTTGAATGTTTGTTTCTGATGGGAAAATCAGCTCTGCTTTTGCATTTACAATGTCTCCAAAGCTTGAAAAGAAAAGGACCTTATCTCTTGATTGTGAATGAATGTTTTTACACAGGGTTGAGCTTTTATGGGTGCACTATGGTTTTGATATTCTCAAAACTAACAATTGTGAAAAAATATCCCAAACACATTTTTATATATTATGAAAGGTCAGTAGAAAAGAACACATTTAAACTAAGCATGTAGATATTTCATTGTTATATGGGCACTTAATAAACGATGAATCATTTGCAATATCTAGATAACTTAGCAAATTGTTTAACTGGAGTGTTAAGATTTCATATAAAATTATTAGAATTATCCTAAGAGACTAAACTATGGAGTAAATGCATCTACCTTCTTGCTAAAATGACTGATGGGCAAGGCTCACTATTGACAAAATAATTTTTGGGAAGTTCTACCCATGTAGGTAGAATATGAAGTAAGTTTCTAAATCCTGAATTCCCAGTGAGGAGATTCATTCCAAGGAACAGAACATTTCTGCTGTGGTTTGTAATCCTGTTCCAGTGTGTTGTTGGATAATTGGTACTCTTGGCATTGGCTGTTTCCTTTTGTCTATAGGGATGTTGCCAGTTGAGGTTCAGTGGTATCATACTTACATCTGAATCCAAATGTTTGTATTCAACTCCATTTGAGCGAAAACAAAATCAGAGCTGACACTACAGTCGAGTGCGACACTGTTGGAAGTGTTATCTTTTTTGATGAGGCAGCTACCTTCTCAGGTGAGTTTAAAAGAATCCATGCCACTACTTTGAAGAACAGTGGAAAGTTATCCCCTGTATCATTGCTAACATTTAACCCTCAATGAATATTGTAAAGATATTTGTGGACTCAAAGCTTCCAATTACTGTTGGAACGGATCTATTTGATGGTCATCATACCAAATCAGTTTGCTTAATGATCTGTGTTTTCTGAGATTCACAGCTTCAGAATGTTTCCACTGCAGTAAGCTGTCTGAGCTTCAGTGTAATGCAAGGCAAGTGAAGGCATGTTCTTCCAATCCCCTTGCCTACCATTTCCCCCAAGCCTCCCTGGACAGATGCCAAATATGTTGGAAATGCCCATTAAAGGTAACAGTAAACAGAATAGAGATTGAGACATAAGGTAAGGTAAAAGTTTTGTCAGGGCTATACAGATTTTTTATTAGTTATTCTTTTCTTTTTTAAACATTTAATGTTATAATTTATTTTCAAGTTTGAATTTCATTATAATTTAATAATTCATGTTAATTTTTCATATTTATTTAACAGTCAATGTTTTTAGTCATTTCTACAAAATGAGTCTGGGTGAATGAGACAAGCAAATAATGAGATAAATGGGCAAGAGGATAGGGTGGCAATGGGTAAGATAGTCAGGATGATTGTTAAGCAGATGAGGGTTTGCAATAGCTTGAGGGAAGTGAGGTTGTGTCAGGAACAGCCAGAGCACATCTATTGATTTGAGTTGCACCAAGTTGGCGAAGAGACAGATTTTACTTGGGAGTGGGAGCACCCTGTGTCAAAGTCAGATAGGAGCAATACAGTATCAAGGCTGGGCAGCATGGTGGCACAGTGGTTAGCACTACTGTGTCACAGAGCCAGGGACCTGAGTTTGATTCCAGCCTTGGGTGATTGTCTGTGTGGAGTTTGCATGCTCTCCCCATGTCTGTGTGGGTTTCATTCAGGTGCTCTGGTTTTCTCCCATTGTCCAAAGATGTGCAAGTTAGGTGGATTGGCCATACTAAAGTGCCCCATAGTGTTGAGGGATGTGCAGGCCAGGTGGATTAGCCATGGAAAATATGGGGTTCCAGGGATAAAGTGGGGTGTAGGTCTGGGTGGGATGTTCTCCAGAGAGTCAACACAGACTTGATATGCTGTAAGTTTTCTAGCCGTACTTGAGGGATTCTATCAGGTGCCTGGTTGGAGTGTGTGATGGAAGGTGTTGGAGGATAAGTGAGGTCAGTGGTTAGAGTAGATCTTTATTCCTTGAACGTTTCTTGGTTAATTATTAAGCTACATATATCAGATCCAGCCATGTCCAACTTTAACTGGAAGCTGGCGATCTTTTTAGAGTCCTACATGCTAGAGTTATCTACGTTTCAGCAAATAGTATTTTCCTCTCAGAGGATGAGAGCCAATTTTACTATTATCACATTGCTGTTAATGGGAGTTTGTTCAAGTAGCTGCAGGGATTCCTCCATTACAACATTGACAATACTAAGTATGTAAGTTAGCTCGCTGAGCTTGAAGGTTTGTTTTCAGATGTTTTGTCACCATGCTCGGTAACATCATCAGTGAGAGTCTCTGGTGAAGTGCTGGTGGTATGTCCTGCCTCTCTATTTATAGGTCTTGGCTTCTTAAGGTGGGTGTTACCATTTCCGACACGACCCACTATCACTATCACGATCACTATCACTAGTTTCCATACATACAGACAAAGAAGGACATCACTTTGACTGGGACAACACACACATCCTAGGACAGGTGAAACGAAGACATGTATGAGAATTCTTAGAGGTATGGCATTCTAACCAGAACTCCATCAATAAACACATTGACTTAGATCCCAACTTAGATCCCTTGAAAAAAAGAACTGGAAATGACATCACCCACCTTAAGAAACAAAGACCTATAAGTAGAGAGGCAGGACATACCACCAGTGCTTCACCAGAGACTCTCACTGATGATGGTACCTAGTCATGGTGGCGAAACATTTGAAACCAAACTGTCCAGCTCAGCGAGCTAACTTAAATACTTATCATCAATCTGAACTACAAATCTTCTCAAAAATTGCTAGAGACAATGTTTTTAAGGTATTAATTGACTGAAAACTGCTTTGGGAGGGTTGTACCTATGAAAGAAGCTATATGAATGTAGCTGTTTTCTTTTACTCTTTACATTAGACACATGCTATTTAAGCAAGCACTTATTGGTCCAGCTTTTTACATATGATAGGGTTGCAGTTTTTATCTTGGTCAATCATGTAATTAGCTAGTTAGTCACTAGTTCTATGGACTGTCCATTTTTATTTTCATAACTAAGCATGGGTTCCTCAGAATAAGATCTTGGTGATGTTGAAGTTTACAAAAACAGCCACTATGTGAAATGCATGATACCCTAGTGCCCAATGTTCTTGTACAAACGCCTAAAACTGAGCCAGCAACACTGCTTATAAAGAATTGTGACATGTGACATGTTATTATAACACTGATAAAACCTGTCTGGTAGCAAGAAAGGAAACAAATCATGTGGTCGTTTGCATCGTGACAACATTTCAGACCATTGTGTGAAAATGCACTTTTCAAAGTGCTTGCAACAAACCAGTTGATACATTAAATTCACTGACCTTTTGGTTATGGGATCTAGGTTCCAGCCTACAAAAGTGGAATAAAGATGAGATATTTGTATCATCAATAGTCACAGGGGAGGTGCTGGAAGACTGGAGGTTGGCAAACATGGTGCTGCTGTTTAAGAAGGGCTGTAAAGACAAGCCAGGGAATTATAGACCGGTGAGTCTGACCTCGGTGGTGGGCAAGTTGTTGGAGGGAATCCTGAGGGACAGGATGTACATGTATATGGAAAGGTAAGGACTGATTAGGCATAGTCAACATGGCTTTATGCTTGGGAAATCATGTCTCACAAACTTGATTGAGTTTTTTGACGAAGTAACAAAGAGGATTTATGAGGGCAGAGATGTAAATGTGATCAATATGGACTTCAGTAAGGCATGCAACAAGATTCCCCATGAGAGACTGGTGAACAAGATTAGATCTCATGGAATACAAGGAGAACTAACCATTTAGATACAGAACTGGCTCAAAGGTAGAAGACAGAGAGTGGTGGTGGAGGGTTGTTTTTCAGACTGGAGGGCTGTGACCAGTGGAGTGCGACAAGGATCTGTGCTGGGTCCTCTACGTTTTGTCATTTACATAAATGATTTGGATGCAAGCATAAGAGGTACAGTTAGTAAGTTTGCAGATGACACCAAAATTGGAGGTGTAGTGGACAGCAAAGAGGGTTGCCTCAGATTACAACAGGATCTGGACTAGATGGGCCAATGGGCTCAGAGGTGGCAGATGGAGTTTAATTCAGATAAATGCTAGGTGCTGCATTTTGGGAAAGCAACTCTTAGCAGGACTTACACACTTAATGGTAAGGTCCAAGGGAGTGTTGCTGAACAAAGAGACCTTGGAGTGCAGATTCATAGCTCCTTGAAGATGGAGTTGCAGGTAGACAGGAGAGTGAAGAAGGCATTTGGTATGCTTTCCTTTATTGGTCAGAGTATTGAGTACAGGAGTTGGGAGGTCATGTTGCAGCTGTACAGGACATTGGTTAGGCCACTGTTGGAATATTACATGCAATTCTGGTCTCCTTCCTATCGGAAAGATGTTGTGAAACTTGAAAGGGTTCAGAAAAGATTTACAAGGATGTTGCCAGGATTGGAGGATTTGAGCTATAGGGAGAGGCTGAACAGGCTGGGGCTGTTTTCCCTGGAGCGTTGGAGGTTGAGGGGTGACCTTACAGAGGTTTACAAAGTTATGAGGGGCATGGATAAGATGAATAGACAAAATCTTTTCCCTGGAGTCGAGGAATCCAGAACTAGAGGGCATAAGTTTAGGGTGAGATGGGAAAGATATAAAAGAGACCTAAGGGGCAACTTTTTCACGCAGAGGGTGGTACATGTATGGAATGAGCTGCCAAAGGAAGTGATGGAGGCTGGTACAATTGCAACATTTAAGAGGCATTTAGATGGGTATATGAATAGGAAGGATTTGGAGGGATATGGGCCAGGTGCTGGCAGGTGGGACTAGATTGGGTTGGACCGTAGGGTCTGTTTCCATGCTGTACATCTCTATGACTCTATCTCCTTTAGCTATTGACATTAAAAAGGCCTAACTACAATGAGTTTTGCTAATCTCAATCTAATTATACCAGAAATAGTTCTGGGCAAAGCTGGTTTCCATGTGGAATAAAATGGCAACCTCACTTAAAGGAATTACTGGTTTGGGAAATGGAAGTACCAAATTGATCTCAGAGGGATAGTATTTTTACTGATCTGAGAATGCTTGGTAGGCGAAAGTGAGGACTGCAGATGCTGGAGATCAAAGACAAGATTAGAGTGGTGCTGCAAAAGCACAGCAGGTCAGGCAGCATCCCAGGAGCAGGAAAATCGATGTTTTAGGCAAAAGCCCGAAACATCGATTTTCCTGCTCCTCAAATGCTGCCTGACCTGCTGTGCTTTTCCAGCACCATTCTAATCTTGACTGAGAATGCTTGATGCCAACACTGGATTCCTGAACATATGTTCCTCAGCTTGGTGACTGTAAAGATCTCGTTAGAAAGCTCTCTAAATCTCATAACAGAGTCTCAGTTTCCTCCCTCTAATTTTAGTGGACAGTTGGGCTCCATTCCCTAGTTAATATATTACATTGGTATTACCATTATCGCTAACA